>NW_027494043.1:0-356686 GCF_021521415.1 Bidens hawaiensis
AGTGTTAGTTCTGCTACCGTAACGAATGTAACAAAAACCGATTGAATAGTGCCACACCCCAACTTAGGGCCTAGACGTGACACCCGTTAGTTAGTACATGTTTTGTAAATATATCAGAGTTGCGGGTTTGTTTTAGCGGATGTCTTTAAAATAAAATAGTCTATCAATAAATGTCGTTTGGCGACACTTGTATCATGTTATAAAACTTCTTACACATGTTATTTTATCGTTGGGTGAGTATTTACTCAGGGTACTCGAAGCGTTTTCACGGGTATAGACGTGTGGGTATAGGAAGTTGGGCGGATACACTGCAGCCATCTATGCGGGCACCTAATGAAAGATGTAATTGCTAATATTGCAATAGGTGGAAAATGTTATAAGGGAAAGTCAAATAGATTGAGCAATTCATGGGATCATTTTATCATCATATCCCAGTCATTTATTACAAGGATTATAGCTCAATTAACAGCCTGTAAATTTGCAAAAATTATCAATTGTTTCCTTTCTTTGTATACAGAATTACAAATTTTTTTCTTTTAAACGTCGTTGATTTATGGATTAGGTCCTTTAAAAAGTTTTCTTTCAGGCGGTGTCCTTTACATAGTATGTTTGTTTGACTTTCGTCCTTTATACTAACGGCCATCCGAAAAGCCAGTTAAATCCTGGCATGTGCAAAACATGTGAGGGCAAAATGGTCATTCCACACAATTATAACAAAAAAAACTAGGTTAGCCCCACCATCTTCATCTTCTTCATATCATTCTCATCCCACCACTATTCTAATGCTTCTTTCTCTCTCTACCATGAACCTTCTCCTTTCATTAATAACAACCCTTGCCGCCGCCTACACCGACCACATAAATGTTGGTCATCGCATCAGAGCTCCTCCACCCCCACTCTGTATCGCATTCGAATTTCCGGTCAGTGCACCACCAATGGTCACAATCCGCGATGATGTTCATATCTCGCAATGGATTTGTGGTAATACCATCACCTCCGCCTCCCGCTCTTTCGAAACCTAACTTAAATCCTAAATCTAAACCCTAATTTACAGTTGTCACCACTCCAGAGGTACAGGTGTGTGATGTGGTTTTAATCGGAAAAACGAGTAAGAAGTGTGTGATTATCCTTTTGATCGGAAAACCAATGGTGAGACCAAAAAATTTTTAGGTTGGAGAATTAGGCTTTTTGATTGATGGATTCCACATTCCAGTTGATTGATCGGAAAACCAAAAGTAAGCCGGTTAGATTTTGTTGTCTTCTTTCATTTCTTTGTGCCTTTGAATGATTGAAGGCCCGATCACCTTACAGGGACTCAAAACTAGATAATATATTGGTGGTGGTTTAGCGTTAAAGAATGAAAGTGAATGGAGATTTGATGAAGAAGATGATGGTTGTTAGAGCGGTGGTGGTGGTGTAACTGGTGGAGCGGGGGGAGTGGTGGTGGTGGGAGTGTTGGTGAAGATGGTTGATGAGAATGTTATAAAGATAAAAATGGTGGCCAGCCTAGCACTTGTTAATGTTGATAATAATAATTATAAAGGTGTGGAATGACCATTTTGCCCTCACATGTATTGCACATGCCAGGATTTAACTAGCTTTTTGGATGGCCGTTTGTGTAAAGGACGAAAATCAAACAAACATATTATGTAAAGGACACCGCTTGAAAGTAAACTTTTTAAAGGATCTGATCCATAAATCAGCGATGTTTAAAGGACAAAATTTGTAATTCTGTCTTCTTTGTAATAGAAAAACACCTACAAATATTGGTGTCTTATTCTTTGTAATTACAACAGAATTATACACCATTTCTCTGTATCTTAAACTCTTCTTATCCTTAACAATATGTTATCAGAGTAGTGTTAATGATCCTTGGATCAGAGACTGCGCATCATATACTTTGAACTTACCAGCCAACAAACTATTTTTCAGCCTATAGCTAGCTACCATGCCTAAGTTAGATGGTAGCTCATCTGTAAGCCTTGACAATACTTTCATCCACACCTCATGAATGGCCTCAATTCTCAAACAAACAACCTCAGAAAAATTTTTTGTTAGGTGGCTTGTCTAACCAAGGTGTGCAGCCACCAGAAGTCCACAAATCATTGGAAACAAACGAGGAAGAAAGAAGATGGAAAGATAGATACCACCAAGGGCAACCATAATATCGCCAACACCGAAGGCAATAACCAAAAGTCCATAAATCAAATCATTTTTTTTTTCAAATTCCAAACCCTAGAATTATTTAATCTCAAAAAAACATTGGTGGCACGAAATTTAGAGAAGAAACGTGTGACATTCGTGACAAACGATGTACACCTTATTCACTTCTTAGCGAGTAATCAATTAATTGGTTAATTCGTAGCGATTAAATGAGTAACCTACCGATACTGATTATGACCCGTATATATACCTGGGGGGCGGGGTTATATATGAGTGATATATACATTATAGTGGCTAACATGTTGATATTAAGACCCCAGTACATACAAAACCATTTAAACGAAAAGGCTTTCGTTTAACAATACGCTATGAACTTAAACGCGATCGTTAACACCAAAACAAGCATTGTATCATCAGTCAAGCCAAAAAAAAGACTTATAGAACACTTATATAAGATATTTTAAGCAATTGGTGAAAATATTTTGGATTTTTTCAACGATTCAGTACATTTTTCTTATTTTACCATAATATTGGCTGAAAAAACACTCGTTTCTCGCGTTGTTTATCAAACCTGAACTATTTTTCTCGTGAAAAACTGAACCTGAAATAAATTTGGAACCGAAATTGAACTTCAAGCACTCAAAACGAGGAAAGTGGGCCAAAAGACAGGCCCAATGGGCCCCTCCCTTTTGGCGACCGCAATAGGGAACCATACCCCCCCCCCCCCCGTTACTTATCTTTAAACATATGCTTTACTTGTAAGATATCTAGGAAAAATATCTTCAACTCTGGTCAGCTGATTTCTTCAACCCTTTGCAAAAATATTAAGGTAAAACATCATTTTTATAGGTTTTTTAATCATGTTTAATATATGTTATAATCATAAAATCATGATTTGATAAAAGATAATCAAGTTGAACGATCCAAATCCTATAAAAATCATCTAAAAAAATTTTTTGGTCTTAAAAATGATTACAAACCAGAAACATATACTTTTTTTTTGGCCAAAAAACAAATATTAGAACGTTTTTATCATGTTCTTATGGTTTAAAAGTTTGGTTTGAAACCCTAACTGAAACCCTAAGTTACAAGGCTTATTGATTGATGTTTGATGCTTCGTTTTGTGTTATAATGTCGGTCCTCTTGGATTTCAGCTGGATCTTACTCAAATCATGTCATAACTCACACAGATTAATCGTGTTGACAAGAGAGTTAATGACGGGTTACTATATTTAGAAAGATATCCGTTTGTTAAAGGCGGAATCAATAACAAACATATGGTTGCAATGAATAATCAAAGATAGAAGGCACACTCAGGATTCACTCAAAAGATTTCCATTTATATCATATTAAAATCATACAAACGGATAATCGATCTAGGGTATTCTAGGAATCCTAAGACAGCCGTCACACAATATTCTCTCAATTAATTTCTCTCTCTTGTGTGTCTCCTCATTGTTGTGTCTCTGGCGGCGTGCCCTAAATATTCTATTTATAGGCCTGCCAACCTAGGACAGCTGTCATTCCTTCTAGAAACCCTATCCGATAATACATATTCAAAATGCATATTCAAAAATAAACTAAGTGTAAAACAAGTCTTCCGGGTATGCTTTTCATTAAACTTCAGTCTTCGAGTACGCAGTATACTCGGCCTTCCTTCAGACTTGGTAAACATAGAAGTGTACTCGGGATCAGTTTCCGGGTAGACTTTACTTAACGAATATTTTACCAAGTAAAATATTCACCGAGTAGACTTCAATCTTCTTGAATTTATCAGACTTTGCCCGACAACTCCTTACGAGCAACCCTGTTCTTCGATGGTCCAATTCAACTTTTTGCCATAAATAACTTATTAGCAAAGCGTACTCGGGAGTACAGTTCCTTGCTTGAGTTGAACCTTGCCCGATGTTACTTAGAGATATATTCCATTTATACATCAAGCTTGCTCGGACCATAATTATTAAAGAATACCTTGCCCGGTCTTCCAATAACTTGGCTTCATGGACTTGGTTGACCAAACCTTACTCGGAGGAGTAAAATACTTGGTCTTGAAGAACAAACCTGCTTGACAAAGTGAACCTTTCTCGGAGATACCAAATCAGTGATTCTTACTCGGAAATGCACTAAATATCATACCTTGCCCGGATATTCACTTAAGAAGACTATTTGAAGTAAACCTTGTCCGGGAGGCAAAATCTCGTACTCGGCTAAGTAAAAGCTTGCTCGGAACCCAAGGTGTGCTCTGATTCAATACTTAGCAGTTTCTGAGGAGGTTGAGAAGATTCCAATCTTCCATATTATTCGTTTAGGTCAAATCTCCTCATTTGGGTCAAACTTTTGACCCAACAATCTCCCCCTAGATTGGAACACCTCAGCTAGCCCAAAACACTCTATGGTTACTTACACTTAGCAAAAATACACATCAAATTAAAAGTCAAATTTCATAATCAAATTACATAGGCAAAATTACATAATCAAAAGTGTCCGAAGACATTACAAAGCAAAGCCTAAGATAAAAATTCTTCAGTTTAGCCAAGGATGCTTATTTAGGCATGGAAAGTCCAACTTTTCTTGTTCTCTCAAGAATCTTAGCAATTCTGATTGCTTATCACTTGTAGGCCTTTGCCTTTCCTTACAATCAGAGAGATATAATGCCGCAATCACAGTTAATTGCCATAGATTGAATTTTCTGAAGTCATTTTTAGAGAAGATATTCACAATCTCTCCATTTTCCATCATAACATTCAGATGTTCAGTCCTGGAATCATAGAATATTCCACTTGGCATAACCTTATGGTTGACTGAAGGGTTTTTGGATTTTACAGCACCCTTGACAACAGGTTTATCCACCTTCAAGTGCATCTGCTTTGGTTTTTTCTGAGCAATCACAGACATCTTTCTTTTCTTTGTATTGTTCTGCTTTGAGAGCAAGGATGTTGTCTGTTTGCAGAATTTCTCCACTTTGGACTTCCCTTTCATTCTCATCCTTGATAGATCAACCATCTCTTTGTTCATGCCAACTAGAGATTGAGCGGCTCCCTTCTTCATGTTCAGCTGTTGTCCTTTCATTTTCTTGAAGTTGTTCAAAATCACTTTTCTTGTCATTATTTTTACTGAATCAAAAGGAATTCCATTCTTAACCAAAAATTTTGGTTTACCACCATATTTGCTTAAGAATTTTTGAATTTCCCACTTCTTGTTCCAAGTCATCTTTCAATTTCAAGCCTTTTAGTTCATTGTCTTGAGTATTCTTTTCTTTACTCAAAGCCTTTGAAATCTTATCAATGACAGTGTCTAGTTTCTCCTTTATCTCTTTCTCAGGTTCTTCTTGCATAATTAGTTTGAGCAGAGAGACTACCACACCATTTGGAATTTCTTGATCATTCAAGCATTTTTCAATCAGTTCTTGAGGCACATCCTTCTGATTAACATTCTTCACTTCATCTTTTAGCCTTTTCTCATCTTCAAACATTTTCAGCAAGCTTTCTTGTTCTTCAAAGTCTTTATCAGACATCATTTGACTCAGAAATTCTTTGTCATGAATTTCTGTCATCCTTTGTACATAGACTCTTTTGGCTTCGGATTCAGATTCATTCATTTCTGAGTCCATTGTATTTTCCTTCTAAGAATTTAAAGTCTGAACTTTATCATTCTCTTGAACAATTTCTTTCCCTTTCAATTTCTTTCTTTCCTCAAGATATTTCCTTTCATCTTCTGGAACATTGTCAGCTTCATCATCTGAACTGTTCTTTTCATAAATTGAGAGAAGCTTCAGCGAATTCTCCCCCTGATTCAGTACTTTCTCCCCCTGTTTTGGGGCAGTTGAGATCTTCTCAACCTCAGTAATTAGGGTTTGAACTCGTTGCAATGCTTTCTTCAGTTCTTCAGAAAGATGATGTTTGTAGGAATTGTAATTACTTGGAGTTGGATCCATTCTTGATTTTCTGTTATATCAATGAACACACAATTATCAATTAGATCCCAAAAAAAAATATTAAAGTATAAATAATATGTCAATTCAAAACCGTTGTCTTGAATGATATAGAAATCTGCACAAAACCACAAATGTGAGTTACTCTAGAAATGTGAAGATTCAAAATGTTAATAGCATATGCAGGTCTTCATTTAATGAGAGTTAAGTCAAACGTAAGGTACATATCTGTAGCTTTATCAGAAAAGAGTTATGAATAAAGGTCTGCATATTTTGCTTTTCTTCAGCATGTCAGATAAAGTGAGAGATTTTAAAAGTGTTTTGTCTTTTATCTCATAAATTTCTTATCTATTTCAAGAATGGTTTGCTTTGTGATACCAGATTTGCAGTAAAAGAGAGAGACGAAATAATGTTTAAAAAAATTTGCCTTACTCCCTCTTTTATATCTTTTGAAATTGGGTTTAAATGCTTTTTGTCATTTTGTGAAATATTAGCTATCAACCAGTAACATTATCCACTTGATATATTAAAAACATTTAATTTCATTTAAGTTTGTAAGACCTTACTCGAAAGATTAATATATCCAAATTCTACTCGGTATACTTCCACTTACAAACCTTACTTGGTCAAATGAATTAATTTAAAGTTAAGACAATAATGAAGAAAGTTTATCTGAAATACTCGATTTCTTGAGAAATTAATCACAAGGCAAATAATCAAGTATAATCATCAAATAAACATCCTTTCTAGGAATCAATTAAGATCCCCACATAGATTTCTCAATTTCAAATTAAAACTTATCTAGCACTAACCCTAAAAAGAATCATAATCAATTTTATCATACTAACTAACATATTCAGATAATACATTCATTCAAGTATCCTTGAAAAATAGTGTGCTCGAGCAACCTTTTGATGTAAAGTATGCTCGAACAACAATCTTATTCAAAGTATACCCGAATAACTTTCATATAATACAAAGTGTGTCCGGAAAGGAATTCTAGCAGACAGTGTACTCGGAAAGTTAAGTTTTGAAATTACCAAGTATATTGAAGGAACACAAGTGTGCCTGAAAAATAAAGTGTGCTCGGAAAACAAGGTTTGCCCGAAAACACTTGTAATTTCAAAGAAATCATACACATATCACAGAGCATGCTCGGAATGAAATTAAACACATAAACATTTAAGTGTGCTATAGTCTAAAATTTCATAGAGCTTGCCCGAAAATTCTATGTTAGCATTAAGCTTGCTAGGATAAACATATTCAATCATCAGGTATGCCCTTACTCGAGGAATTTCAACATGTCAAACCATACCCGAAAAATGACAAACTTAATCAGCAATTTCTAAGCGTGCCCGGAAAGATTAACAGCCTTTCCTAACAACATATTCACTCAAAGCTCACTCGATGTACTAACTTAAGTTCACAAAGTTTTCTTGGAATCATAATTAGCAAATAACATGCATATCTTGCCCGAAACAAGAATTACTTTTTAAAAGCTAACTATAACAGCACATAATCATCTCAAGATTTCAAACTTGCTCGGGAAATGAGTACAACAGTGTACTCTACCCGGTAAGTGTAAACACTTCAAAGCATGCCCGAAAATCATAACCAAGTCAAAAATGACTGAGCTTACTCGGAAAGGTTGAAAACTATCAAACCTTACCCGAAACAACATATTCACACATAAACAAGTCAAAAATGACTAAGCTAAAAACTATCAAACCTTACCCGAAACAATATATTCACACATAAACAAGTCAAAAATGACTAAGCTAACTCGGAAAGGTTGAAAACTATCCAACCTTACCCGAAACAACATATTCACACATAAACAAGTCAATAATGACTACGCTTACTCGGAAAGGTTGAAAACTATCAAACCTTACCCGAAAATACATATTCACACATAATCAACTGTTTTGTACTCGGAAAGGTTATAGTTCATTAACCCTTACCTGAAAATACATATTCAAACAGTTTGTGCCAGGAAAAGTTATAATGCATCAAACCTTACCCGAACTAACATATTCAACCTATTTTAGGCAAAATGCAACACTTTTTGACTTAAACCACTTTGTCAAAATATATTTTTCTTTTCAGATTATAGTTTAAGAGCAAATGGTGCATTTAGAGATCAAATTTCAGTTATATTTTATTTTCAAAACAATTTCTTCATTTTACTGAAAAGATCTCAAGAATGGGATCATATTGACTAAGTAGCTATCTCAATACTTCACTCTCAGCATTATTATGACAACATAGATAGGTTAACAGCAGGTATTAACTTAGCATGAATTTCATCTCTTTGGTGATATGATTTAGGTTCATTTAAAGCATAATGCATTAATGGTCAACACTGTACAATGATGCCTCATATCTCTTCTCAAAGCTTATTTGGCATTCCCCAGATCACCCCAATTTGACTCCAACCTCCTGTATTTGGTCAAAAATAGTTTTTGTATGACAGAACTTATTGTAACTTTTTTTGTATTTTTTTTTATTCAAACATATCTAGAGGTTGAACGTTGGACTTACAGTTAGCAACATGCCTTTCATTCAAGATGAGACAGAATTTGCCAACATCTTTGTAGTTCTTGTTATAACCCCCTTGTTTGACAAAATATTTAAAACACTTATCAACTTTTGGTTGATTTATTCATTCTTCCCCTTGTTTTTGATATTTTCTTAAAGTATGTTCCTTGTCATATTTAAAGATGTTTCATTTTTGGTTGACCAAATAACAACAGGCTCGTGTATGACTGGTTAATCACTTTTCTACCATATCATTCGGAGAGATTTATCTTGAGACATGCAAAACAACTATGCATCTCCACATAAAGATTAGCAAATTCATTATGTTTATATCACCTTAGATTTTACATCATCATGGGAAAGCAACCATACATGTTAATGACTATACTAAGGTCTTTTTGGCCTATTAATTCCATATGATCAGCTAAGTAGTCAATGTACTATCATTTCCCAATAAAATTCAAGGAATCATTCAATCACCCCAATATCTCTTTATTGTCAGGTTAATGGCTATCCTGTTTGACCATAAGTGATTAACAGGACCAAACATACATATGAGTATATGTCCTTTCAAAGTCAGAGCTATTGACATAGTTTTAAGTGAAGGAATAAGAAACAAGTCATAATTGCCCCAAATGCATTCAGTTTTCAGGTCAATGGCTATCCTTTGAATCTATAGAGATTTAAGGACCAAACATACACAAGTGCATGTCCTTCCAACTGGGCAAATGACATAGTTTTCAACAAAAACAACTACTTGAGACTTCTCTTTAAAAATCCTTCTTTTAAGCTTCTTAAAAGCTTGAACTGAATAATCTTATCATATCTCTACACCATTAATCAACTTGCTCATGTTTTGATCAAAATAAAGTATTTATGCAAAATTCATTAGAAAATTCATTAAATCACTTAATTTTGACATAAAACACACTTTGACATAAACAGTTGAATCACATAATCAAATCTAATCATTCTTAACATCATCAAGAAAACAGACTGTACTAACATTTAATGTCTATCCTATCTTAACAACATCAAAAGATCAGATAAAGCACATATTCAAGTAACCATAAACATGTGATTACTTATGACATCAGACAAGTATTTAATTTCACCCAAAAAGATCAAACTACTTATCATAACATCAGATCAGCTAACATGATAGTCAAGAATTATCATCAATTTCAAACAAATTGCACAGATATTTACTTAAGCACCTGTCAGTTAACTTCAAAACAGTGACATATTCAATCAACATTCAGTTGAAACATATTCAATATGTGTAATCTCTAATGAAATAAACAGTTATCTCAGAGAGACACACATACATACAGTTAAGGCACACACATTTAACTTACTCAGTAACATATTCAGAACATATTCAGTAACATATTCATCAAGTGTGACCTCTTCTAAATTTTTCAGTTAGCACATAGAGGTACACAACCAAGCACACATCCTTAATCAGATTTCATCAGAGTTGATCATCCCCAGGGCTTTTAAAAGAAAGTTGAACCTGGTTCTGTCAAGTGGTTTGGTGAATAGGTCAGCCAAGTTATCACTTGTATCAACTCAATGCATTTCAATCAGACCTTTTTCACGGCAATCTCTGATGAAGTGATGTCTGATTTCAATGTGCTTAGTCTTAGAATGTTGCACAGGATTCTTAACAGTAAAATATGCAGCTGTATTATCAATCAAAATAGGGGTGTTTAGAAAATTCAAACCATAATCCAGCATCTGATTTTGAATCCAGAGAACTTGTGCACAGCAGGCAGATGCAGCAGCATATTCAGCTTCTACAGTGGAGATTAATACTGTAGTCTGTTTCTTGCATTGCCATGACACTAGCCTTTCACCCAAAAACTGGTATCCCCCTGATGTTGACTTTCTGCTCATGTTACACCCATCATAATCACTGTATGTATAAGCAAGCAGATCAAAGGCTAGATTCTTAGGATACCAAATTCCTAAGTCTGGTCTTCCCTTCAAATATCTGAATATTCTTTTCACAGCATTCATGTGGGAGACTTTTGGATTTGACTGGAACCTTGCACATACACACACAACAAACATGATATCTGGTCTTGTTGCAGTCAGATACATCAGAGATCCAATCTTGGCTCTGTATTCATGTTCATCTACTGACTCCCCCTTTTCATCAGCAATCATCTTTTCTTTGGTGTCCATTGGAGTTGAATCAGTCTTGTACTTATGACAGTTGAACTTGTTCAGAATGTCCTGCACATATTTAGTTTGGTGAATGAAGATCCCTTCAGCCTTTTGTAGAACTTGCAGTCCCAGAAAGAAGTTCATTTCACCCATGGAACTCATGCTATACTTGGATTTCATCACCCCTTCAAACTCTAAACACATAATTTCATTTGTAGATCCAAAGATGATATCATCAACATAGACCTGTAAAAGTAACAAATCTGACCCCTTTCTTTTGTAGAAGAGTGTCTTGTCAATGGCTCCTCTTGTGAAACTATTTTCAAGTAGATGAGTTGACAGCTCATCATACCATGCTCTAGGAGCCTGATGCAGTCCATAAAGGGCTTTGTTTAACTTGTATACCCTGTTTGGATACATGGGATCCTCAAAACTTGGTGGCTGAGCTACATACACCTTTTCATCAATCTTTCCATTTAGGAATGGAGATTTAACATCAAGCTGGAATACTCTAATGTTCTTTGAGGCAGCATATGCAAGGAAAATTCTTATGGCTTCCAGTCTTGCAACTGGTGCAAATACTTCCTCAAAGTCTATCCCTTCTTCTTGAAGACATCCCAGTGCTACAAGTCTAGCTTTGTTCTTAATCACCAAACCCCTTTCATCCCTTTTGTTTCTGAAAACCCACTTGGTTCCAATTGCATATCTGTCATAAGGCTTGTCTACGAGATCCCAAACATGTAGATCTCTAAACTGTGCCAATTCCTCTTGCATTGCCTCTACCCAACTATTGTTTTTTAAAGCTTGAGCAATGTTCTTTGGTTCTATTTGAGATAGAAAGCAAGAGTACAGACAGATGTTTGCAATCTCAGAATGACTCCTTGTGACTCTTTCATGCAAGTCACCAATGATATTTTCAGCAGGATGATTCTTTTCAACAGTAGGAGTTTGTATTATCATATTTGTATACAGATTTGTGTCAAGATTTGTTTCATTGAGTTCAGGTTCTTCAATGATCAAATCAGCTTCTGCATCATGAAACTCTGGTGCTTCATCATTGTGTTGTTCTGAAGTAGATGCACCATTGTTTCCCAGATTCAAGCTTTGAAATAAGTCTTGAAATCTTGCTGTGGAAGCAGCTTCTTCATTTGATTGCTTGCTTGTGTCACTCTCATTCTGAACTTGATCATTCTGTACATTTGGACTGTCTTGATTGTTCATAACCTGATCCTGTTCAATTACCTTGCTTGAGGAGCTGTTCACAAAAGTGTATTCCTTTTCTTTTCTAGCAACCTTTTTCCACAATTCTTCTAACTCCAATTCTTTCTTCTTATTCTCTGCAAGTACACTGGTCTTGTAGAATGAATCATCAAAGTCTTCAGAATAAATCTCGAATGACTTTATTAATTTCTCATGATCAAACAGCCATTCTGCACCACTGCCTGTGTTGAACTGATTTTCATTAAAAATAATGTCAGAAGACTCTATCACACTCATGTGATCTTTCACATATACTCTGTATGCCTTTGAGTGAGTAGAATATCCAACAAACAAACAATCTAGTGACTTAGTTTGAAACTTGTTCAAATAATCTCTAGTGTTCAAAAGAAAACATTTGCAACCAAAGGGCTTGAAAAACTTGATGTAAGGCTTTCTATTATTGAAAATTTCATATGGAGTCTTGTTATGCCTTTTGTTTACAAGCACCCTGTTTTGAACATAACATGCTGTATTGATTGCTTCAGCCCAAAAAGTGACAGG
Source organism: Bidens hawaiensis (assembly GCF_021521415.1). NCBI lineage: Eukaryota > Viridiplantae > Streptophyta > Magnoliopsida > Asterales > Asteraceae > Bidens > Bidens hawaiensis. The sequence continues at coordinate 12,566 of NW_027494043.1, forward strand.
CAAATTTGCATCTGCCAACATGGTTCTGGCAGCTTCTATCAAAGTTCTGTTTCTTCTTTCTGCCACTCCATTTTGTTCAGGAGTTCTAGGAGCTGAAAATTGTTGAAATATTCCTTTCTGTGTGCAAAATTCTTCCATAACTCCATTTTTGAACTCTGTACCATTGTCACTTCTCATCATCTTTACTTTCTTATTCAGCTTGTTCTCAATTATTGTGACACATCCTTTAATCAACTCAGCAGTCTCATCTTTGGTACTTAGGAAATAAACCCAAGTATATCTTGAATAGTCATCAATGATCACCAGACAGTATCTTTTCTTTCCAATACTTGGCACACTCACAGGACCAAAGAGATCCATGTGAAGTAACATAAGTGGTTGATCAATTGAATTGATGAGCTCTGTTTTATGAGTAGACTTGTGTTGTTTTCCCTTTTGACATGAGTCACAATGATCATTTAACTTGAATTCTCTTATAGGTAAACCAATCACATGTTCACCTTTGACCAGTCTGTTCATGTTCTTCAAGTTTACATGACATAGTTTCCTATGCCACAATTTAGATTCATTTTCAGTGGCTCTGGAAACAAAACATGCACCTCCTCTTGAAATGGCTTCTTTCATATTCAACTCATACAGGTTTCCATTTCTTGGTGCCATCATCATAATCATTTCAAGTGGAATTACAAACTCAGGTTTTAAGATGAAACAATGAGAATCATCAAAACTAACTTTGTAACCCTTATCACACATCTGTGATATGCTCAGCAGATTGTATTGAAGTCCCTCAACATGAAACACATTATCAAATGATACCTTTCCATTTGTCAAGATTCATGTCCCCACAATCTTTCCACCATTTTCATCAGTCCCAAAGGCAACAGGACCTTAATATTTCTCTTCATAATTCACAAGTGACCTCTTGTCACAAGTTATGTGCCTAGAACAACCACTATCCATATACCATATATCATTCAAAGGAGTGGCATGTTCCTGCACAAAGAGAAATTTGATTAGTTAAGTGATGAAGAGCAAGCTTCATCAACTTGCAACTCATCAGTGTCATTTTCAGTGGTAGCTTGGGAAGTGAGTGTTGTAGGTTTAGGATCTTCATGAGTGATTTCCAGATTATCAAAATTATCAGTTTCATATCCACACTCTCTTGGTGTTTTAACTAGTGAAACTGAACTTTGGAGCTCAACTGAGTCAGTGACATCCTCTTTCAAGACATAGTCCTTTGTTTCTGAGTAGTCTCTTACATCAGTCACATCTTCAATTTTAGTTTCTGCTTTAGGTTTCCAAGTGAAACCTTGTGGTTCATATCCATGTTTCATCAAGAACTTTTCATCACCAGTCAGTTCATTTGGTTTTATTCTCTGATAAATTTCTTTCCTTCTTGTCTTCTCACTGTTTGATGATTCTTTAGACTCATCAGACTTAACTGATTGAATGTCTTGATTAATCTTCAATGACTGATTTTTCTTCTTTGTCACCTTCTTGTGCTTCTGTGGTGAATTACTTCTTCTTGCAGATTTAGTCATTTGTTTCTTTCCTTTGATTTCAGCATTCTTTTTGTTACTTGTCTCCTTTCCACACACATTTCCTTTTCCCAAATACATATCATACTTCTGTTTGTACAAAACAAAGTCTTGGCCATACTTTGTTCCATTTGGGACATGAAATAGTTTGAGGTTGAATTTTTCATTACATGAATCTGTGTGGTGACCATATTCATCACACTTTTTGCACCAAACCTTGCCCTTGAAGGCTTCATGTTCTTTTGGTTTCTTGAATCTTTCATTTGGCTTAGGTGTATTGACTCCTAAAGTCTTCTGATTCTTTAGACCATCAAAATCAATTGAAAAAGGAACAAATTCCTCAATCTTGATGTCTTGTCTTTCAACTTTGCTTTTGACAAAGACAACTTTTTTCATAATCATAGGTTCTTCATCACTGCTTTCTCTAACCCTTGACTGTCTTTTCTTATATTATTCCATAGTTTCCAATTCTCCAACATCCAACACCTCATGACTAGAAAAGATTGGATAAACTGGGATAAAATTTTCTGTTTCAACTTTTTCAGTCACCATTTTCCTTTTGTTGTTCTGCTTTATTCTAGCCAATACAGCTTTGCTTGGTGGTCTGACAGCATTGTAGTTTATCTTCCTCCTTTCACAGATATCAAAAGAAACATGTTCTCTTTTCATTTTATCATTTTGCTTCTTTAATCTTGGAGGGACTGGTGGATACTTTGGAAGTTTATCAACAGATTCAGGTTTCTTGTATTTTCTTCCTCTTTCAGCAGCTTTGATTTCCTTTTCAGTAATTTGATCACTCAAATCATCTTGATCCAACTCATCTGAATCAAATTCATCCTCGGAGACTTGAACTCCAATTGACTTTTTCTCTTTCACTTCTTTCTTAATCACAAACTCTCCATCTTCATTTACTTCTACCTTTTTGTATAAATCAACAAATTCTTCCCTGTCTTGAAAGACATCTTTGAATTGTTGTAAGTATGCATCTCTTTTCTCTTTGTCAACTTTAGGCATAAAATTGTTGTTGAATGGAGGTGGAACTGTTTTGTATTTGTCTTGTTCTTTCACTTGATTCAGTATTCCACATATGTTGCCAGTTGAGACTAAATTCTTCAGAAATTCAGTTTCAACCTTTAGTCTTGTGTTTTACACCTTTTCTTCAACTAACATCTTCATCAATCCATCAATCTCAGTGTTGTATCTGGTTTGAGTTCTGTAAATGATCATGCAATCATCTTCAAGGCTTTTAATCTTTTCATCACTAATCATCTCACTTGCTTCATACTCATTTATGATACTTTGTTTTCTGAAACACTTACCTTCCAGCTTGCCCACTTTTGTTTTCAATTCACTGACAAGTTCATTTAAATCAACTGTAGGAGCAGAGTGTACCTGAGAAGATGATCCCTTTTCTTTCTCAATTATGGCCATGAATGCCACATTTTCTTTCCTGATATCATCTGCAATGTCCTCTTCATGACTGCTCCAATCAAAACTTCCTTCATGTTGTGTAGTCACTGCCACATTTCCTTGATTTCTGATCAGATTTTGATTTGCTGGAACAGTGTTGTTTGGAACATTTTGAACAGCTTGAAGGTTTTGATTGTTATTCATTTGAAAACCTTGATTCTGTTGCATACTTTGTTGTTGATTATTCATTTGAGGCTGAAAGTTGTTGAAGTTTGGGTTGTAATTGTTGTTATTGAAGTTGTTCATTTGATTGCTATTGTTGTTGAATCTTGGCTGATTTTGTTGGTAATGCTGCTGACCTCTTGGTTGATTATGTTGATATTGATGCTGACCTTTTGGTTGTTGATTCTGAAATTGATTTATCTGAAAATTTCTTGGTTGATTGCATTCTCTTGCAAAATGACCAGGTTGCTGACAATTGTAGCATATTGCTTTTGACTTGTCAAACCCAATCCTGTCATTAGGACCAGAAACCAGAGATCTACCAGTTCTGTTATACAACCTTCTACTTCTCAAACCCAACATGGCAGCTTGCCACATCAAATCCATGTCTTCCAAGTCATCTGCATCAATTTGTTCTAAATCATCTTGTACCACACTTGTGTGAATCATGTTCTTTGCAACAAATGCATTATATGACTCAGTAAACATAGAAAACAAGGCTTGTGTTTCATTGCTTTGACTATGTCCTGTTCCAGTATTAGGAACATTTCCACTAGACATAGAGGCAGAGTCAGAATCATCAATCAGTTGCACATTGAACCTCTGCTGATTTCCTTGAATGCTTGTGCTACCCCCAATGAAGGATTTTGGAGTGACAACATTTTGTTCAGCTGGTTCTTCTATGATGGGAATTTGTTGTTGATTCTTGGTGGACAGATTTCCCATGGGAGCAATCAATTCACTTGAAACATTGAAGCTTGGTCTATCTTCCTTAATCATCTCATTCTCAATCATTTCAAGTTCAGCAGCTTGAAGAAAGCATACCACATCATCAAATTTCAATTCATTGAAATTTTGTTTCTGAAGGATGAATTTGCACGCAGTATACCATTTTTTTAGCATTGAGTTGAGTAACTTTGTATTCAAATCAAAATCAGTCATTACATAATCAGTTGTTCTCAACTCATTCACAATACTCAGAAAACATTCTAGTATTGATTTCAACCTTTCTCCATCCCTATACTTGAACCTTTCCAACTGTTGCTTCAATCTTTGCTTCTTTATGTTCTTCAGTTCAATATTTCCTTCATACATTTCAAGGATGGCATCATACATTTGTTTTGCAGTTGTGTGATGAGCCACCTTGGTCAGAATCTCCCAAGACAAACCTAGCTTAATCATAGCTAAGGCTTTGTCATCCACCTTTCTCATTTTTTCTCTTACATCAGCAGTTACAGTAGCATTTGCACCTTCTTCAACAGTAGTTTGTGGACCATTCTTGATGGAGTTCCACATGTCAATATCATTGTAGCATACGGCTGCTTCAAAGAGTACCTTCCATTTGATAAAGTTTTCCTGTCCATACAACCTAGGTATCTTGTTAGTAGACACCTCTTGTTCCTCATATCCAGACATTTTGAGAAATCAAAAATCAGTTTCCTTTTTAAAAAAAGTTTCAAAATAATCAGATCTGAAAACAGAATGCTCAGATCTGATGTGTCTGATGTGATTAAAACAAGATTTAGATATAAAGATTTGAACTTTAAATGAAATAAGGAAGAGAAAACACCGGTGGATTGTACATCTGGAAGAAAAATGAAAAACAGAGCTGCTGACGTCACAAATCAATCGAACAGTGGTCTGCTTACGTCATTCTTCTTCAAATCTTAATCAGCAACAATCTTTCTAAAAATAGCAGTAATCAAGCTCTGATACCACTTGTCGGTCCCCTTGGATTTCAGCTGGATCTTACTCAAATCATGTCATAACTCACACAGATTAATCGTGATGACAATAGAGTTAATGACGGGTTACTATATTTAGAAAGATATCTGTTTGTTAAAGGCGGAATCAATAACAAACATACGGTTGCAATGAATAATCAAAGATAGAAGGCACACTCAGGATTCACTCAAAAGATTACCATTTATATCATATTAAAATCATACAAACGGATAATCGATCTAGGGTATTCTAGGAATCCTAAGACAGCCGTCACACAGTATTCTTTCAATTAATTTCTCTCTCTTGTGTGTCTCCTCATCGTTGTGTCTCTGGCGGCGTGCCCTAAATATTCTATTTATAGGCCTGCCAACCTAGGACAGCTGTCATTCAATCAAGAAACCCTATCCGATAATACATATTCAAATTACATATTCAAAAATAAACTAAGTGTAAAACAAGTCTTCCGGGTATGCTTTTCATTAAACTTCAGTCTTCGAGTACGCAGTGTACTCGGCCTTCCTTCAGACTTGGTAAACATAGAAGTGTACTCGGGATCAGTTTCCGGGTAGACTTTACTTAACGAATATTTTACCAAGTAAAATATTCACCGAGTAGACTTCAATCTTCTTGAATTTATCAGACTTTTCCCGACAACTCCTTACGAGCAACCCTGTTCTTCGATGGTCCAATTCAACTTTTTGCCATAAATAACTTATTAGCAAAGCGTACTCGGGAGTACAGTTCCTTGCTTGAGTTGAACTTTGCCCGATGTTACTTAGAGATATATTCCATTTATACATCAAGCTTGCTCGGACCATAATTATTAAAGAATACCTTGCCCGGTCTTCCAATCACTTGGCTTCATGGACTTGGTTGACCAAACCTTACTTGGAGGAGTAAAATACTTGGTCTTGAAGAACAAACCTGCTTGACAAAGTGAACCTTGCTCGGAGATACCAAATCAGTGATTCTTACTCGGAAATGCACTAAATAGTATACTTTGCCCGGATATTCACTTAAGAAGACTATTTGAAGTAAACCTTGCCCGGGAGGCAAAATCTCGTACTCGGATAAGTAAAAGCTTGCTCGGAACCCAATGTGTGCTCGGATTCAATACTTAGCAGTTTCTGAGGAGGTTGAGAAGATTCCAATCTTCCATATTCTTCGTTTAGGTCAAATCTCCTCATTTGGGTCAAACTTTTGACCCAACATATAAGACCTATATATATATACTAACTTGAGAAACAAGAACATAGAGATGAGAGAAAATAACCAAAACTCTCGGAAAACTGCAAAGGTAATAACCAAATTATCCTTTAGGGGCTGTTTAGGATTAGATTGTTACGTGCTTGTTGTTAGCCTATAAAATGTTTTAGGGACATTAGGGACCATATAAGAGAGCCCTTGTCCAAGATTGGTATTATTTGATAAACGGAGAATATTTGACGAATCTATTACCGTTTATTGGCGAATTATTATGAAAAATAGTTAAACTGCTGGAAAAATTATGAAATTTCGTGGAGAACTTGGGAATGTCATTGTTGGATAACACCGAATATTTGGGATTAATTGGACAAGTCTAAGTATGGTTCGTGCATTTTCGTTTAATCGAGTTTTAACAGCCGAATTATGCATGAAAATGTAATTTAGACAAAGAGTTAAGTTCTGGAATTTTACAGGAGTTATTTGATAAAATTTTAACCATTCAAAAAATTTATCAAGTTTTTCGGGAATCGTTTGGTATAAATGGGTGATTTATCGGTTAATTATAACACATAAAATGAATTTTTATAAATAAATAGAAAAGTATAAAAATTTTAGAAATATTTTTATAAAATTCTACAGATTTTAACTATTTGTAAAAAAATTCTCATAATTTATATATAGTTATATAAATAGTTATAATAATTTAAAGATTTAAATTACATATGTTTTGAAAAAACCGACAACATTATGTTTAACGAACTGATTGGTATGTCAAAACGTCAAAAGTGGTCAAATATCATATTTTTGAATGAATTTAATAAAACCCAACTTTTTACGATATTTTCGGATAATCGGGTGGATTGTACGTGTTATGTACAATCAAACCCGTTTGGAAACGGAAACGAACCCTGTGGCTAATCCAGATACTGAAACCCTAATTTTCTTTCATAAATCAAATCATTTTATCAAACAGTATGTTTACTTAACTTTGTGTGATCTCACCTATTTTCGAAACGCGTAAACGACCAACTTGGCCAGGCACGTAAAACGGTGAAACTGAGCCATGGCTGGTTTTGAATATTTCATATCGTACAACGTCACAATCTAAGACTATTGACATGTTCTGGGCGTAACAGCCATACCCAGACTAGATATACAACCCAATTTAATTTAAAGACTATACTAGTATTAACAATGCAATACTGATTATAGGATACGAGCTATAATCAAAGTGTAATTTCTACTAACAACACGTGTGACTAATCGATACTACTATAAGGTGAGTTTCATGACCCCACTTTTTAAACTGTTTTACGAACATTTGGGGTGTAAATCATGTTTATGTATACATGTTTATTTGGAGACGTTGTATAATGTGAATTATCTAAGTGCTAACACTTGAAAGTCCCCCCACACAAGTGATTAACTTCGAGCCCATGGCGTGTGAATTACTATTGGTTTGACAAACCTAATTGACAGGGCCGGTGGGGCATGCCGGAACATGTTTTACAGTTGCACATGATCATACGAACCTTTTGTAACACGCTATATGGTGTGTTAGACATAGTGCCTTTTGGGCATTTGGTAGTGGAAACGCGTGGGTAGTGGAGGCCATATAGGATAGTGTGTCAAGGATTCACTTGTGGGTTAGTATAATTACATCGTATACATACTTAAATACATACATACTGAATGCTACGATCACGTATACTGATATCGTACAAACTTATGAAACTCACCAACTCTTTGTATTTGACCCGTTTAATCATGCATTTCAGGTGAGCCGAAGTTGGAATAATTTGCTTATCTGTTTTGTGCTAAGAATGAGACTAACACAGTGTAGATAGACGCAAGTATACTAATAAAGAATAAATGGCCAGGAGAAGCGGTTATGTGTATTTCATCTAGTTTGTAAACTTAGTACAAAACAATGTAACATGATGTAAACTAGTTTGTTAATTTTCTTTCTAACAATGTGGTTGATACCAGAGAAGTCTGTTACATTCTCGTATTACGCTTCCCCAATTACCTAGTAGGGGTGTGACAAAACGAGTGGTCGCGACCACCGGAAGACCACTAATAATGATGAAGGATTTGGGGCATGGTGGCTGCATATGTCGATAATAAGAGCAACGAATAGAAGCCAGGTATAGGGTTTGAGTTATTAAACTCAAGCCCTTACAATTTTAATCCTTCAAGTTTATACAAAAACCATTTAAACCCCCTATTTTGAATCCTAAGCTTTTTAAATTTGAGAATATGACCTTGTTACAAAACACCGCCCAAGCTTATGATAATCAAAGTGATATTAAAAGGGAAGGGTGGACAATTAATTGGGAAATGTAACGTTATACGAAATTGTGACGAAAGGGATAAGTTGTGGATTCGCGATCGTGGTGCTAGCGACACCATGACATTTAAACTCTTAGATATTGTTTCAAAAACCAAACCAATAAAAACTCATATGCAAACTGCAAATGAAGAACTTGTTATTGTGAAAGCAAGAAGAACAACTTTTCACCAAAAATAAAGTTATCTAATTGTCTTCACATAACGTTTTGTCGCATAAGTTATTGTCACTCAGTCAAGTTACCAATGAATTGAATTGTACGGTACTAATGCACCCCATCTTTTGTATTTTACATGACATCGGGACAGGAACGATTATTGGACGTGGCACTGAACGCCAAGGATTGTATTATGTGGATGAAATGACTCATTAAGGGACTGTGATGTTTGCTCATAGGAGTTCTGATGTGTTAGAATTTATACATATTTTCAGCACTAAAATGTCTTCAAATAAGCGAAATTTCATAAACTAATATAGAATAAATAACCACTAATGTTTATAATTTCTATCTATAGGTAAATATAGTTATAAATATAAAACAAGCTGAAATACGAAGAAAAACGGAGATAAACGATGAAAAAAACTCAAGACATGGCCATGCCTAGAGCATATGAAGTAAAGACAAAAATAAGGAATTCAAGACATGGCTATGTTAACCAAAACACACCCTATGTTGTCAAGAGCAAGAAAAAAAAAGACAAAATAGAAACATCTGAAGCAAAACACGGCCATGCCTTCCCTAGACACGGCCATGCCTTCAAGTACAAGAGAAAATGACAAAACTGGTGGAATTTGGACTATTGTGGAACTTAACATTGTCATGCCTTGCTTAACACAGCCGTGTTAACCTAGAGTTGTACTATCTGACAAAGAACAATTAATGCAGCATGACAAGAATGAAGACATGATCATGTGTCACTCAATTCGGCCGTGCCTTAAGGGTCTGATCAACCTGTATTTGAATGCTCATCTTCTTCATTCAATACACCTTGAAGAGGCATTTAATACACCTTTCACTTCATTCACTACTCTCCAACCACCTCTTTTCACCAGCATTAATAAGGGAATTAATCCCATCCATCCAACCCGGGAAGATTAAGGAGATTAAGCTTTTGGGAGAAGTCATTAGCATCAAAGATTCGTTATCCAAATTGGTTAGATTGTTTCAATTTTATCATGTTTGTATCTACTACTTTGATAATTATCATTATGCTTATTAGTGGCTAAACTTCCAGAGTGTTATCTTAGTTTATAATGAATCTTAATTGAAGTTTAATAATGATAGTAAATCATATGACTGGTTTTTAATAATTAATGGTTATGTTGCAATTATCACTTGATGAGGATATTAAAATACTATTAAAAGATACCCCAACTCCCAAGTGCTAAGCTTGACGATAAGTCGAGAAATTTCTAGTCTTGCAAAGCCTTGGCGAACCTTAAAATAGACACCAAGATTCCGAACTTGATGATAAGCCCGGGAACTGCCACTCTTGTGAGGTTTTGAGGAATAACTTAAGATTCTTTATATGAGCCGCCAAGATTCTGAGCTTGATGATAAGTCGAGAAATTGTCATTCTTGTAAGGGCTTGGTTGGGGAAAATGTGAATCCTAATATTAACATAAACTAAATGGAATATTAGTAGTGATTGACCATTTTAGAATGAGAATTATCAACAATGTTGTGAAAACGGATTGTTGATGTTCATCCACTAAAATCGGTCGATTACTCATTAAGTGAGTGTGCAACATAACCTATTCTAAGTGACTCTCGAGTGGTTATTACATCAAGTTCTAATAGAGAAGCTTGGCTATGGCATAGAAGGTTGGGACACCCGTCTAATGGTAACTTACATCTTTAATTTCTGAAATTATTTCCTTCCAATGATACATCAGAATGTGAAACGTGTGTTCGGGCCAAAAGTCACCGACACACTTTTAATCCAAATGACACTGAGGTTGAATATCCCTTTTCATTAATTCACTCTGATGTGTGGGGACCAGACAAAATTATTGTTATTTTGTTATGTTTGTTGATGATTGCACTCGAATGACTTAAATGTATTTCTTGAAACACAAATCTAAAGTATTTGAACAATTTATGAACTTTTATACCATGATCCTAAACCGATTTCAAAAATCAATCCAAATCCTTCGATATGACTATGGCGGGTAATATGTCTGTGATTCCATGAAACAATTTTGTCAATTAAAAGAAATAATCCATCAAACCTGGAATCCGAAGTTCCAAGTACCTTTTGGCCGGAAGCTCTTGCTATAGTCACCTACTTTCTCAATATTCTACCGACCAAAGCTGTTAACCTTAAAACTCCAATCCAAGATCTTACCAAATTTACTAAAATTCCTCATACTCTCACTTTACCATCGAAATCTTTAGTTGCTAGGTTTTGTCCATATACCCAAAATTAATCCAAGCAAACTTGATCCATATCCAAAAAAATGTTTTAGTTGGGTATGGGGTCAACCAAAAGGGATATCGATGTTGTAATCCTAAAACACGTCACATGTTTACTACAATGAATTGTGATTTCCTCATAACCGAATTTTATTACAACACCAAACAGAGTGGCCAGAAGGAAAAAAGAGTATGTTAACGTACTGTGTTGGTTGAAATGGATACCGTCATCAGAAGAAGTTAATCACAGTTCCCTAAGCGATTCATATACATCCTCACAATTTGTTAGCGAAAGAGTTAGTGCGACCGAACAATATCTTTCTAACCTGACACCCAAGGTAAGTCATTCTCAAACCCTTGATTCTCAAAGTGTTTAAATACCTGAAACTAATCTAAATAATGATTCTTCGGGAGAGCATGAAAATAATCATATTGATCATGAAATAGAATAGGGCAATCAGGAGACACTAGGAGAAATAACAGAAAGACATGTGCTTCCACCAAAGGCAAATATAGGAAATCCACCGAAGCGGTACTCTTCAGAAAAGAAGGTAAAAGTTCAAGGTATCTTATAACAAACATAGCTAACAAATATTTATTCAAGGAAGCTAAAGCTTTCACTACATCTCTATACTAGAGGAAACCCCAAATAATGTGGAACAAGCTTTAGGGTTAAAAAATGAAAAGAATCCATGGAAAGCAAAATGGAAGCCCTAGTTACAAGTGACACATGGGGAAAATGTTCTCTTCCAACAGGAAAGAAACCCGTGGGAGGTCGTTGGGTGTATATTGTTAAACATAAACCAGATGCGAACGTTGAAAAATATATAGCACGTCTTGTCGCTAAGGGGTATACTAAGACATATGGAGTTGACTACTTAGAAACATTTTCTCCAGTTGCAAAAGTTAACACATGAAGGGTTCTTTCTCATTTTTTGCTAACAAAGGATGACCTCTTCACCAATATGATGTAAAAAAGTCTTCATGCAAGGTGAACTAAAGGAAGTGTATATGGAAGCTCCATCAGGATTCAAATAAAATTTAAATTTGGAGAAGTTTGTCGGTTAAAAAAGTCTCTTTATAGACTCAAACAATCTTCCCAAGCGTGTAAAATCTAGTTAACTCGTATGGAATTTTTCGAACATATAATCATTATTTATTGTTATTATAAAACCTATGTTCTCATCGACTATTTTAGATGACACTCTATCATGTTTTTCAGGTAATTAAAAGTGAATCTTGCATGATGATCACGTAGGGAAAAATAAGGCTTACTTATAAGACATTTAAATAATTTGATGTTATATTTGATTAAGACTATGTTATTCCCTCTACTCAAACAAATTATTATTATATGCGTGATAACATTTCATTTAATACCTCGTGCCATGGTTTCAAACTCAATGTGCCTCCGTGTTTCCGTCTTCGGCTAGGGGTGTTGTTGGTGCAAATTTATGCATCTTGGTCTTTGTTTAAAGTATTTGGTCTATTATGTAAAGTATTAGGGGTATTTTGGTAAATGTATAACGCACATTCGCTAACATATGACACATTCATTCGTTATACTTGTTAAAGAATATGAACAACGAATGTGCTTATTCGTTAGTAATGTATAGGAATATAACGTATGAGAGCGAATGACTCTCATTGTATGACCTATTTGACAATGAGGTCATCTCCTATATATATCATTGTAACTTATCGATTAATTATTAGTTCTTATTATTATACTTTGTGTATTGTTACTCTGTCCGATTGTCCTCTCAAAAAATGCAATACAAACAGTAACGAAAATCTAATAGTAATCATATCAAAGACTAGATACTATAACATACTGATTTCGTAATCGATCAGTACACGGTTTCTCAAGTGTGACAGGTTAGGTGTTAAAAGCTTTCGTTTCACAAACAAGGCACTATTGGTCAAATGGTGGGCAAACTACAAGAATGACTATTCAAAACTTTAGACCAAGGTAATTACTTCCATCCATAGTAGGAAAGGATATTGTGGGTGAATTCCTTTTAAGAAATCCTTAGGAGAAGTTTGGAATAATATTGCTCGAACTGATCCTACATGAGAATTGACCAATTTTAACCCAGAATCGAAACTAAAAGTTCGACTCGGGTTTATGGATAGATTAGTGGTTAGATAATCAACCACTTAAGGTTAAGTTTTCATCTGTTATTGCTCTCGAACTCAACAAATATTGTAAGTCATTGATAAATACAAAGGTGGTCGGGAATATTATGGTATAGTAAATCATATAGAAAAGACCGTTAAGGTCGGGATCAAAATCCAAATAATGATTAGCTTGTTTGGAAATATTAGTGACGCCTAGGTTTGGAAGAACTCTAACTCTAACGAAGAACCAGGTTAACTTATTAACAATGAAGCTAGGAAAGATATTGAGAACGTACAAGACACTTTCGATGACCCATTCTCTTGGATCAAATGGATTCCAATAAAAGTTAATTGTTTCATGTGTGGAGCCCTTTGGAACTATATTGCAATTGGGCTTGCTCTAGCAATAATGGGTATTCCTGTCAATACCATAAACTATGTTTGGTGTGGTTTAGAAACAGAAACTGTGAACTATCTTTTAATCTCTTATAAGCTGTCTAATTGGGTGGTTAAATTTTCTATTAGCAACTTAGTGTTAAATGAATAAACAACTTGTGCAACTTTCAGTCACTTTGAAGCTAAAAAGGGAGAAAAGGCGGATGGTCGAAGCAATTATTGCAGCCACATGTTGGATCAATTGGAGAGCAAGAAATGAAACTATTTTCAATCATATAAATCCTACTATGGCATGTATGTGGGAAGTATTAAATCAACGTATTACTTTTGGATCAAGCATATAGCGGATCTCAAGAGCTTGAATTTGGGAGAAATGGTGGAGCAAAAATTTTGTTTATATGTAATTCAGTTGTAAGTTATGTGCTTTACGTCATTATGTTTTCCTTTTGTGTTTCATTTGTTCCTTTTCTCAAGCTTCTTGGGTGTTTATGAGATCGTCTAGGGTTTGAGATTTGAGGAAGATATTATCAATCAAACGATCCAGACTGATTTATTATATTAGTAACATTAGTTTAGTGTCGTTGTTTGCATTAGCTAATGTCACTCAAGTTTATGAAGAAAATTCTGTAATATGCAACATTGGCCACCACAAGTAATGTCGCTGTTTATTGTATGCTACACTAGCTAGTGTTGCTTTAATCAACAATCGAAAGTGAAGCTTCCATCCAAGAGGCGGTTTGGAAAAGGAATATACTAAAAGGACAAATGTGATAGATGATGATAATGGAAAGATTTTGGTGCAAAATCAAAGAACTAGGATTTGTGGATAATGCACCTTATACATTGGTTGAAAATTGGCTCCGTAAGAAGGGAAAATGTGTATTTGAAGTAAGCCTCTTTTCTCCATTATGTATCATGCACATACGTCTCTATACATGACAACATGAAGAGTGTGATGGTCTTCATGACATCACGAGGAGTGTGATGTTCTATTGCTGATTTGAGAGTTAGCTTTTCGACGTTCAAACCGTTGTCATCGCCTATTACATCTATTATCATGAGTTGAGTTATGTTAACCTTTGACCGATCAAATATAGGAGGAGCTACATTTGAGGGGGAGAACTACAACAAAGATTTCAGGTTATCTATTAACTCATACTTGACACACTGATATCTAACATGGAAGTTATCAGTCGCTTACTTGAAATACAATCATTAGAGGATGTCATTGAATAATATGATAAATTTATAGTATCATCCCATGGGGGGGATTATAGGGTCTGAGATTTGAGGATGATATTATCAATTAAATGATCTGGATTGATTTATTATATTAGTGACACCAGTCTAGTGCCATTATTAAGATTGACGACATTAGCTATGTCGTTCAAGCTTATGAAGAAAATTCCTTAACATGCTGTTGGGTCCATATTTGGTGGTTTGTACTTAATTCTATGTTTATTGGGCTAGGCTACGGGTTAGATTTGTAAATCGAGAACTCTAAAGAGTTCTCTGTGGGCTTGTGATTAATATGGGCTTAGTTGTTTGGTTTCCCTATATATAGTTCATGTAATGTATAGGGTAAGGGCAGTTCACGAGAGCAGAGAGTGAGCAGAACTAGAGAGTTGTTCATTCCAAGCATTTTGAGTTCAAGTGTTGTAAGTGCTTAAGCACCCGACGTATTTAATAATATACGTGTGTTTTGAAGCAATCTTGTGTTATTTACTAGTTCGTGTTCGTGTTCTTGAATCACCGAGTGTTTGTATTCCGCACCAATACTCGTTTAGTTGATATCATATTGTAGTGATCCAGATTCGGGACTTACAATTGGTATCATAGCCTTTGACGAATTCAGGCTCGTTATTGTGATATCAACGGATTCAAGATATCAAGGTTTAGTGGTGTTCTTAATTTCCGGCGGGTTTCTGATCAGAGAAGAAGAACATCAACAATTTTTGGTGGAGATTTGGTTAACTTGGAAACAAAATTTGAATCCCTTGATTTACGGGATTCAGTTGGTTACAATATTATTCAATCAAATCAGATCTCGGCTTAAATTAGTGGTTCTTGGTCATTAACCAAGAATATTCAGTGTTTTCGGCCATAATTTGTTTGTTTTCGGTTGAAAAAGGTTGTTCTCGACCAAAACTGCTGGTTTTCGGTCAAAAGGAAGGGTTCTCAGTCAACGATTGGAGTTTTCGGTCAACTGAGTTTTCGGCCAGAAGTGTTCTCGGTCAAGCTGTGGGTTTTCGGTCTACCTTAGTTCTCGGTTAAAGGAGTTCTCGGCCAAAGGGGTTCTCGGTAAAAAAGAGTTTTTTGGCGCAAAAATTTTTCTTGAACGGAATTTTTCTAGAATACTCCTTATAAGTGAGACTTCATTTTTGAAAATTTTGGCGAAAACAAATTTTTTTATCGGCGATTTTCGGCAAATTTTTGGCGGGAAATTCGAAAAAATTTGTCTTGAACGAAATTTTTCCTGGACGCCTCTTTTGAGCGGGATATCTTTCTTGAGAATTTTGGCGATCATATTTTTTCGAGAAATTTTTGGCGGGAAAATCATTTTAATCTGATTAATTACTCAATGGATTCTTCACAACTCGTTTTTCAACCATGTTCTTTAAATTGTGGTGAGAAAATAGAAATGTATAAGCTTCATAATGACAATCTAAGTAGAGATACGGAAAGAATAAAATCAGAGAATTTTAAACTTAAGAAGAATGAAAAGGGTTTTCTAGACAAAATAGAAGCTCAAAACAAGGATATTAAAAAACTTAAGTCTGATCTTAGTATAAAAGGCTGTCATTATCTAAATACCAAACAAGAAATTACTGAGTTAACTGCTAAACTAGGAGCCTCCAAGTTAGAGATCTTGAATCTAGCTAGTATGTTTGAAAAGGCTGAACTTGATTTTAAAAAATTCGATGGTTCAAGCGAAGTAGTTAACTCAATGATTGAAAACCAATTTTGGTGGAAAGAAAATGAAGGTGAGTGAATAGGATACAGTCAAGTTCCTCCACCTTACAACCACAATTATGTCCCTACCCCTGTTACTAAAGAACAGGAAGAAAAGGTAAAAGACATGAAGTATGGTAAACAGGTTCAATCTGAAACTGTTGGATCAGGATCCCTAGAGGAAATCAAGCCTGTTTTTAAATGTGTGAACAATTTTGATGCTTCTACTTCATGTGCAGATATAGTAAATGATGTTGCTTCTGTTAGTAAAGGGGTTCAGGCCGGTGAAAATAAATCTCATTCTAACATGTCATCAAACTCAGATGACACCACAACTCAAAATTGTACTAATAATAATACACAGAGTTGTGGCAACAAAGGGAAGGCACGTAAGAAATCAGCACAACAAGGACAGTCTCGTCCACATAGATCCTCCGGATCTCCATGTGTTGATAAATCAATGGGTCCCATTTATGTTATGAGGCAAACATGTTACCGCTGTGGCACGCCAGGACATATAGCCAGAAATTGTGTTCATCGTCTATATGTTCCATACTACAAGCAAAATCAGGAGGCTGTGCCAAGGGGCAAGAAGAATGGAAAAACCTTTCCTAAGAAGTAATTCCAACATGAGGCAAGTGTTTCCGTTGACATTAGAATAAGGATGAAGGCGTGTTTCGTCTGCGGGATCGGCGGGCATTTGGCAAAGGAGTGTCACCACCGTGCTGTTAATAGACAAGCTCCTCAGGTGAAAGGTAACAAGTTTCAACCGAATCCAGTGGTTAAACAAAATGCTTATTTTAGAAAACCACGAGTATCTGTACAACGGGTCACAGATACTCAAGGATTCAAAGCTAATATGACAGGTTGGCACTCAAATGATTTAGAAAAATAAAATTTCAGAAATCAAAGAGTGTTGAGAGTTCTAAGTGTTCGAATTCGAATTGCTCCACTCCAAAGTCTGTTCTTTCAAATTTCACTAAACCAAGACAGACTTGGAAACTTTAAACTCAGCAAACAGAATCTGTAATGACAAATGATTCTGTTAAAGATGGGAAAGATATGAGTTGGCAAGAGGTCACATATGTTGATGCTCAAGGGAACCCCAAGACATTTATGACTTGGGTTCCTATGTCCAACTGATCCCGCTATGCGTGTAGGAACAACCACAAATTCATTATTTATTAAATGGGTTGTTCCAGGCATATGACAGGGCAAATATTCATTGTTTTTAAATCTTTATACCATAAAATGGATTATTTGTTGCCTGGACGGGATTTTAGGGTGATAGAACGTTTTTAATCTGCTCTCTCAGTGTGCAGGAACAAATCAGGGAATACATTGCATATTAAAAGGTTTGTTCCAGACATTCAACTCGCAAGGATGCAGAATCTCAAAACAAGCTTATTCCTAGGGGAGATTCTAACAAATGGAAAGATGATGTCTTGAAGATAAAAGGTAACCGTATCACTTTGGTATGAAAGACTGATCAATCAAAAAGATTTTAAAATTTTTAAACTTTTAAAAAATACAAAAAATATGTTCTCGTATAGTTTTTCAAGTATGGTGTATTTTGTTTCCCAAAAATGAGAAAATGACTTGAATGTGCATGAGAAATGATAGTACATCAGTTGGCTGACTATCAAACTTCATAAAAGTTTTCATTAAATACTGCGTTTTGATGATTGAGTCTTTTTGAGGTTAAAATTTGTACATAAAAGTTTTCCTGTCGGTCAAAATTTTTGCACAAATTTAGGGGGAGAAAATTAAAAAATTCAAAAAGAGTGTGTGTGCTTTAATAAAAAATTTATCTATGTATTTTAAACTTCACTCTCGCTTAAAATCATGTCAGCTGCTCAAGTTTGAAGAACATATACTTGTATATGTTTGGTCCGGTGATCTACTTGTAGATTCACAGGATAGCCATTCATCTAAAGACTGAAAGCATCCGGGGCGATTGTGATGTGTTTTTGTGTTTTGAATTATTTCACTTAAAATTATGTCGATAATTCCAAGTTGGAGGGACACGTATTTTCATATGTGTTTTGGTCTTGTTAACCACTAGTGGTCATACGGCATAGCCATTTACCTAAAAACTGAAGAGTGACCGGGTTGACTGAGTTCTTAACATGTGTGTCTTCTGTAACTTTATGGGAAGTGATATTACTATTCAGTTAACAGCTTTTTAGAAGCTTCAAAATATTTTCAAATGAAAATTGATCCAACCTTTGGAAAATGATAGGTAAATTGTTTTTATGTGCCTAACGGGTGAAGTTATTAAGCTTAAAAGGCTCTAGAATAGTCATTGATTTGTATGGTAGCTTTCCATGATGCGTAAAAGTTGAAGTGATATAAACTAAACTTGCTAAACTTACTATCATTTTGAAGAAATGTGCATGTCTCCATATACATCTCTCCGAATGATAGGCAGAAAAGCAATTACCCAGTCATACACGAGCCCGTTAGTGTCTTGATCACCATAAATATTATGTTTCTAAGTTTTTGCTCAAGTTATAAAAAAAGAAAAATATATAATAAAAAAATAAAATAAAAGGATTATTGTGAACCAAAATAAAAAAAAGTCGTATTTTAAAAGCTTAAAGGGTCAAACTAGAACTACGGAGATGGGGGCATAAATGTAAGTCCTGTCATGTCTCGAATGAAAGGCCTGTAAGTCCGGATGGCTTGTAAGTCCAACTTTCAACCTTAAAGCTTAAATTATTATTTTTTTATCCAAAAAAACTTTTGATCAAGCACTAGGGGGTTGGAGTCAAATTGGGGTGATCTGGGGAAAGCTAAATACGCTTTGAGAAGAGATAGGAGGCATCACAGGTCCATGAGTGATGTCCATCTAAGCTTTATGCCGAACTGAACCTACTTCATATCACTGATGCAATGAAAATCATGCTTAGTTCGTTATACCTGCTATCAACCTGTTTCTTTATGTCATGATAATGTTGAACATGAATCCTTGTGACAGCACCTTAAACAATATGATTCCATGTTCAAATCTTTTCATAAAGGCGGCAGTTTTATCAAGAAACTTAAAATTTGATCCCAAATTGTTGCTAAATTACAAGAAGACTGGGTGATTAAATTTGTTTTAATTGTTGTTTTTGTCTTATTTTATTTTTACTTCTAGATTACTCTTGTTGAAACAAGTGTGTTGAGAAATCATTTTAAAATTTGTCTTCTGCTAATGAAATATGATTTCGGTTATTGTGTTATAGTTGGTTCAGCTGGTATGATCTCATTTCAAGTCTTTTCAAGAAAATCATAAAAATTAGAAAAATTAAAAAAATTAAAAAAATTATGCCTGTCTTAATTTGTTTTATTTAATTGTTTTCAAAAATATTTTGGTTGATCTTTCTATCAAAGTTGATTGTTCTTTCAAGACTGATTTCTTGCAACGGAAGCATATGAAGTATCTGAGACTCAAATTGGATGATGCTATCAAAAATGGGGAGATGGTAGAGTATTGGATGCAGATGCTGAAGTTGCTGATCATGTTCAAGGGGAGATGGTAGAGTATTGGATGCAGATGCTGAAGTTGCTGACTATGTTCTAGTAAAGATTCTAAAGATCTTGAAAGAATCAGTCTAAGGGCAAGATTCATGGGCCATAATTTGGTTAGACTGACGCATATCAAAAGGCCATGACATGATCAAGACTAAAGTTACATAAACAAAGACGAGTTGAAGAACTGCATTGGTGTAATACCAAAATCCCTATGGATTTCGGTTAGGCTAGTCTGAAGTGAAATAAATAAGAACGAAGCTAAAAACCAATGGGGAGATTTTTGGGTCCATATTTGGTGGTTTGTACTTAATTCTATGTTTATTGGGCTGGGCTACGGGTTAGCTTTGTAAACCGAGAACTCTAAAGAGTTCTCGGTGGGCTTGTGATTAATATGGGCTTAGTTGTGTGGTTTCCCTATATACAATTCATGTAATGTATAGGGTAAGGGCAGTTCACGAGAGCAGAAAGTGAGCAGAACTAGAGAGTTGTTCATTCCAAGAATTTTGAGTTCAAGTATTATAAGTGCTTAAGCACCCGACGTATTTAATAATATACGTGTGTTTTGAAGCAATCTTGTGTTATTTACTCGTTTGTGTTCGTGTTCTTGAATCACCGAGTGTTGGTATTCCGTACCAATACTCGTTTAGTTGATATCATATTGTAGTGATCCAGATTTGGGACTTACACATGCGACACTGGCCACGACATTAGTAATGTCGCTATTTATTAAACGTGACATTAGCTATTGTCGCTAGAATCTACAGCGAAACATAAGCTTCCTTCGAAGAGGCGTTTTGGTAAAGGAAGATGGATTATAAATACGAGTCTTGACTTCATTTGTTATGGTCGGTCTTCTTTGTAATACGAGCCGCCACCCTGGGCCGAGCTCACCGGGGTGGAAAACACTTGTGCAAAAAATCGATTAATGAAGCTCCTTTACGGAATAATGTGTTTTCTGTTCTTATTCGTTTATATATGTTTGTTTGGCTCAAAACTGACCGATCTCTTAATTGATCCCGGAACCAAGTTGAAATCCTAAATATCGGGAGCTACATATCGTCATTAAAAAAATTAATAATAATAATAAGAAATGAAGTATGTATATTTTATTATTTAATATACAATTAAACATTTATTTAAAGATTGAGGTGCATAAATAGGTTAATAGGTTGTTTTCAAAACTATTATCAACAAAAAAAAATAGCTTAATCAACACTGCGCACTGATTTGGCCAATAACGTGTTCAGTTAGTAACAGGTTTCTAAGTATGGAAAATTGTAACTAATAAAAAAATTAAACTTTTTTTATTTAATATTTAAATAAATACCAAACAAATAAAAATAACTAAAAATACTTGTGCTTTTATTAATATATATATACATATACATATATATATATATATATGTATATATATATATATATTAAAAAGGAGATTCCATCATCCTCTCAAAATAACTATTCAATATTTTTAGTATTTTATTAATTATAACCCTTAAATCATTGGCCACTAAATTCCTAATTTCATATATACAAATGATAATTATTTCTTTTATTTTACGTTTTGTTTAAACTAATTCAAATATTTAACAAACTATATTTTTAAACACTAAATTTGGACAAGTATCGGCTTTACATGTTTTATTTGTCGGTTGATTAAACAATTTTCTTAAACTTTGCTTAGTATTTTTTATAGTAATTTTGTGCAAATATTGGATTCGGTGTCACACACTAAATTTGGGCAAGTATTGGCTTTACATGTATCGGCTTTACAATTACCAAATCTTTTTCATGATTTAAATATATCCAATCGTTGCATGGTTTTATATCCACGTTTCAACGTTTGATGCCTCGCCTTAAAATAATTTTTTTGGCTTACTAATTTATGTTTATGAATTTGTGTTGGTACCGCTGATACTAACCGAATTTGTATTAGTTCACAACTGTAACATGCATGTTTATTTGGTTCTACATATAATATAATTTGTTTTATTTTGGTATTGATGAGTTTATTTCTTTCGTTTAGTTTCGATGTCATAACTTGATACAGACTGGCTTCGTGTCAACTTGCAACGAATTTACAGTTTTATGTTTTTTTGTTTGACTTAACGGTGTAACACCCCAGCTAAAGCGGAATGGCCTGAGTGTGACGTACAAATTGCTAAAAACACATGTGACACTATTAAGTGACAATATTATCATTAATTCGTTCAAATGCATCAAGTACACAAATTTATCAAATGAACAAATACAAAGGAAAAGGAACAAACAAACATCTTCTTGTTAATTATTTAGATAGCCTAACTTTTAGTTGATGGTCGGTTAATTTGTATATGTTTTAGTTCGTTTATTATTTAGTTTTAACTGTTTATTCTAGAACTATCGATACTTCATACGTGTTTTATTGGATTTCAGGTCATAGGCATTAAAGTACTCAATATGGACCTGCTGTGACACGGAATGAAGACCCGGGATATCTAGCACGCAAAACGATGAAGCTAACGGAAGTTGTTGTAGCAGTATCCCATCGCGGTACGCGATGGGATTGCTGAAGGCCCCATCGCGGTACGCGATGGGATGTTAATGAAGTTTGACTTGTGGTAAATCGCGGTACGCGTTCGATTCACAGAAGGCCCCGTCGCGTACCGCGACGGGTGTGCAGATGGGAAATTTTGGTTATTATCTTCTTTTTCATCATATGAAACCCTAACTCCGTTTTGGAAGAAGAGAGGCGATTTCCAGCAGTTCCTATTGGCGATTTCACCACCCCAGCTCGTGTCAATACCATATCTATGATCCATATCATCCGTATTAAAGATTCGATGATGTCGCGGCTCGGCTAATCTCCTAGAATCGCACCCGGGATGTATAGTTTGTAACCTTTTACAGTTTTCTCATGTTATTAAGAATACTTATGTTTTGTTATTGATGATTAATATATGATTATTGATGTTTGGTATTTCTGAGTGTTCGGTCGGTTTAGGTTTACGTTGGTCTGAACGATCTGTTACCAGTTGCTAGATAATTAGTCATATAACTGTTTGGTTAGATTGAATACGATAAAACATACAATTACCCTTAACTGAGTCACACTGGCAAGGACTGTTTGATTACCAGTGCCGTGTGTAAAGTAATTGTTGATGTCTAAGGTTTTGTCTGATTGATCAATTTTCAGTTAATCGTTAATAATTAATCTTCTAGGATGCATGAGATACTGTTGGTTGCTTACTTGAATTCCCGGGTATGATTTGCTTTGTTAACTGTTTGAAATCCGTTTACTTGTTCATTGCTTAGTTCTCTGAATTTACTCAAAATTGCTTGTGTGATCAGCACTAAAAATTAGTCACTTCATAATATTAAATCTGTTACACGAATACATTGACCACATACTCCTTGTGATACGATACCCTACTTGCTCTAACTATTTAGAATAATTAGGTTTTTGATTGACTCAAACGACGGTCATCAAAATGGCGCCGTTGCCGGGGAGTTAGTGCGCTTAGTGTTTTTCGTGTTATTTGATTTTTGTGTTTAGTTTTAATTTTAATTTTAGTTTTAATTTTGTTTTCAGTTTTTAGTTTAAATTTTATTTTTCTGTATTTTACGCGGGTTGTGTTAGTTGTGCAGATTACAGGTTTATGCACACCCGCCATTCGGGATGAAGTCCAGTTGTGATTATTCCAGTTTTCTCTAAAAGATAAAGCAAAACTCTGGTTTAATTCACTGCCGATGCACAGTATCAGAAAACGGGCTGAGATGCAGCAGGTGTTTCTAAACGAGTTTTATTCACAGTCAAAGACTACCGAGGCCCGTTCAAACATTCACAACTTTTCACAGGTCTCTAGTGAGTTATTTCATGAAGCTTTTACCAGGTATAAAGACATGATCAGGAAATGCCCACATCACCAAATCGAACTGTGGGAACTGGTAAAGTGTTTTGTTGATGGGTTGACATACGAGGACCGAAAGCATCTTAAGGCCTCGTGTAATGGTTTTTGCTGAACCAGCCTGAGGAAGATGATTGGGATTTTCTAGAGTTTATGTGTGAGGATTCGAAATCTGAAGCAGCAGCTGAAAGACAAAGACGGGGTAATTCATCAAGGTCAGTTAAGTCAGTTGCAAGTGAGTGTGAAAGAATTACTGAGTTGGAATGTGAACTGGTTGAGATGAAAAAAGGTAAGAAAAGAGAGGTCGGGAAAGTTGGTGTTAAATTCCCGGTTTGTGAAGATTGTGGTGAAATCGAGCATAAGGCAGAAAATTGCCGTGAGTATTATGATGATGTGGAGGATGACACCGAGGAAATTAATTATGCTTACGGGGATTCCAAGGCCAAGGGTTCAATTCGAACACCTATCAACCGGGCCTGAGGAATCACCCGAACTTTCGTTACGGGAACGCATCTTCGCAGTTGAACCCGAACTTTCAGGGATCGAGCCAGAACATATCGCAGGGTAATTACCTCTAGAGCGGTTATCAGCAGGGTTCGAGTAATCAAAATCAGGGGTATAACAGAGACGGTAACCGGGGTGGAAATTCTTCGGGTAATCAGGATCAATAGAGAGGGTCTTCGGGGAATTCGGATGAGTCGGTGCACTCAAAGTTGGATGCGTTGTTGAAAGTCATGACTGATCATAAAACCGAGACGAAGCAACAGTTCGAGTTACGAGATAAGTCGTCAGAGGCAATGATGAAGCATATCAGTCAGCTCGCTTCAGATGTGGCAAAGTTACAGAAGAACATGAGCCAACTCCCGAGCGACACCACAGTAAACCCAAACCACTACAGTTCCAGTTCAAAAAAACACGTCAACCAGGTAAGTATTTTACGTAGTGGTAAAAAGTATGATAATAAAGTTGGGGTTCCACCACCATTGGTTGAGGGGGTGGTGGAAGAAATTGATGAAAATCTCGTCAGTGATGACGAGCCGGAACCGATTAAACTAAATGAATCTAATAAAAGTGAAACTAAAAATAATAAACCGGTTCAGAAGGATGACACCAACAACTCTAAGGATAAGGAAAGAGTGAAAACCGTTCCATATCCCGATGGAATCAAAACGAGGCCCACGACAAGAAAAAATGTGGGAAACGTTTAAACAAGTAAAAATTAACATTCCTCTTTTAGATGCCATAAAACAAATTCCCGCCTATGCTAAGTACTTTAAAGAGTTGTGCACACAGAAAAGGAGTCATAAGATTCCTAAACAAATTGATTTTACTGATAACGTGAGTGCAATTCTTTCGGGTTCGCTCCCACCGAAGCTACAAGATCCGGGAACGCCCATTATACCCATTCAAGTGGGTGATTTTAAAATGACTCGGGCGCTTCTAGATCTTGGAGCTAGCATCAGTATTCTCCCGGGAAGTCTATACGATCAGTATGACTTTGGCCCGCTTCGCGCGGCTACCACCACGGTTGTTTTGGCTAACCAGACACCGAAACTTCCCCGAGGAATACTGACAGATGTTATTGTTAAGGTGGAAGACTTTTATTTTCCAGTTGAATTTTTGGTCCTCCATTATGTTTCGGGTGAAAGGACCAAACAGCCTACGGTTAACCTCGGTAGACAATTTTTGGCTACTTCAAATGCCAACATTAATTATAGAAATGGTACTGTTGACATGGCATTCGGTAACCGTAAGCTGAGAATTAATGTTTTCACACGTGGAAATAATTCTTCGGTCGATGACGAGTGCTTCATGGCTGATGTCAATGACGAGTGCATCAGTTCGGATGGCACATCGGAGACGTGTTTTTTGTTTTACAGGTTATAGGTGGGAACAGACAAGTTGTTTGAAGAGGAAGAAAAACAAATGGAGATCGCAGCTGTGCGAGGAGACCGTCCACCATGGTCAGTTCAGGTGGAACCGCTTCCCGAGAAGATTGATACCGGGTTAAAACCTTCAATGTTGGAAACACCGAAAGTCGAGCTAAAAGAGCTTCCAAAGCATTTAAAACATGCTTTTCTTGGTAAGAATAATACGTTGCCTGTTATTATAGCTTTTAACTTATCTGTTGAACAGGAAAATGCTTTGATGGCGGTACTGGTTGAACATAAGGAAGCAATCGGGTGGACGATAGCGGATTTGTAGGGAATCAGTCCCTCAATTGTGATGCACAAAATTTTAACAGATCTGGCTGTAAAACCCGCACATGATGCTCAGCGGAGGTTGAACCCAAACATGAGGGAAGTGGTGAAGAAAGAAGTGCTGAAATGGTTAGATGGTGGGATTATTTAAGCTATCTCAGACAGCACGTGGGTGAGCCCGACACAGACAGTACCGAAAAAGGTGAGCATCCAAGTCGTCAAGGACGACTCAGGTAACGAGGTCGCCACCCGGCCGGTAACCGGGTGGCGCATTTGTATTGACTATCGTAAACTAAACGCGGGAACATCGAAAGATCACTTTCCGCTTCCGTTTATTGATCAAATTATTGAAAAGCTGTCTGGTCAAAAATTTTATTGTTTTCTAGATGGGTATTCCGGGTATAACCAGATAGCTATTCATCCTGAGGATTAAGAAAAGACCAGGTTTACGTGCCCATATGGCACATTCGCGTTTTGGCGCATGCCATTCGGGTTATGTAATGCCCCCGCCACCTTTCAGAGGAGCATGATGAGTATCTTTTCAGATATGGTGGGGGAGTCTTTGGAAATTTTCATGGATGATTTCTCGATTTCTGGCACATCTTTCGAGTCATGTTTAAACCAACTCGAAAGAGTTTTGAAAAGATGTGTCGAAACAAACTTGGTTCTTAGTTGGGAAAAGAGCCATTTTATGGTCCAAGAGGGAATTGTATTGGGCCATGTTGTCTCGAGTCGTGGGATAGAGGTGGACCGGGCTAAGGTCCAAGTCATTTCTACTCTACCTCATCCTACCAATGTCAAAGGCATTAGATCGTTTCTGGGGCATGCCGGGTTTTATAGATGATTTATTAAGGGTTTTAGTGACATTACCAAACCTTTATGTAATTTATTACTTAAGGATTCCCCGTTTGACTTTAATGATGAATGTGCTAAGGCTTTTGACATTTTGAAATTAAACTAGTTGAAGCCCCGATCTTGCAATCACCCGATTGGAGTTTACCTTTTGAAATAATGTGTGATGCAAGTGATTATGTGGTCAGGGCCGTTTTGGGTCAACGGGTTGACAAGAAACCCGTTGCTATATACTATGCAAGTAAAACCCTCTCGGATGCTCAATTGAATTATACCACAACCGAGAAGGAGTACTAGCAGTAGTATATGCTCTAGATAAATTCCGGTCTTATATTTGGGCTAGTAAGTTATTATATATTCTGACCATTCTGCTGTCAGGTACCTCATGGACAAAAATGATGTAAAACCGAGGCTTATCAGATGGGTTTTGCTGTTGCAGGAATTTGATCTAGAGATTCGGGACAAGAAAGGGAGTGAAAATGTTGTTGCAGATCACTTGTCCCGAATTATGGTGGAAAATGAGGACACAGATGGGCCCATTAACGAGTCATTCCCGGATGAGCATATTTTGGCAGTTTCACAAAATCCCTGGTTTGCTCATATTGTTAATTTTAAAGTTGCAGGCGATTTACCACAGCATTGGCCGAGGAGAAAGGAGAAACAGTTGATGTCCCAAGCTAAACAGTACATTTGGGACGATCCAGTTTTGTTTAAAATCGGCGCATATCAGATTATCAGATGATGCATACCTGAGGAGGATGTCAGAGTGGTGTTGGAACACGCACATTTGTCTACGTGTGGTGGTCATTTTAGTGGCCAGAAAACTGCTTGAAAAGTTTTAACGAGTGGTTTCTTTTGGCCATCCTTGTTTAAGGATGCTCACGAGTTTGTGAC
This sequence comes from Bidens hawaiensis, assembly GCF_021521415.1. Classification (NCBI taxonomy): domain Eukaryota; kingdom Viridiplantae; phylum Streptophyta; class Magnoliopsida; order Asterales; family Asteraceae; genus Bidens; species Bidens hawaiensis. Next base: position 40,252 of record NW_027494043.1, read on the forward strand.
ACACTGTTTAAAGTGTCAACAACTCGGGAGTATTTCAAAGAGGAACGAGATGCCCTTGAACCCGATCCTTGTTGTTGATATTTTTTATGTTTGGGGGATCAATTTCATGGGCCGGTTTCCTAACTCGCACGGTAATCTGTATATCCTAGTGGCCGTTGATTATGTGTCTAAATGGGTCGAGGCAATAGCCACTAGGACAAATGATCATACAGTCGTTTCCAATTTTGTTCAAAGTAATATTTTCTCGAGATTTGGAGTCCCCCGAACTATCATAAGTGATGGGGATCTCATTTTAAGAATTTTAAATTCGGGAAATTGCTTAAACGATACGGTGTTGATCACAGAATAGCAACTCCTTACCATCCACAAACGAGTGGACAAGTGGAGGTTTCTAATAGGCAAATTAAACAAATTTTGCAGAAAACCAATCGGGGGACCGAAAAGATTGGTCAACTAAGTTGACTGATGCTCTATGGGCCTACCGAACTGCTTATAAAACGCCAATTGGAACCACCCCTTATAGACTTATGTATGGAAATGATTGCAATTTACCAGTTGAAATTGCACAAAGAGCGTTTTGGGCTACTAAACAGGTTAATATGGATTATGATGATGCAGGTAAAGCGAGGAAATTGGCTTTGTGCGAGATCGAGGAGTTGAGAGACGAGGCATACGATTGCCCGTCCGCTTACATGGCAAAGATGAAGAAAGTTCATGATGCTAATATCCGGTTGAAGAATTTTGAAGTTGGTCAACGAGTGTGGTTGAACAACACGGGAATGAAACTCTTCCCGGGCAAGTTAAGAAGTAAATGGATGGGCCCGTACTCGATTGTAAGAGTCGTGAATCATGGTCAGTACGAGATTGAAGATTTTGATGATCATTTGAGACAAGTGGTAAATGGCTATAGACTGAAGCCATATTTGGAGATGAAGGACATACACGAGCTGGATTAGGAATCGGTGAATTTTGTTGTGAATTCACCGGTTTATGAAGATAACGGAGTTCGAAGCATTATCAAGTTGTAGACTTTAAATTCAGCGCTTACGGGAGGCAACCTGGGGTCGGTAAGTGTCTTTCCAGTTTGTTTTATTTTTATTGAGTCGTGTATGTAGTGTTGTCTCGAGTTTTGTGCAGTAAACGCCAAGTGTGGGGAAGCTTGTTGAAGAATGGGAAATTAGAGAAATTCGGTAAGCATTGGTTTAGCACACGTCACTCCAGGTATGTAAAGGTATTTAGACTTTTGAACTTGTCCAGGGTGATGTCGGGATGCCAAAACAGGTACGTTTTCGAAAAATTTAAATTTTGATTTCTGGACCCATCGCGGTACGCGATGGGCATGACATAACACCCCATCGCGGTACGCGATGGGGTTAAAAACCCTAATTGACTAAATTGGGCGGCGGTACGCTCCCAATCTGATTTTTGACCCATCGCGTACCGCGATGGGCCTTGGAGCTCCGCCTACCGGGTTCTTTATAACCGTATTTTTCTTATTTCTTTCTTTCTTCTCTTCTTCTTCTCTTCTTCTCCCTCTCTTTCCCGTCTTCAATCCGATCAACCAACACCACCGTCCAGTCATCATGATCATTCATCCATCCTACTACCAATAACCACCGCATCACCGCACCACCTTCCTACCACCCCCAACACCCCACCGTCTACCTACCACTACACCACCACAACACCACCACCACCACCGTTCGACCACCACCGCCACTGTTCCGACGAATCATCACCACAATCAACACCATCAACTCCACTACCACCCCGCCACCGTCGTCTCCGTCTCCATTAGTATTATTATTCTGTTGGCTTTCCAATCCAATATCGAGGTAAGTGTTTATTAGTATTATATTATTTTTCATCAGTTTATTGAGTTTGTCGAGTACAATTTGCGGGATGGTTGGGTTTACAATATTGGGTTACGGGATCGACTTTGAAGTTAGGTTTAGAAGTTTGGGTTCGTGTGTTAGTTTGTTCAAGTAGGTGGTGGGATTTTCGGATCGATATGGTATTTATGAGTACTTTGGGATTATGGTTTACGGGTTGCTCGGGTTGGTTATTCGGTTGACTAATCGAGATTGTTCAATGTGATGAGTCGGGGTTTGATGTTCACATTTAAAGATCATTATTTTATTATAAAATAAATGATAGTGTTTGTTCCTTATTAAACGATTTATGTGAACGTATTTTTAAAGTATTTTATTAATACTTCAAAACCCAACTCGACATATTAGTTGTTTGCTTTGCACATTTTTCGAGACAGTCGGTCAATTTGTATCAAGTATGTTAGTATGTCTTTTGTTTTGTTTCGTTGTGTGTGGTTAATCGAGTTGTGTCGAGTCACGTTTATTTGTGTTTTGTTAATCGAGTCTTAGGGATACCGTGACAGTTTGAATTGTTAAATTCATTACCCGCCCGTACTCAATCTCCACTCGGGCGGGTTAATCTGGTTTTTAAATATACACACAGGGTGTCCCCGAATTTTTCGTCTTTATTTATTTTTATTTCTATTTTAATATTTTATTAATATTTTAACATTATTTTATTATATGGGACGACCGCGACCGAAATGCTATACGGTCGTCGCCATATTGACTTATCTAACTTGCTTGCTTGAGTTTGCAGATATGGCTGATGCACCAGCGCCTGCACGGCGAAAGAGGCAGCGAACTGACCCTCGTGTCATCCGCTATGACAGTGATGAGGTGCAGATAGTCGACGACATCGAGCCAGCAGATATCATGGATGATGGGCGTATTCCTCATCAGGTTCTCCGATTTTATCTCACATCAGAGGAGTACACCAGATTGCAGCGGATCCGACAGATGCAGCTTCTTCACCACCGTTCATTTGATTGGACATTGTTGCGTCAGTTGGAGATTGACACCCAGGTACAGCCACTATTGAAGCACTGGCTCACGGAGGCCCAGCTCAGCCAGTATTGGGCGGAGATCACCGACGGGGCCCACTCCAGTGCTGTTGTGGAGTCGTCTATTCGGGACCCCGTCCATCGCTACATTCACAGGATCATTGCCTGTACTCTCGTCGGCCGACATTCGGGCCACGAGAAGTGCAGCAACTTAGAACTCCTGTGTTTATATTCTATCCTTGGCCAGCGACCGGCCAATGTGGCGATGCTCCTGCTCACTTCATTCGCTCAGGGTATCAGACTACAAGGATCCTCGGCACGCTTACCCTTAGGGCCTTATATTACGAGGATCGACGACCGGCTTGGGGTTTATGAGCGTTATCCGACTCGATATTTTACGCGGGGGGCCACCTATAGGCGTTTTTGGGTTATTGGAGGCCCGTCGAGCGGGGATCGTTGAGGAGCATGATCCACCAGCTTTAGTCCCGGTCCAACAGGGTCCACAGGCACCACCACCAGAGGGATCGGAGGCTGCAGTTTCTCTTCAGAGAGGTATTCCGACACACCGGCAGCGTCGTCCGACTCCACATATCATGCTACCTCAGCAGCAGCATTCACTCCGAAAGACATCAGCATCTTCCTCACGCCAGCCGCAGCAGCCCGTCACATTGGCTAGGATATATCAGCGGCAGTCGGAGATCTGGAGGAGGCTCGAGCCCATCGACAGGAGGTTCGGGCCGAGATGGAGGAGGCCTGAGCACATAGGCTGGAGACGTGGGCCCATCTGGCCCACCATGATGACTATTTTCGTTTATTATTTGTCTTTTCGCGGGTACCGCTCCCGCAGTCATTGATTATCACAGCGAAGCAGCCTGTAGATCCGCAGGACGAGGCAGCTAATGATCCGCCAGCACAGTAGTTTTTTGGTTACCTTTTTTACTTTATTTTGTTTTTATTAGTATCATGGTTTGTATTATATTATATTATATTTTGGGGATTCATGTTTGGGTAACTGGATGGGCGTTATGTTTATATATCTTTTGATTGCTGTTGTGTTTGATTTATTTGTATATTTTGTTGTAATCGAACTTTGTGGGTGTTGTTCGCTATAAACCCTCACGAGACCCCACTCGTCCTCCCGGTCTACCGGGGGGTTTACAGGGCTTGTTGCATATGCTAAATGCAATCGTGATTCCTACGAAAGTGAGTTAGGTCTTTTAACATTTTTAACTAACTTAACAGAATTTCTTATGAAACGACTTAATTTGGCTTGGTAATTGTTTTAATAAAATTAATAAATAGTCATTTTCATAACTCTTAAAAGACCTGTGTCTTACACTTGTGAGAAGCTTGCTTCTACACGTCTCGAGATTTTGCAGGTTCGATTAACAGTTTGGTAATTGGATGAGACGAGAGTATACGAGTGTTTTTGAGAGTTCGCAAGCCGACTGGTCCTTCTCCAGCCCCATTGATATCAAATGATTTCAGTTTCATAATTTGTTTTGTTTTTATTACTTTAAACGTTAAAAGTGTAATTGTATAATTATTAGTTGAGCCGTCACATTTGAGCCCCGAATTTTAAAATTGCTTAATAGTAAAAAAAAAAGGTTAATTTCAACCCCGTCCCTCAAATGTTCATTAATTGTTTTATCTATTTTAACTTTGAGGACAATGTTAAGTATTCTTACATTGAGGACAATGTAAACCTCAAGTTTGGGGATGGGGGAAATTTGAAAAAATTTTAGCTCGATGGTACCTCGAAGAGTGTTCAGAAACCAAAGTTGTTAACTGTTAATTACTGCCATTAATGCCAAGTTTTAGGTTTCTGGTCATGGTTGGTTTTTCAGCTTCTCGATAGTCTTACTCACAGATGTTTTAAAAAAGAGAAGTTGAAAATGGGGTCGTGTAGGCGGGGATAACGAGTCAAGGGGACGGGTATACATGTTTCATATCGGCAACCCATTATTCCAGATATATTGTGAGATGGCCCCCTATACTTAATACACATATTATATAATAGATATAAAACATGTCTTACACCATTGATTAAGGGAAACTAGTATGTTTTACAGAGTTAGAACTTGCTTGTCACGTGCTTATCAAGATCTTAATACCACCACCTGTATGGAGATTAGGACTTTAGAAAACCTTTACATACACTTTTCCTCCACTAAATAAATTTCCTTACCCAACAATATCGCCCTAGGAGCCCATTTGGACCTCATTCCTATTTATTTACTAAACCAGACATTACACACCATTTCAGCCTTGGCCTTTATTATATTTTAACCCTGTGTGATGAAATCCACTTTGTTATCGAGTTGTATATAGTCTATTGTTTAGCATAGTACACAATGTACGTATGTCTCGGTTGAGTTGTAAATATGTGTTTGTCAGAGTTGTATAATTATTTGCTTTAGTGTATTGTCTATCAGTTTGAAAAAAAAAGTAAAAAAAAAAATCAGCAAAAAAAAAGTCAAAAAGAAAGTCAGTTCTTATTCAGTTATGTAATTAGCAATCTGTTTTATTTTTGATTAGTTGTTTGTGTATTTGTAAACTGGGTTTCATTCACCTTAGTCACTAAATATGCCTATTCCGCACCCAGCCTAAGCCTCAGCAAAACCTTAGTCCGAGTCTTTATGCAACCGGTGGGTAATGGGTGGAGATAAGACTGGCCTGCAAGCTTATTAAGTTGTAACTCATATTTGGTATTTGAGGGCAGAGACATATACTTGCACATCTTTTGCTAGTCCAGATATTAAACCGAGAGGAGTGTTGATAGTGTGAGAGGTATGAACATGTATGCCTTAACCGGAAACAAAGTACACTCGTCTGGGCGGCTCTATTGTTTTTGTAATATCATTTAACCTTATTTGTGCGATGTCAATCTAGAAAGTGTCAGTATGAGAAACTGGTTATGACCTTAAACCTTACTAGTATTAATGGCGATAATCTACATACCTATGATGGAGGTCTATGTTTACTTTAGAGTTTGCTTGAGGGCAAGCAAAAGATAAGTGTGGGGATGTGATGGTCGGTTAATTTGTATATGTTTTAGTTCGTTTATTATTTAGTTTTAACTGTTAATTCTAGAACTATCGATACTTCATACGTGTTTTATTGGATTTCCGATCATAGGCGTTAAAGTACTCAATATGGACCTGTTGTGACCTGGGATATCCAGAACGCAAAACGATGAAGCTGATGGAAGTTTCTGTAGCAGTATCCCATCGCGTAACCCCATCGCAGTACGCGATGGGATGTTAATGAAGTTTTACTTGTGGTCAATCTCGGTACGCGATCGATTCACAGAAGGCCCCGTCGCGTACCGCGACGGGTGTGCAGACGGGAAATTTTGGTTATTATCTTCTTTTTCATCATATGAAACCCTAACTCCGTTTTGGAAGAAGAGAGGCGATTTCTAGCAGTTCCTATAGGCGATTTCACCACCCTAGCTCGTGTCAAGACCATATCTATGATCCATATCATCCGTATTGAAGATTCGATGATGTCGCGGCTCGGCTAATCTCCTAGAATCGCACCTAGGATGTATAGTTTGTAACCTTTTACTGTTTTCTCATGTGATTAAGAATACTTATGTTTTGTTATTGATGATTAATATATGATTATTGATGTTTGGTATTTCTGAGTGTTCGGTCGGTTTAGGTTTACGTTGGTCTGAATGATCTGTTACCAGTTGCTAGATAATTAGTCATATAACTGTTTGGTTATATTGAATATGATAAAACATACATTTACCCTTAACTGAGTCACACTGGCAAGGACTGTTTGATAATCAGTATCATGTGTAAAGTAATTGTTGATGTCAAAGGTTTTGTCTGATTGATCAGTTTTCAGCTAATCGTTAATAATTAATCTGTTAGGATGCATGAGATACTGTTGGTTGCTTACTTGAATTCCTGGGTGTGATTTGCTTTGTTAACTGTTTGAAATTCGTTTACTTGTTCATTGCTTAGTTCTATGAATTTACTCAAAATTGCTCGTGTGATCAGCAATAAAAATTAGTCACTTCATAATATTAAACTGTTACACGAATACATTGACCACATACTCCTTGTGATACGATACCCTACTTGCTCTAACTATTTAGAATAATTAGGTTTTTGATTGACTCAAACGACGGTCATCACTAGTATATCTTCGTCATTTCATCCTCTAATGAAAGTACATGTAGCATATATATAAAATAAAGTCAACTAATTGAATAGTTGGTGAGTTCACACAAGTTTTGATACAAGTATATAAAAACCATACAATTCCATGAACAAGTGTAAATGAGCAAGTAAGGTTCTTTCCAGTTGGGATATTTCACCAACGTACTCGGATAATAACACAATTAAGTGTCTTTTCTGTTGGTAAAAACCAACATACTAGGATCGGGGGTCCCTATTCCACTCATAACATCGAGGTCCTGAATGCATAGGGGGGGCGTATGATCATACTTATTGAGGAAACCATGAGCACGTAATCTTTGAGAAAGTAAGCAAGTAAACACATAAATCCATGTAACGAATTGTAGTTTGTAATAATAAATAAACGAAATTGAACTGTTGATAGGATATATATGCTACCCCCAAAATAGTTAAAAAGGGTAAAACGGGGGTGTGAGAAACTCACATTTATGTTGAAGACAAACTTGAAATAAAACCTAAAGTACGTAAATGAAATCGAAGCAATTGAACGTCACGAACTAGAATTAAAAGCAAAAAAATTAATATTAATTGACGACTTATAAAAAGTAGATATTCATACAAGCACTATAAGTATTTTCTAAGTGATTCCTAGAATGCTTAGTATCCAAACAATCCCACGGATTATTAAAAGTTTGACCAAAGTTTGACTTTCTGTTGACTTTGACCAAAAGGTCCAAGTTGTTGACTGTTGACAAAAAATATTGACCGTTGACCCTAAATGTTGGCTGACGACCCGTTGGTGACTTTTGACCAATTATCTAGACTTAAAATAGTCATAAGATATTTTCATAGTTGCAACCTAACAATCGATCATGTAATTTGCAGTTAATCATTTTTTTCATGCAAACCTATGACTAAGTCACACTTTCATTTCTCATAAGTAAGACTAACCACTTAGTCAAACAGTTCTAAGTTGACCCATAAAGTCAAAATTCAATTTACCACAATCAATCTATTACATATTACAATTATTTTCACTAACGAATATGTTGATCATCCTTAACAAGTTTTCAATCATCAAAACTGATTTTTAAACCAACCAAAACTTGTGATTAAATTACCAAATAATTCACACATATTCTTTCAAGTATTATGTATAACATATATTTTTCTTAAAATTTTCCAATTCACACAAATATACAAAATGTTCACACTCTACAACAACCTAATTTCAATCTCTATTTTAACACAACAATACACAAATATTTGCCAATAATTCTATATTTGTCCAATTTATTCAAGACCAATTGGATTAGATTTCTACTTCAATTTATAACATTATAGAAGTGGAATAACACCCATATATATTTTCAATCTCAAGTTATACAATTTACAACACAGCTCAGAAAATTTCTCTTTCAATCAGGATTACCACCCGATTTTGTAAATTAATAAAAACTAGTCAAACAAAGTCCAAAAATTATTATTCTTGACGTTTTGAAAACTAGATTCAAAGTACTTAATCTTAGTATCACAAATCAATCAGAAACACCAACATATCATCAAGTTATACTATCTACAATCTAAAACATAGAATCTGTCAACAAGAAGATTCAAACCAAAAGTAAAAAAAATCATGATTCTTATATCCTTATGATCTTTAATCATCAAGGAACCATTTTCTATAACCAAATCTCGTGTATTTTATTATTTTACTGATTTATAAAATAATACGTATGTACAAAAGGTTTCCATATTTTCTTTTATGACAAGACACACAATTTCTTTTAAAACCATCAACTTGATTATCTTTTTATTTCTTATGATTACATGTGTTTGGATACTCAATCCCACAATCCCAAATCAAAGAAACATAAACAAATATATATTAACCATGCTTACTTACTTGCTTGATCAATGCTATATCACTATGTGTTCCAAGAATCACCCAACTTGATTATGATATTTTGAGAGTGTTTTAGAAAAATAAAATGTATGTGTGTGTGATTTGATATGGACGGCCAAAAGGAAGAAAAAGAAAAGTTATAACCTTAATTTTTATTTACTCATCATTAACACAATCATTAAGACATAATTAATTTTATTAAACTTTAGGTTATGTCAGTTTTTATTACATGTGACATGTTACATTCTATTATAAACATTTTCTAGTAACCATAAGTTGTGTACTAGTCTTTTTGCTACTTGTCATGTAATATATCATAGGTTATGTTATTTTAATTATTCACTTCTCCTACAACATATAAGTATACAACAACTAATAACACAATTTCACCCACCACATATAATATATGTAACATATCATGTGTGGCAAATTTATTATAACCTATAATTTATTATAACATGTGTGACAAGTTTATTATTCTAGTTATCAATAACTAGTTACTCTCACTTAGGTCACCAACGACACCACTGACTCAATTTATGCATACATGACACTATATGCATGGGAGTTCATTAACTTAGTTAACAGAACTAACTGGGTTTACTGACACAACCAACATGATTTAACTGAAAATGCCGGGTGTTACATCGGGGATTAGAAATCTTGAATGTATATTTTATTATGGAGTTGGATATTATAATATGTTTTTATACATATATTTATAAATAAAAACCGAAAATTTAAAACGGATCGGATTTTCGGATTTGAAAAATAACGAATGTTACAGGACTTACAACTTTTGGAAATTTCGTCTCGAAATTAAAATAAAAATAAAATTTTAAAAGATAACAACTAATATACGAAGTTGTTAGAAGTTTAAACAATTTTATACATACATAATAAAAAAAATAGAATAAAGCCGATATTTTAATGACCCAAGAGAACGCCACAAATAGGAAATATGACAATGACACTTATATATAGGATGTATCAGCAGCGTATCCACCATGCCCTTATCATATTGTATTTGTCTCGTTCCCCAAAATCATTCCAAGTTCCGAGTTATTTCACACAACCTGACTTATTATATTTTCCATGTGAGGACTTTGATAATTACGTGTCGACCCATAATTACCTCTATCGTCAGATGGTCCATATAACTTGCTCTATTGTGTGGTTTTAAGACATAGACCTTACATAAATAAATAAAATTCTCATATATAACGTTGAAAATAAAAAATAATGGATTTAAAGGGTAAAAACATTACAAAACACATTGATAGGCCGTTCAGGCCAAGGACAATGTGAAAACACTAAATCAAATAAATGAAATCATCGTAGTTTGAACCAAGTAAACGATGTTGAAAACAAAATAAAAGAGGTAATGAAATTAAAGAATGAAAATATTTGAATTATGAACATTGTAACATTTAATTGAAATAATGAGGTTGAGAATAACGTGATAAGTAAACGTAGCATTTAACCAACGAAATATGAACATGTAATTTGTTAACGCATTGAGTTCGAGAATAGTTTAAATGAACGAAACTTTTAAGTATCAAAATACCATGATGTTTAAAAAAAATGAAAATCTCCAATAGAACATTGACGTGACCAATGGCAGCGTTGAGATGAATAAACAATTATATCTTACAAACATGTAAATTGATAATAACTTGAAATGAAATGGATAAACGAAAATTTTAATATTAACATATTGAAACCGATTAAGTTTGTGAAAAGAAAATTTTTCAATAGTAACTTTGTGCTTTTCAAGTATATAATTAGAACTTCGAAATTTAAATAAAGTATTTGTCTTAGATTGATGAAATCAAGAACAATAAAATGGTTCAAATAAAACATTGAGTGGAAGAGAAGTACAAGAATAAACAAAACAATTTGTGTAAAAATATAACATCAGATAAACTCGGCATGTACAAGGGACACAGTCCCGGTTCTAAGTAAACGAATTCGTTTGGAGAGAACCGGTCACCGATAGTAAAATGTAGAAATAAAATTAAAATACAGTTTCTATTAGTTAACTATGTACACATACATGTTCATAGTCCCAATTTCCACTTAACGGTTACGTTGATGGGAAATTGGTCATAGATCACAGAATTCGAAATAACAAACGTAAACCGATTTAATAAAGTGAATAAGAATAATGTACGAATTTACGTTTCATAAAATACAAACGAATATGAATCAAAGATCAATGAACAATCAAAATAAACTTCGTAAACAATATTCTAAAGACGTGGATGTAAAATCACTTTGGGTATGTCCGAAAAAATACGTGAAGGAGAAGTTAAAGAAACGAAAATGTTGCTTGTGACGTTTGTCTTCTTGAATGTCGGTTTATTTGGGGTAGGAGAGGTTGACGTGGGAGGTGGTGCCATGATTTCTTAGCCGAAACTCATTGGCGTTAATGAAGGGGAATGAAAAGAGAACTTTAATCTTACGAAAATCGGTTGTAAATCATGATGCTCTTAAATCTAATGGTGAAATAAAATTTATTTAGACAAAAAGTTTTTTTAGCTATCGCAAAGACTTGCAAATTTTATGAAACTTTCACACAAAAACAAATGTTTTCATTTGGCCTGCGGCCTAGGTAGAAAGGAAAGAAATGATTGACAAGGTATCCGACTTGTTGAATGAAAAATAGCCTTAAAGGGCTTAAGACTTGTTTGGAACAAAAAGTTTACTTTAAATATGGTTTGAATAAATAATTACATTGTTATTAGTGGTGACGATAATACTAATAATAATAATATTACTAATAATAATAAATAGTATTAATAAATTTTATCAATAATAATAATAATAGAGGTAACAAATCATTTTTAACGAAAATCCATTTGACTGAAAGTTAAAAACAGCCAAGGATTTGGGTTTAAGCGCGAGGTGTTAGTAAAAGAGATAAAATATAGGAAAGTATGCAAAAGAAAATATAAACGAGTTTGATGAGTTTTGTAAAGATCTAAGTATTGAAACCGGAAAATCGTGTAAGGTCGACAAAAGATGCGGGGTTAGGATATTGCATGGCGGAACCAAGTAAGGCCTTCCAAAGTATAGCGGGTGTGCTAGGGTCACCACAATGATAGTAGGTTTGAAGCATGAGGTCAAACATGTGATTGAGACAAATGGTTAGGTACAAGTCTTGTAGATGGGTGAGTGGCGTTAAGTTTGGGTGGGTTTTAGCAATAAGTGGTAATTGAATCTACCACAGATTGAAGTATATATCAACGTTTCAGGGAAGTAAAGTGGTGGGATTTACACATACTGTACAAAGGGTGTGTTTCAGCGTGAGGCTTGTCGGTTGTGTTTAGCTTGCGTTTCCAAGAATGGTGCTGGTTTGAATTTGAATTTACTATAGCGATGAAGGTGGGTGTGGTTAAACGTGGGGTGATTGGGATCACAGAGGCAATTTGCTTGGTAACTCAGATTGTCATTTTGCTGGTTGAGTGCGACAACTAGGAAAACGAGAAGACATGATACGAAACATGAAGAATTCGCATGACTTGGAACATAGGTATGAAAACGGCGAATAGATACATCAATAAAAACAAGTACAGAAAAGAAATCGCATGAAACAAATTTGAAATCGAAATTGGAATCCCTATGAAACGTCATGAGTTTTCACCCTTCAATAAACGAAAACCTCATAAATTATTGAATAATCATATGGAAAAAGTATTAAACTTAACCATAAATAGTGAAATCGAATTGAAAATCGAGTGTTCATGAACCACCATGACTTTTAAATTTCAATTCTAAAACATAAGAGTAAATGAGTATAGCAATAAGGTAATCGAATTGAAATTCGGCTATTCTTGTATCACCATGACCTTTCGAATTTTCAATTCTAAAATGTAGTAGTAAATGTATAAAAGTATAAAATAATATAGTAATCAAATTGAAATTCAACCATTTATGTATCACCCTAACTTTTTTTTTGAATTTTCAATTCTAAAACGTAGTAGTAAATGAATAAAATAATATATTAATCAAATCGAAATTCAACCATTTATGTATCACCATAACTTTTTGAATTTTCAATTCAAAAACATAATAGTAACATAACAAGGTAATCGTTGGAAATTCGGTTATTACTTTGCAAACTTTTAAAAGTTTAAGCCGTAAATGAGCGTATAAATAAAGAAAACATGTCACAAAAATTTTAAACTTAACTATTCTCGTTTACAAATGCATAATTAAATCGAACCGAAAGCCGAGTATTCGTGGATCACCACGACTTGACAGACTTTCAGTTAAAACACATTATAAAACATAGCGAGTTGGACGTCAAACGTCGCATAAACCATCGAAAACTGAAAATCAAAAATCTGATTATTGAAAATCCTCAAGAATCTTTACGTTAGGCATAAGCCTTGGACTTGTGTGTGCTTGTGTAATTGAAGTAACTGAATTATTAGTATAATAGTATTTGCATACATGAGGCATAAACAAATCAATAATAACCAAATAATGTGAATTGAACAACCAAATAAGGCTCACATAATTTCTAATCATGCAACCTAAACAATTAAGAAAATAAACTATAACCAACTAGAACACTAAGTCTAATGTCCTATCTTATAGTCACGGCTCTGATACCAATCTGTAACACCCCGGCTAAAGGCGGAAACGCCAGAGTGTGACGTACAGATTGCTCAAAACACACACCATTAAGTGACAATATTATCATTAATTAATTTAAACATCAAGTGCACTAGTTTGTAACAAGAAATACAAGAGAAATACAAGAACAATTAACAACTTGATGTGTAGTGAAACACACTTACTTTCCGTATCATTTTTATCATGTTTTAATTACTTTTTAGTTTAATTATTAAGTATTATGGTTTGTTTATGCTTAATATTACAAAGATGATTGTTTACTTGTAGGTCATGAAGTTTGATGGAAAAAAGAGTTAAATTGAAGAGTTTAGGGGCTTAATTGTGCAACTTTCAAACTTATAAGTCAAGGCCCGACCCAAGCCCACTTCTTAAAAGCCTTTTATAATATTATATTAAGTTAATAACACTTGTTACCAGCCATTATCTGGTCCATAATCCCGAAATACACAAAAGAACCCTAAAACCCTAAGGATTCCGATCGGAATCTGCCGCCGGCAAGAAAGAAAGAAAAAAAAAGAGAAAAAGCAAGGCGGCTGAGGTGTTGGCGGCTGGAAATCAAAGAGGGACATCGGGGCAGCTACTAGGGACCTTAAACAAGCAAAGATCTCAGCCATAATACTTAGTAAAACATTCATAAACTTTGTTTATTTTTCAAGAACCCTAACTTTGTTGATTTGATCTTTTGTTTTGAATTGTTTTGCAATTGATTGATTGTTTGACTTATAATTGATTGTGTTTGGATCTTGAATGAGTTTTATAATGTTTATGATGATGTTTATGGTGTTTTTCTTGAGTATGCATGGCTGTCCAAAATTAATGAGTAGCTAAATTTGTTTGTTCTACCTAGGATAGATGATTGTCGAGTGGTTTTAACTTGTTTAATGGATTGTTAATGTTCAAGACTTGAATTATTGATGTAAAGTTTAACTAAACCATAAATTAGATTGTGTGTGATGGCTGTGTTTTATTTGTTATTACTTATAATCCTCTTGCATTAGTTAATTGAATTGGTTTTGATTAATTGATTGCTTGTTAGACTCTTAACTTGGTGTTTCGGGTTTATTTGCGGGGTGTACAACCGTAGGGATAAGTGGGTAATATAATCATCTAAAATCAGTTAAAATACACCTTCTTTGAGACCGAGAGGTGATAAGAAGTAATATTGTCTCGTTGCTTTTACTTGTTAGAATTAAGACCGCGCGAGAGCGGGTTTCTGTCTTGTCAAGTTTGAGTGTTTATGTGCAATTAGTTGGTTTAATTTGGGTTAAGTTAAATTGTTCCTCTATCCTTGGTTGCGTAGTATTCGTTTCCATTAGGATAGTGTGTTGGTGAGACCGAGAGGTGAGTCGGTATTAGAACACGTTAATAATTGTTTTTCCGGTTTATTCTTTAAAATCAACTAAAATAAGTTAGAGTTTGTTAGAGAGACTGAGAGGTAATTTGCCTTTCTTAAACAAGTTTTAGTTGTGTCATCTTTTATAACCGGTGTCTTGAATATTTTCAATCCGTTGTCTTGTTATTTCTATCAACATGATTCATTCCTAGGTAGACGTTTTTATCACTGCAGTTAAAGTTTTGTCAAAAGTTTTCGTTCAATTAAGTTAAGTAGTTTAATCAATTTTAAATATTAAAAATCATTTAAATATTATTTTGGTGAGTCTTAGTTAGAGTTTAGTAATTAAAAACGTTTTCACGTGTCTTCGAGCTCGATATCCGGACTTTCCTTATCTGTGCTATACGCGATCGGTACACTTGCCGTTTGTGTGAACTAGGATAGATTGTTTGGTTTTTAAAGCTTAGTTGCGACATGTGTTTAATATTTATATATATATTTTCGCACATCAAACTTGTCCATCGCACCACCAATATTGTCCACTCTGCCCACGAAGAGCTCACGGATTTGTTTTTGGTTGCCCAGATGGAGACTTCCTATGAGGTCACCCATCCTGGTACTACTTCCACCTAAGCACGCTTAACCGTGGCGTTTTCATGTGCTTCACAGCCAACTAAGCCCAAAACGCGTTGGTGATTGAAGAGGCAGGACATTTACTTATGAACCAAGGATCTCTCTTGTCCACGCCCGATGTGGGATTTGTCTAAGAGTGGGACGATGTTGTGTTTGCCAAGGGTGTTACAAACAACCCCCATTTGGACTCATCGTCCTCGATGAGGCGTGTCCCATCATCCCGAACGGCACAAGAGTGGATCTGATACTACCTGTAACATCCGGCCCCTCGCACCACCAATATTGTCCGCTCTGCCCACGAAAAGCTCACGGATTTGTTTTTGGTTGCCCAGATGGAGACTTCCCAAGAGGTCACCGTACTACTTCCACCTAAGCACGCTTAACTGTGAAGTTTTCATGTGCTCCACAACCAACTAAGCCCAAAACGCGTTGTTGATTGAAGAGGCAGGACATTTACTTATGAATTAAGGATCTCTCTTGTCCATGGCCAATGTGAGATTTGCCTAATAGTGGGACGATGTTGTGTTTGCCAAGGGTGTTACAAACAGTTTCGTCGCGAAGTGCGTGATCTTAAATCCTAGTTATCTTTTAATAACCGCCATTTGAATATTTTATAGTGGACAACTTTTGAGTGGTGTTTTTGCGTTTCTAACCTTTTTTGTGTGTTTTAAGGAGTTTGGAAAGTGGTTTAATCTACACGATATACCCAATACCTATCTCAACCCGTAAGGGAAGGAGTAAAATGCATCAAATTAAATTTTTGAATGATCATAAATGTCACAAAGGTATTTACCAACGTCTAACTTTTTATTTGAATTTCTAACGTTAAAAACCGGTTAAGCGTTCTCAAAAACCGCTTGGGCATCCTATATCCTAAGGATGTGCAAGAAATCGAAAAAACCTATTCGAAACCGAAAAACCAAAAATTCCAAACAGAAAAAATGAACTGAAACAAAAACTGACTGTTTGGTTTATGTTTTTGTTAAAACCGAACCATACATGTAATAACAACAAAAAGCCGAACCGAATTTCTGGATTTTTATAATTTTTATTTTATGTAATTTATAAAAAGAATTAATAAATATGTGTCTCAAATAATTTTGATCAAACGTATAAGTTCAGTCAGTTAATAATTAACAAAATTATTACTATCTAAATTCATTAATTTCGACCAACTTTGTTTTCTATACTTAAAATTTTCAAGCTTAAATGATAAAACCGAAACCAAACCAAACCAAAACCTAAAACGAAAAATCGAAACCTTAAAATCCGAAACAATGTAGTTTCAAAAATCTGAACAATCGAAACCTTAAAATCCGAAACAAAGTAGTTTCAAAAATCTGAACACCGAAGTTTCAGTTTTTGGTTCGGTGTGAAAAACCCGTCTACCCGTGTATCGTTTATTTAAAGAGTTGGAAACGCGCAAACCCAATTGGAGTAAATTATGCTCCTCCTCCGCCTTGCTCGACGATCACTCGCCGCCGTCCGATATTTCTCTGCGGCTGCTGTCGCGGAGGCTTCGAAACGTCCACCACGACATCCAGGTGCCGGTGTGGGACGAGACACGTTAGGTCGAAGACTGCTAAGCCTGGTTTACACAAACCGCAGCGCCGTTATCTCCATAAAGAAATGGAAGGAAGAAGGACATGTAGTTCGTAAGTACGAGCTTAATCGCATCGTCCGAGACCTTCGAAGGCTTAAACGTTACAAACACGCACTCGAGGTACTCGTTTTTCCACTTCAGTTTTATACAGTCAAATACTTTACTTTAATTTGAGAATCCAGAAGTTTGCAAATTGTATCTGTTGATTGTCAGCAATGTTGTAGAAATGCAACATGACCCGAAGCCACTCGAACCCGAATTAGAAAATGGGTATCGGGCCATTTTTCCTCAAAACAAAAAACCTGAACAACCCGAAACCCAAACATTTATTGACTTTTCTTTATGGATATGTTATGAACTCGGGAACACAGCGTAATATTTGAATTTTTATAATATTTATTTAGTAGCATGATTATATTTTGTGACTAAAATTATTATTATTATTATTATTATTATTATTATTATTATTATTAATTGTATAATTAAACCCGAAAACTGAACAACCGACTTGAATTAACCCGAACCCACCCGACCAACCCGAATTTATATGGTTTGGTTATCGGGTCAGTTTTTCTTTGCAAAAAACCTGAACAACCCGGCCCGAAAAACCCAAAACTTTAACCCGAAGAACACCCCTAGCACTACTTAGCGGTATGGTAGGGAGTAGGGACTAGCTTGGATTTTTATGTATTTTTCCAAATTATATATATATATATATATATATATATATATATAGGGTAGGGTAGGGTTAACGTAAAAAAAATAGTTTTGTGAGAAGCATAAGAATAGATGTGAACCCTTGGATCTAGGATTTAGTGGTTGAGATTTGTAGTTTCTAAAAGTTGTATAGTTTTATATTTTACATGGTATAGTGTCTTATTTAGGTGGTATACTTTATTTTATTGCCTTCTCACACTTCTCACAAAACAATTGTTTTTTATTTGAACCCTTTTCTATATATATATATATATATATATATATATATATATAAAGTTTTAATTTTTGACCCGTTTTGACCAAATCACGATTAATCAGATACTAGTTTGTGGGTACCGACTAGTGATTAGACAGCGATTAATCGGCGCCTAGGCGCATTTTTATTATGAGTTATGAAGACTGTTCGATGATAGGGTTCTCAGAGCACATGCATATAAATATAGTGAACTGAAATGGCTCATAGGGTTCTCTTAACACAGGCATATAAATAATGCTTTATAAAGTTGTGGCAAAATGAACAAGTTGGGTTAAGGTGGCGTGTCCCTATAGGATGTAGGTTGGGTTGAGGCTCGACTAGAGGTGTGCATGGGTCAGTTTTGGCTTTAAACTGAAATTTAGGCTTTGGTTTTATGTATGGGTTTGGTTCGGTTCGGTTATGGTTATGGTTAGCTTTTCGGTTTTACATATGGCCTTAAATTTGGGTCTGGATAAAATTTGGCTTTAAATAATGAATTTGAGTCTAAAATTTTTTCAACCAACTTGGGCTTGAAACTTTGGTCCGAAATACTGAATTTGACGCATATGTTCAATGACAACATTTAAAATTTTGATTCAGTTCGGCTTGCTTGGTTTTGGAACAAGGTATAACCAAACCGAACTGTTGGTTCTTATCTTGGGTCAGTTATTTTTGTATGGTTTTGTGGTTATTACTTATTAGGTTTCGGTTTGGTTAATCTGTCTATTGCTTGCTTACCTCTACTTTTGACATTTCTTAATTATTGGGTATTCTAAGCTCATATACTTAAACAAATGCTAGTGATAATTCTTAAGGGCAATGTCATCTATCACCCTCTAAAGTTGCAAAATAAAATATTTCCCAAATCGTGCTTGAAAACTTGTGTTTTGAGAAAATATGTAATTTTGCAAGTTTAGAGGGGGATATATGAAGTTCCCGCATAATTTTATAATGGTGAAGATTTTCATAAGACAACTATACAAAGATAGTGAAGACAAACGGTTTATAGAGCATATGCTTTTCGGCATGTACATGTGGCAAAATGGGTGGTTTGGGTAACGGGTCAAAACACGTAATAATATTAGGTTTCTCAGTGGTTTAAAACTTGAAATGGTTTGGGTTGACCCAGGCAAACAATAACTAATTTGTATAAACACAGGCTAACAATAATTTATAATTCTGAAGGTTTGTGAATGGATGACATTACAACAAGATATTAAACTTCAAGAAGGAGATTACGCGGTCCACTTAGACCTAATTGCTAAAATCCGCGGTATAAACAGTGCAGAAAAATTCTTTGAAGACCTGCCAAATAAATTGAAAGGCCAGCCAACATGCACATCACTTTTACACATTTATGTCCAACATAAACTCTCTTCAAAAGCCGAATCATTAATGCAAAAAATGTCTGAATGCGGTTTCCTAAAATGCCCTCTTCCATTCAACCACATGATGTCACTGCATATCTCAAACGGGCAAGTCGAGAAGGTTCTGGAAACCCTACACGAGTTAAAGAAACACACTTCACCTGATATTGTGACTTACAATTTATGGTTAACCGCGTGTAACTCACAAGGTGACATCATCAACGCGGAAAAGGTTTTTATGGAGCTTAAAAACAAAAGGCTGAGTCCCGATTGGGTAACGTTTAGTCTTTTAACGAGCATTTATATTAAGAATTCGCGATTTGAAGACGCGTTATTGAGCATTAAGGAAATGGAGAAACGGGTTTTTAAAAAAACCCGTGCTGCTTATTCTTCTATTATTAGTCTTTACACAAGTCTCGGGTTAACGGAAGATGTTAAACGTGTTTGGAAGAAAATGAAATCAAGCTTTCGGATTCTAAATGATTTAGAATTTAATTGTATGATTTCTTCATTGGTTAAACTTAACGAAATTAAAGAAGCTGAACTTTTATACACCGAGTGGGAATCTGTTTCTGTAACAGGCGATGCGCGGGTCCCGAATTTGATACTCGCGGCTTACATTAACAAAGATAATATCAAAATGGCGGAAATGTTTTTCGAAAAGCGGGTCGTTGGGAAAGGAATCATTCCGAGTTACACTTCATGGGAGCTATTTACATACGGTTATTTGTATGAAAAACGAATGGATAAAGTTTTGGAGTGTTTTAAGAAAGCTATCAGGTCGGTTAAGAAGTGGGAGCCGAATATGAAAATTGTTCGAGAAGTGTATAAATTGTTTGAAGAGTATGGTAATGTCGAGGGGGCGGAGGAAGTTTTAGTGACGATTCGTGATGCGGGTTTTGTGAGTACGGAATTATATAATTTGGTTCTCAAAGTTTATGTTAAAGCTGATAAAATGCCGCTAATTGTTGGTGAGAGGATGAAGAAGGATGGAGTGTTGATGAATGATGAGACACGACAGCTTATTAAGGTTACAAGTAATATGTGTGTGTCTGAAGTTTCATCGTATCTTTAGCAGGAAATAAGATTGTTTTGTTTTAAAATGTAGGATGACTCACAAAACAAGAATATGCCTTGATTTGTCTTTAGAATTGTTGTATTTTGTATCCATAGGTAGTACATACTATGATACGTTTGGTAATTATACCATTATGAAACTTGAGAAACAAAAATATGAATTTTGAACTTTTTAAAAAGTATATATGGATACAATAATGTAAACATAATGTAAACATGTGACAATCTAACATGTCATGTAAATACGCAATGTTTACAAGGTCGGATTATACAGCTTCAATCGTCTTGTTCACTGATTAGAGCAGTCTATTCGTGCAAAAGAAACCGGTTGGGTACTCCGATTCGTACCCAGTGGACCCAATACCCAAAAAACCCTATCCGGTTCTCACCTTTCTTTCAAAAATCGGTTCCTACCCAGTTCCGCTTCGTACCCGTAATAAGTGGTTCCACCGGGATTTTGCATTTAATGACATGCAGCTTAAAAAATAGCCGTTGGAACCGGTTTCAATAGTAATATAACCGTTTTAGGATCGTTGGAACCGGTTTTTGAGGTCCTAAAACTATATAACATGATTATGGATCTATTGTTTTACCACCTAAGTCAAAAACACCAAAAAAGCTTTTTAGTTTACACTCGTTTTATACTACCCGACTTACCTACACCTTCATTGTTTTTAACATACACCACCACCACCACTTGTTATTATGGCAAGCAAAAACAAGGGCATCAAGAAGGCGGCTTCTACATTCGTTTTTATTGATCTGGTTCGTGTTGAAGATAACCCCGAAGTTGTATGGGTCGTCCCACATAACTGCAACGAAGACGTATGGCGGAATTGAGATTTGGTTAAGTTGATCAATAGAAACCTTAAGGCTCGTTGCAAAGTTTGTGGTACTTTCTTAAAGTAAGATTGGAACTCAACTTTATAAAAGCACATCGAAAAGAAATTTTGCAAGGCGTTGAAAAAAGTTCCCGCATCGAACCAAGTCGAATTTGGTCGAGATGGTACAATATTTCGTTACAACATGAAAGTGGTTCATGATAGAATGACAAACTTCGTGATTCAAGAAAGTTTTCTGTTTAACCACTTTGACAACCCTCGTTTGACGACTATGATTTGAGAGACTCTTCAACCTCGCTACACACATGTAACTAGTACCACCCTTAGACATCATTGTCTAAAATTGTGGGAATGTGCCAAAGAAGTTTTAATTGAGTTTTTTCAAACTATACAAACAAATGCCAATTTAACTAGTGATGTTTCGTCGGCACCGCATGGATTACCGGAATCCTATCTTTGTGTCACCGCTCATTGGGTCGATCTGGTTTCTTGGCAAATGATGAAACACACCATCGCGTTTGAACACTTTCCGTATCCACATACTGCCGAAAAATTATTTGAAATTCTAGATGAGATAATAACGACTTTTAACTTGAGGAAAAAAATACTTTTATTGTCGTTTGATAACACAACAAACAATACAAAGGCGGTTGACAAAATTATCATAAAATATACACCACCTTGCTACGGAATTTTTTTCATGCTCGATGTGTTGCACATATTATCAATTTGGTTGTTCAAGAAGGTCTCGCCCATGAAACCATGGGCGGTGGTTTGAGATGCTTTAGATATGTTACAAGATGTTTTCAAAAGTGAGAAAAGAAGACATTTTGAATACAAAAATCATTGCAAATCGGTTGAAAAATATATCTGGCGCCGAATTAGGACGTTCCAACCCGTTGAAACTCAATGTGTCATATGCTCTCGTGCACTTTTGCCCAACAAGAAACATTACAAGCATTTTATAAAACTCTTGTGGATCGGTGCGAAGCCGATATGTTTCTCGACGGTGTTTGGGTATATCAGTTATTTCTTGCAGTATCTTGATATTTTTCAAAAACTGCAACCACTAAATTGTCGGGGGTTTATTATCCTACTAATTGTTGGGTGTTGCAAGAAATATACAACATCTTCTTGAATTTTAAAGATTTTGAAAACAAGAATGATTTTTTCAATAATATTGTTGAACCAATGAAGGAGAAGTTCAAAAAATATTATGAAAACATACCACCAATATTTAATTGTGTTGCCGCTTTAAACCCCTATTTGAATATTGCCAGGGTTGAGGAATTGATCGAGAAAATATTTGACAACATGGATATGGATGAGATCGACCCGATGTTGTCGACGGAAGCGAATGATTGTTTCAACAATCCCTTCAAGAACTTTATGATCATTATTTCCAAGTTTATGGTCCAAGCTCAAAGTCGACTTTTGTGAGGCAAACAACAAGTAGGCCATGTAAGGACAAGCTTGTAAATATGATGAATGTTGTTCATGAGTCAATGGCTAAGCGGCAAAGGGGAAACACACCAACAAGTGAACTTGGTCAATATAATAGAACAAACTATGTTGAAGGTGCATTGGTCGAAGAAATTCGCAACCTTGATGTTTTGGCTAGGTGGAAAGGAAATCAAAACGAATTTCCTATTCTTTCCGCCATGGCTCGTGACTTGCTAAGCATCCAAGCTTCAACGGTAGCTTCGGAATACGAAGAACAAAACTAATTCTGGAGTCATTAGAGATATGCATTTGCTTAAAGGATCATTTGGGCGCGGATCGTATACAAGACAAGACAAGACAAACTTTGAAGATGAAATACTACTTGAACATCCAATGCATTACGAAAAGGTGGAAGCATGGCTATCTTCTGGGCTATTGGGTGAGGAGGACGAAGGTGAAGACAACTAGGAAGAAGAGACGTTTGAAGAAGTTTAATTTTTATTTGTTCTATTTGTTCTAGTCATGTAATGTGTAACACGAATCACTTGATCAACTTTCATGTAACCGTTTTTAAATATTATTAGTCACATTTTTTATAACCAGGTTTAATTATTAAAGTGTTATTGGTTTCTTTGGGATTACTCCATAAAATAGTAACCAACTTTGAAAGTTGTTCCAATCAGGTCACTTATAAAAACTTTTGTTCCAATCAGGTCATTGAACTTTCATTTTTGTTTCAATCCTAGATATTTTACCTGGATAGCAGGTAATCTAGGTTTTTTTTAAAACCTAAAAAAAATCAAAAAAATTAATAAAAAAACCATAATTCAAAATATAAAACAAAAACAAAAAAAAAGTAAAAAAACTAAAATGTTTCAACCGTTGTCCTCGTTCAAAAAAACAAAAAAAAATGACCCGAAACCCGTTTGACCTTTCCGACCTGGACCCATTTCGACCCGGACTCGTTCTGACCCGAACCTGTTGACCCTAACTCGTTCTGACCAGAACCAAATGTTGATTCGTATCAATAACAATAACAACGAACAGATCTCAGATCTGTGAATATACTATTAATACGTTTAAGGATCTAGCTCATAATTAACATTGATTCAGTGTTAGATATGTGTATCTACTATCAATATATTATCTGTATAAGATTAGGATGAAGCTTGAGAGAGAGATTGGACAGCAATTCGTTAATTAAACTCTCAAAAACTTTTTTTTAAAACGTGAACAGGAGTTCACTATAAATAGAAGGTGATCTGGTTCGCTAACATCCCCTAGCGAACCAGCTTCCCCTTCGTTACATACATAAGCTTAGCGAAACACCCCCTGATTCGTTAACATCCCCTAACGAATCAGGAGGGAATACATTACTTGGCTAGTTCGCTAACATCCCCTGCCGAACTAGCCTTTAACTTAGCGAACTGGCTGTTAAGTTAAACTAATTATTACAATAAACATTAACAAAACGTTAACTTTAAATACAAAGACTCTAGACGCAAAACTGTGCACTAACAGACACCCCCTCGTCTTGAGCTCTTTGTCTTTAAATTATTTGAAGCGCTTTGACTGCCAGTCTCTGCAACTATGAATTCCATGTTCATGACACACGAACAACTCGTTGGAATTGCATAGCCAGGTCGTAATCTTCACGGCGCTCAAACAAAATCTGCTTCCTGAAGAGCACGTCATTGTCGGTCTCTGATAAATTAACCAACCACATCGGGTCGATTATCTTGATGAGCTCGGTCTGCAGTCCTCGACCACGAACAATAACGGCCTCGCCAGTACGATTGTCATAGTACCGACGGTTGAAAGACAGATAAATATCTTGAGGCATCGTCTTCACAGGAACCTGCTTCATTGTCTTTGGAGGCTTCACCTTCAAGAAAAGTTTCTTCCAGCTGGTCCTTGGATCAATCTCGTCAATGCGCTTACGTCTTGGGACCTGGGGCTTGAAGAATTTGAAGCCATGATTGACCTCGAACAGTAAGTGTTGGTGAAACCACTCAGCTGTTCGGTAACCCCCAAGATTGATAAATAGACGTCTCGCGAGGGTACGAAAATCCCACCGCGGCAATGTAAGAACATCCATTATCTTATCGTAATACTGGACACCCTTTTCCCACTTGACTATACATACCTTAAGGTCCGAATCATAAGCCCATGAAACAATGTCACCGTGTACCTTTGAAACGGTCTTGAAGGTAGTCACCTGATTAGCCTTAACCCAAGCAGCAGCAGTATCTTTTCTTTCTTGATCTACATAACGATAAGCACTGATAATTTTACCCACTTTATGACGTTTGAACCATCTTTCTACGTCCTCATCAGTCACTTCTTTGAGTGAGGGTACTGTTCGCTGCACAACCTTTTCCAATTCATCCTCAGTCTCTTTAAACACCTCTTCTTGAAATACCGGAGCACCTTGATCAACGTTCGTGTGTTGATACAAGTCCGGGTACTCATCAGCAGTCACATATTCCATCTCAATGTCCTCATTCTCATAAATAAAATCCGTATTCATAAGTAACGGATCCTCATCCAACCCTTCTTCATTCACAACCTCAACATCGGGCTCAGTCTCTAAAGCAGTCAACTGATCGTCATTCAGCCCAAGCAGAATCGAAATCTGCGTCCGTGTCAACGATCTTTCTACAAACTCCTCAACCTCTAACTCATCTCTATTCACCACACTCTTAACCACCCCTGATCCATCAACAAATATCACTGTGCTAGCTGCAATCATTTCAATTGGCTTGGCAGCTGTTGGATATTGATAAATAATAATTTGTTTGCTCGAATCATCACCGCCACTAACACCAGCACCAGAGGATGAACCATGCGATTGTTTAGGCTCACCTCCTGCACCAGATTCGTCAGGATCATCGTCGTCATTCTTGAGTTTCTTGAGGGCATCTTCTTTACAAGTTAATTGTAAAATCAACTCTTCTTGTTCCTTTAATTTCATCCCCTGAGACTCAACAATCGTACGCAACGACTTAGTCTCTTTATGACAGAAAGAAATATAACTCATCATTCGTCGTTGATTCTCCATGAGTCGTTCTTGATTTTGACGGTCAGCTGCCATTTGATTTTCATAAAGATGGAGAAGATTCAACAGCATTTCAGTTTGACGACCTGGTGGCAAGTTGTATATGGACGGGTGAACAGGTTGAACTGGTCCTTGAGGCCGAGTAATTTTCATAAACGAGACATCACTAGGCGGAGGTGGAGGAGGAGTTGAAGTTGTAGGAGGAGGTCTAATGGATGGGGTAGGAGATACTGTAGATAATGCAGCAGGAGGTCTCGGTATCTCGGTTAACGCCATTTGAGGAATAAGACCGAGCCTCGTGTGACACCAACGTCGTCGTCAAAGTAAGCATCAGAGTGCTAGTAGTTAGCGGCACCGCCGAGCTTTGAGGCATTGTATGACGTGGTGGTGTTGGAACTCGATTACTCGTATCAATAACAATAACAACGAACAGATCTCAGATATGTGAATATACTATTAATACGTTTAAGGATCTAGCTCATAATTAACATTGATTTAGTGTTAGATATGTGTATCTACTATCAATATATTATCTGTATAAGATTAGGATGAAGCTTGAGAGAGAGATTGGACAACAATTCGTTAATTAAACTCTCAAACTACTTTAAAAGTGAACAGTAGTTCACTATATATAGAAGGTGATCTGGTTCGCTAACATCCCCTAGCGAACCAGCCTCCCCTTCGTTACATACATACATTAGATTAGCGAAACACCCCCTGATTCGTTAACATCCCCTAACGAATCAGGAGGGAATACATTACTTGGCTAGTTCGCTAACATCCCCTAGCGAACTAGCCTTTAACTTAGCGAACTGGCTATTAAGTTAACAAATTAAACTAATTATTACAATAATTAATAAACAAAAACGTTAACGATAAACACAAAGACTCTAGACGCAAAACCGTGCACTAACAGGTGGTGGGGTTCCAATGATTACCCCAGCCCCAGCAGACACACGGGGCTTCTTTGATGGTTCACCAGTAGCTACAGCTTTACCCTTTCTTTTTCTTTCCAGCTGAGCTTTCATGGTGGCAGCTAGAGCAGCATCGACTGCATCTTGTTGTTCTTTAAAAGCTCGATCACCAGCTCCACCATCACCATCATTCCCATCACTATCACCATCATCATCTCCACCATCACCTTTCCCACCTTCTCCCCCTTCACGCTCAGAATCCGAATCATCGTGGATCCAGCGCTCATTAGGAGGACATACATAATTCGGATTGATTATATGACCAATCATCCGTTTATCCTGTGGTTTCTCCTTTCTATAAATTAACATACGATGAACGGTATCAGCAGTCATGTGTTCTTGATGAAGTACATCATTCTCTCTTGTCTGATCGATATCCAAATTCGGAATCAATTCTTGAATAATAAGCTGTAGGAAACGAGAGTGCATCAAGAATTTCTTCGACTGAAGAGTTTGCTGAACCTGTTCCTTCAAATGATCAAATACTAACTCTGAATAATTATACAGTTTGTTCAGAATCAAGGCAACAAAGGCCGACTGCAAACTCAGTCTACACTCATCAAAACCACCCCGACGGCCACTCATACAATGAAGTAAAACGTGTAGCAGATACTTGTATGGTGCACACACCCCATTCTTATTCAACATGGACTTAAGAATATTTCCATTATAGTGCAAACGGGTGAATAGTCCTCTAACTAATGACCTGTCAAATTCACTCGGGTAATAATCATTATCATCGAATTGAAGTACTCGGCGAATCACAGCAACATCAATTGTAATTGGAGTTTGATTGATTGTAGCCCTGATGATCTGATTTTCTTCAACATATGAAGCCGTGTTCCAAAATTGTCTGATAATACTTAGATACACCTTTGTTCTTAGTGTATCTTTGATCGTCGTAAGAAAGTCAACAAAACTCTAAATGTTTCCAAATCAGGTACATCTTGATCAACATAAGCACAAATGTTGTGCTTTTTATCAAACGACAATAAGATCACTTCATCTTGTTGATCTTGTTGATCCTGTGGAGGTTGTTCTGGTGGTGGTTGATTTTGTTTTTCTTGATCAGCCATGTTTTACTGTATAAATAAAATCGAATATGAGAAGAGATAACAAAATATATCAACATATCTATAGATGGTGTATATATGTAATCAAAGGATATGTATAACTAATATATTTATGCGTATTAGACGATTTAAATCCTTTAATTAAATTAAATGAATATTGAAATTAAGTTAATTAATAAATGTCATTTGTTGGGAATCACACTGATTCGTTACAATAAGATAACGAATCAGGCGATTCGTTATCAAGTAAATACTTTAACGAACTGAACATAGCGAATTACTATTTAATTTTGATGAACTAATCTCTAGTTCGTTATATTTTAAGCGAATCCAAATCTGATTCGTGTAACATCCTATTCACTTAAATAGTTCTTGTAAGATCTTAATGAATTGGACACGAAACAGTCTCAATTCGCTAAGATTAACGAATGGTCAAAAATTAAGACTCTCTCTTTGACTCGCATAGTCAAGGTCAAAATCAGGAAGAACAACAACAGTCAACATTATAAACCCAAATTCAATTTGGCCATAACTATCGTTGAATCATCAAGATAATGATCTCGTTGTACTCGGAATCACGCTCATAAGCTAAGATCGATGAGATTGAGGCTCAACATCTCTAAATACCTAAGTTAAACTAACTAAACATAAAAACCGAGACCATGAACACATAATTAACCCAGCAAACAATAATCAAATGTTGATTAGAGTCCACCAAGGGTATCGAAATCACATTCAGATCATAATGACATTTAAATCATCAAGTTATTAACATAAATGGGGTTTATAAGCTCGGAAACCCTTAAACCTTTAAAAGTTCATAATTTAACTATCAAATCTTAGCCATTTTTGACGAAAATTAGATCGCCATGATCGGCTATACCTTAGAAACTCAAATATATCCTTGAAATATCCATACAAGAAAGTCGAGATTTCAGAGAAAATTTGAACAAGGTTTCTTTAAGGCGAAGGAAGAAGGCGAACAGTGGAGGACTGTTCGTTATTCTTTTCTTTTATAACCTTGCACACAACCCGAGGTACAACTTGTACGAATCAGGCGATTCGTTTAAATTAACATTAGCGACTTAGCCCATTCGCTAATTCATTCGTTACCTTATGTTGGCGAATCGCTACTTGATTCGTTAAATTAAAGGTAGCGAATCAAGACATGATTCGTGTCATGATTCGTTAACGAAGGGATGATTCGTTACAGAGTGCGGAAGCGAATTTGGTGAGCGAACCAGAAGCTAGTTCGCTAAAGAATCACCAAGTTCGTTATCCATAAATAACAAATTGGCATTTAACAAATTAAAATCTTTATTTAATTTTAAATTTAAATAATTTAAATGAATTAAATAATAGAATTATCGAGAATCATTTATATCCAGATAACAAAATACCTTAAAAAGCGTTTCATTTCTTACGAAACATAACTTAAAAAATATTTAAAAAGAAAAAGAAAGAAAATCATTTTGGTATTTTGTAAAATAAAGAATAAAGACTGTATTTACAAAAGAATATCCGAATAATTAAAAATAGACAATCTTTTTGTGTTTTCATTAATTTTTCAAAAACAGAACATATTTTTGTCTTTTTGTCGAGTTTGAGCAGAGAATCATATTGACCAAATTGCCCTTCCATCACAGTTTTATATTTCAGCGATATTATGACTGGCGATAAGTCGGTCATTGGTATTGTTATCCACATAAGTCTAATAACACACATTCAAATATTTTTGTGATATGATTAATTTGTTCAATTAAAGCACAGAATATCAGAAACTATCAGCCTCTAATCTCGGTTCAAGCTTAATTTGATTTTTGCCAAATCACCCCAACTTGACTTAAACCATTATATTGTTGATTAAAATTTTTGATACCAGTTAAGAACTTTTGAGCAATGCATCAAGTTTCTTTTACTGTGAGTGAGTATGCACGAGTCCATCTGTCGGCTTACATACATTGTATCCCCTGGGGTCCGTTTCTTAATGGTATTAAGACGCGCACAAGGGAGGAACAACGGATTTTGATCAAGTCAGTAATTTGGAAGTTTGTACTAAGTACAGCAGTGATCAAGTTTAATGACTTTGGGTTTGCTCTAGAAAGCGAGTGAAATATTCATGCTTATGAATACCCAGATGATTAAGCCGCATAAAGACTCACAAGTGTCCAGAATCCTAACGCTTGTTATTTGCTTTATTTTATTTTTGGGTGATCAAACAAGTATAAGGCTTGAGTATGACTGGTTATTACATTTCTGCCATCCTCACCGAGACTTTTGCTAGAGACTAACACCCCTTTCAATTTGGCGTTTCTTTATGTTTATATCACATACTTTACTCTACTGGGTTGTTTTAAGACCTACCAATGCACCAATGCAATTAAACACACAGTCTTTTAAGCTTACTTTTTGCTGGATTTGGAGTCAAGATAATCAATGTACTATCATGTTCTCTTTTTGCTTAAAAAACTCAAAATTTTGAGGAGCATAAAATAAAATAAAAGATAAATTTAATCGCCCCTGTTAACTTAAGTTCACAAATTAATGGCTATCTTATTCATCTACAAGTAGATAACAGGACCAAGACATCCAAGCATGCTTTACAAACTTAAATAACCGACATAATTTTCAGCGAGAAAATAATCTAAAAACGCCTGCAAAAATCTTTTTGGTTTTTCTCTATACAAACTTTAAAAACACAATATTTTTGTCTTTTTCAATTTTCTTATAAACAAAATAAACTTCACAATCTTTTTGGATTTTCAAACATAAATCACATACTTTTTGGTTTTTCGGATTTTTCTGTACAAACATAAATCACATTCTTTTTGGTTTTTCAAAATTTTAAAATGTTTTTGGTTTTTCTAAATATTTAAAAGAAAAACATTAAAGAACAGAAATCACAATATTTTTGAATTTTGAAATTTTTAATGTTTTTGGATTTTATCTATTCAAACGAAAAACACACTATTTTTGTCTTTTCTAGATTTTCACCCCCTAAAACAAAAATAAATTTTAAAAGAAAAATATGACAGAAAATAAAGATAGTTACCCTTATTTAAGGATATCAGCGAGGGTCTTCAATCCGTTTAAATCAAGCAAAAATTTAAAACGCGTTTTATCAAAAGCTTTAGTAAACAGATCGGCTTTCTGAAAGTCAGTATGTACTTTCTCAAGGTCAATCAACTTCTTCTCAAAGCAATCCCGTATAAAGTGATATCGAATTTCGATATGTTTTGTTTTCGAATGTTGTACGGGATTCTTTGTGATAGAAATTGCAGCAGAATTATCAATCAAAATAGGAGTAGTAAGAAACTTCAAACCGTAGTTGCGAAGATGTTGTTGTATCCACAAAACCTGCGAACAGCAACTCGAGGCTGCAACATACTCAGCTTCGGCGGTTGAAGTGGAGACCGTTGTCTGCTTCTTACACTGCCAGGAAACAAGCAGGTTTCCTAAAAATTGACATCCTGCAGTCGTTGATTTGAAGTTGATCTTGCAACCTCCATAGTCTGTTAGTGCACGGTTTTGCGTCTAGAATCTTTGTAATTATCATTAATGTTTATTTGATATTTTAATGTAATATTTAATGTTTATTTAGACTAATTCGTTATGTTTGAGTCTAGTTCGCTAGGAATGTTTGCGAACTAAGACTAGTTCGTTAAGGTTAACTCTAGTTCGCTAGGGATGTTAGCAAACTAGGACATTGTAATGTATTCCCTCTTGATTCGTTAGGGGATGTTAACGAATCAGGGGGCGGTTCGTTAAGTTAAGTTATTTAACGAAGGGGATGCTGGTTCGCTAGGGGATGTTAGCGAACCAGATCGTCTTCTATAAATAGTGAACCACTGTTCACTTGTAAAAGGTTGAAGTTTTGAGAGAAATAACATTATTTAGAAAGATTTAAAGTATTCTCTCTCTCTCTCTCTCTCAAGCTTCACGTTAAACTTATTGATAATATATACTACATACTAATAACAATCGAGCTAAGGTATTAAAGAGTTAGATCCGTATGATTAATATTAACGTATAGATCTAGATCAGATCTAAACATTAGTTATTGATTAAGAACGATTGAAAACGGGATCAAACAAGTGGTATCAGAGCTTTCGGGGCTCAATTCGCTTGGTTTGATTGTTATTGTTATATTTTTTGTGTTTATTTTCTGTTTGGATTGAGTTTGAATCAATTTGAGTTGATTTGGATTGAATCTGGATGGATTAGAGTGAATCTGGTTTAGTTAAAGTATTATTGATGTTCAATTGAGTGGAATTGGATTGTGGATTGGATTTGTGATGTTTATTGTGTTTTCGGTTTGAGTCCGTAAACAGGGGATTGGTTTTGGTCGGAATTGGTTAAGGTATTGTGATAATCGATTACGAGATGTGTTGAGTTGAATTCGCGTTGTGATTATGAAGATTTTGGTATATTATGTGTTGGATTTGGTTGACAATTGAGTGTGTATTACAGATCTGGCATTACTAAGTTTCTGGGTTTGATAATACTTTGAATGTTTGAAGATTTGAAGATGCGTGCGATTCGCTATAAAGTTCCAGGTGATTCGCTATGTCTTTAATTTGATTCGCTATCAGTTCTTGCCATTCGCTAATCAGTTCGCTGACTGATTCGTGTGAGTTAATCAATTCGTGTTATCTAGTTCGTTAACTAGATAACTGATTCGTTAGACACGTGTTTGTCTTGGAATTTGTGTTCTAACAACTTTTTGCCACGTGGCAGAAAGGAATCAAGTTTGTTACAAACGGTTGTAACAACCTGATTCGTTATAGTATAATTCACTATAGTGTTGATTCGCTATCAACTGTAGCTGATCCGTTATCTTAATTCGCTAAGAACTCCTTAGTAATTCGTTAAGTTGACTTGGTCAATTCGTGTGATCAATTCGTTAAGTTGACTTGGTCAATTCGTGTGATCAATTCGTTAAGTTGACTTGGTCAATTCGTTTGGTCAATTCGTTAAGTTGACTTGTGATTCGTTAAACCTTCATCACATTCATTATCTGTTTCGCCATTTGGTGATTCGTTAAACTTATTTGTGATTCGTTAAAGTTGACTCGCTAGGTTGACTTTTGATTCGTTAAATCACTCACCTCATTTGTTAAGACTTGATTCGTTAAGGATTGATTCGCTACAACTGTTCACAGTTCGCTAAACATTGTTCATTGATTCGTTAAACTCAGAGTGTAGTTCGCTATAACTGTACACTTGTTTATTTTCAAATATGGCTGGTATGTATGCATTGGCGTCTCAAAACATGTTGATGCAACAAATGTTACAACTCGATACCAAGATAGTTTCACATTCTAAATGTCCAAGATTGATGAAGTTCAGTGACTTTGCCAAATGGGAACCTCGGTTTCGTGCACATTTGGGATCTGTTCATCCTGACTACTCATATTGTCTTGATGAGGTTTATGTTGCACCAATGATTGGTGATGATACTATTGGGTATACTCCTAAAGCTGTCTCTCAGTACTCACAAGAAGAGAAGAAAGCTTTAGAAATCGAGATAAAAGCATATTCTACTTTGACTATGGCTTTACAAGAGAATATCTTTCATCAAGTTGGAAGTATCAAGAGATATGCATCTTTGTTTCAACATCTGCGGATGAGAAGCATGGGAAACACAGCTGAGAGTAAGAAAGTGATGCTCAAGTTTCAATTTCGAAACTTTAATTTATTGAAAGGAGAAACAGTTGAAGAGATGAATACAAGATTTAGTCACTTAATTGCTGAAATGGACAAGATGAAAATGGAAATCTCTGAAAGAGATAAAATTGACACTATCAAGAGGGTGCTTCCTAGTTCCTATTCAACATTTCTCATGGTTTTGAAAGAGAATGATTATTTTCTGAATGAAGATTTGACAGCACTTGAATTTCTACAAAAGATCGAAGCTAGAGAATATGATCTTAAGTGTCAAAAATCTTCCAAAGAAAATCAAGATCCGGCTTTCTATGGTGGAAGTATGCCTCTTAGTTCAACAATCTCACCAATCACTGCTTTTCTTACTCATGCTGCAAGTGAAAAAGAATCTGCTATATTTAATGATCCAAAAGTTTGTTTCTACTCTGCTGGTAATTCAGGTGGTTCAGGAAGTTCTACTAGTACTAATCCATTTGCTACACCACCTAGTATGAATATGAAGGAAGCTGAGCAAAACTTTGCTTTTCTGACGGCATTTATGTCCTCATATGAAAACTTGGTGAGTAGTAAAATTGCCACAAGTGATTTAACAGATGAGGACTATGATCAGATAGATCCAGATGATCTAGAAATCATGGATTTAAAATGGAACATGGCTATGATCGTTCGTAAAGTTAAAAGATTCATGCAGAGAACTGGAAAAGATCTTCCAGCGTTAAACAAGAAGTTGGGTTTGACAAATTAAAGGTGAAGTGTTATAATTGTCAAGAATTCGGGCATTTTGCGAAGGAATGTGACAAACCAAGAAAAGAATACACTGGACCTCGTGGTCAAAGTCAAAATGTTTCTTCACCATGGGGAAGTGATGCTGAAAAGAAACCATCTTCTTCAACAACACAAGCAATGTTAGCAGACGGGACTGATTGGTCACAACGGCTACTATGCAATGATGTTCAAGCAAATTTGGCTATGTTTGGGTTACATGAAGATTGTCAAGATGCTACTGGTAGTGTGATTTCTTCAGATAATGATTCTGGATCTGATTCTGACGATTCTTCCGACAAGTCTTCTGAATCAATGTTTGCTTGCATAGCTAAGATCAATGAGGTTAGTAATTCTATCTCTTCTACTTCATTTTTTAAAGCATCATGTGTTGATTGTGAATCTAATAACTCAAAGTTAGAAGCTTTGAAAAATCAAAATGATAATCTTATAAGAGAAATTGCTTCTCTTAAGGACACTTATCGACAATCTCTTGAGTCTCAAATGAAATCTCGAGAAAAGATTGAAGCATTATCAATAAGTAATCATGATCTCAAAGCCGAGTTATCTGTGAAAATGACCATTAATGACCAAAAGTTCCAGGAAATCTTAAAACATCGTTCTAAGATAACTGAGCTTGAGAATGAGGTTCTTGAGTTGAAGAACAAATTGGGTAAATTTCGAAATTCTTCATTTTTATTGAATGAAATTATTGAAGTTTCTGGAAAACAAAAAGATTCTAAGAAAGGTATTGGTTTTGTTGAAATTCCACCACATTTTCATAATGATTATAAAATTAATCCTTTTGCAAGAAAATAAGAGGATTTGATTCAAAAGGAATCGGTGATTTCTGAAAAACCTAAAATGGTTAAACCTGAAATTGTCAAACCCCAAGTTGCTCCTCAAAAATCTCATGTCCAAAGCAAAAAGGTGTTTGTTGAACACAATGACGAGGTCATTATCGAGGATGTGTTTGAACCAGAGATTATACACAAGAATAAGAACATTCCCAGTTCTAATCATATTCTGTGCGAACCTCACGAATTTGAGGAAGCAGTGTATGGTTCACACAAACCTCGAGAGAAAAAGGAAAATTCAAAGAAAGTAAACTCTATGAAGGTAAAGAAGTTAGTTAAACCGAAAATTTCTGATGATGAATTAATGCGTTTCATTAATCCTTCTAGTTCTAAGCCATCTGCTGCTAGAGTTTTTAAGTTAAAGGGAATGGACACAATGTTCACTGAAAAAGATATTCCAATTAGTATCATTAAGCCTGAGCTAATTGAGAGTGTTTTTGTCAATGAAACTTCAAAAATTCAAGAACTTGAACGTGTCTATGCTCAAACAAAAACATCAGTTCAATTTGATCCATTGACTAAGGCAAAACAATTTTTAAAACAAGCTCAGAAGATTAACTTTGTTAAGTCAACTGGAACAGATACACTAAAAAGTTTTTCAAACAGTTCTAATTTAGATTTTTATTTAAAGAAGAAATCTGAATTATCTGATGAGTTTGCTAAGAGCATGACTAAAAATGTGAGTCATCATCAACCATCTATTCAAATTTCTTCTAAACATCACCATGTGGACATGCGAACGTGTTTTTTATGCGGTCAACAAGGTCATGTTGTGAAGAATTGTAATCAATAGAACTTTCAAAATCTTCATCCTTTTATCAAGGACAAATCTAAACCAATTCCAGTGGTTAAGGAGATTCTGAAACGATCTGTGTCATATGCTGATGATACTCATATTCTGTTCTCTGATGTGAATCCTCGGAAGGTATTTCATATCAATGAGACACATGGTCAAGTGAAACCAAAATTCATTCCAACTGAACCTATATGTCAAAACAGGAATTCAAACATTTTTCAGGCAGCTTATTTAAGACGAAAGTCTAAGAAGCCGGTAACTTATTCACAAGTGGCTGAACAACAATTGAAATCTGTTAAAGTTAATGATCAAAGAGAAAACCAAAAGGTGCCCAAGACTGAGGCCTGGGCTGCCATTTTGAACTAATCACTTTTGTTTATGTGTAGGGTTCATCCAAGACCATTTCTGGTGAAAACTGGATCATGGATAGCGGATGTTCTCGTCATATCACTGGAAATCTCGACCTATTAACCAACGTAAGAAATATTCAAGGGGGTTATGTAGCGTTTGCTGGGAATTCTGGGGGCATGATCACACAAGAGGGTGATGTTTCAAATGGTCATATTACATTTGAAAATGTAAATTATTGTGACAAGGTTGATTATAACTTATTGAGTGTATCGCAGATATGTGATAAAAAGTACACTACAATATTTACTGACAAAGAGTGTCTTATCTTGAAACCGGGTTTTATTATTCCCGAGGACATGGTTGTCATGCGATCACCATGATCAAATGATATTTATGTCTTAAACATGAGTTCTAAGATATCAACATCGATCGAAACATGTTTTATCTCGAAAGCAACCGAGAAAGACTCGATTCTATGGCATCGAAGAATGGGTTACATTCATGTTAGAAAGATGAATTATTTAATGGCAAATAATTTAGTTGAGGGTGTTTCGTTAAAGAACTTTAAGTTATCTGATCACTGTGTTGCATGCAAAAAGGGCAAGCAGAAGAAGAAGACACATCCTTCTAAGTTATTGACTTCCATTAATACTCCTCTTGAACGACTTCATATGGATTTGTTTGGTCCAGTGAATCGTGCAAGTATTTCTGGAGACTGGTATTGTCTGGTAGTGACATATGATTATTCAAGATATTCATGGGTGTTATTTATGAGTTTGAAAGATCAAACACCTGTTTTGTTACAAAACCTTATTACTAAGATAGAATCACTGTATAAACAAAAGGTGAGGAGAATCCGAAGTGATAATGGTACTGAATTCAAAAACACTATTTTGGATTTCTTTTGTATTCAAAAGGGAATTCACCGAGAGTATAGTGCACCTTATGTGCCACAACAAAACGGTGTTGCTGAAAGGAAAAATAGAAGTCTGGTTGAAGCTGCACGTACAATGCTTGCTGATTCAATGCTTCCTATTCAATTTTGGAATGAAGCAGTGAACACAGCTTGTTATACACTTAATCGGGTTCTAACAGTAAAGTGACTCAAGAAGACAAGCTATGAAATATTAAATAACAGAAAACCTAATTTAAAGTACCTGGAACCATTTGGGTGTCCGTGTACAATGTTGAAGAAGGATTCGGGTAAATTTGATGAAAAGGCTATCGAAGGATATTTCTTGGGATATGCGTCTCCAAAGAAAAGAGTATTTAATTTTACATCTGGCTGTGTTGAAGAATGGTACCATGTGGACTGTTAAAAGTACACAACTCCTTCTCAAGGGAAAGGTTCAGACTGGATGTTTGATTATGATAGTTTATTCAATTCTTTTACTCCTTCGACTGATCACATCGATGAAGATCTGGTTAGAGCATACTTGGAAGAACATTTGAACATTCCAAGCTCTTCAAGTTCTAATGCAGTTGAAGTTCAACCAGATGCTCCAACTGAAGAATCTCAAGTTGTTCCTCCAGTTGTTATTGACTATGCTTCTACTTCTTCCGATGATGATCAAGCTGAGATTCAATTTATTGATCTTGATAGTGATAATGTTTCATCTCCCGAATTGGGTGAACATTAAACTAATTTATTTGATAATGTTGTTGTTCCTGAAAATCCTACTCTTCGGATTCATGGATATCATCCACAGGACAATATCATTGGAGAACTTGATGTGGGCGTTCGTACACGTCATCAAGTTGCTTCGTCAAGCGACAATAACGTATTATGTGCTTACACTAATTTACAATCTTCGGGAATTGTGAATATTGCTAAATTCAATTGCTTTCTATCTCAAGTTGAGCCAACGACAGCTCGTAAGGCACTTGAAGATCCTTCTTGGGTAGAAGCTATGCAAGAGTAATTACAGCAGTTTGCACGATTGGGTGTTTGGGATTTAATAGACAAACCTGCTAGAGTCAAGAAAGCTATTCCGACTAAGTGGGTATTTAAATGTAAAAAGGACGATCGAGGGATGATTATTTTCAGAAACAAAGCACGTCTAGTGGTGCATGGTTTTCATCAGCAAGAGGGTATTGATTATACTGAGGTATATGCTCCAGTTGCAAGATTAGAGTCGATTCGAATCTTCCTGGCTTATGCTGCTTACAAGAATATCAAGGTTTATCAAATGGATGTTAAAAGTGCTTTTCTCAATGGTGAACTACATGAGGATGTGTTTGTTCAACAACCACCTGGTTTTGAAGATCCTGATTATCCAGACCGTGTTTACCGTTTAAACAAGGCCCAGTATGGTCTACATCAAGCCCCGAGAGCTTGGTATGGCACGCTCGCCGACCATTTGATTGATAATGGATTCAAACGAGGAACTGTTGACTGCACTTTATTTCATAAAACTGTTGGTGATGATCTTCTTCTAGTCCAGATTTATGTTGATGATATTATATTTGGGTCTACAAACGACACTTTATATAAGGAATTCGAGAAGTCCATGCAAACAAAGTTTGAAATGAGCTCGATGGGAGAGATAAATTTCTTTTTAGGGCTGCAGGTTCATCACTATGATAAGGGAATCTTCATTCATCAGACTAAATATGTGAACGACGTCTTGAGCCGATTCAAGATAACTGCGGGAAAAATCTCTTCAACTCCTCTTCCAGTGGGTCACAATTTATCACCGGATGAATTGGAGGATACCGTTGATCCGACCCTTTATCGTGCTATGATTGGTTCTCTAATGTATTTAACTGCTTCTCGACCCGACATAATGTTTGCTGTTTGTGTGTGTGCTAGGTACCAAGCTAGTCCCCGGGTGACTCACCTGGTAGCGGTCAAGCGTATTTTGCAATATCTACGGGGAAATCCTGACATCGGGTTATGGTACCCCAACGATAATACTTTCGATTTTACCGCCTACTCAGACTCAGATTATGGAGGATGCAAGATCAATTTCAAATCAACGACTGCAGGATGTCAATTCTTAGGAAACCGGCTTATTTCCTGGCAGTGTAAGAAGCAGACAACGGTCTCTACTTCAACCGCCGAAGCTGAATATGTTGCAGCCTTGAGTTGCTATTCCCAGGTTCTGTGGATACAACAACATCTTCGCGACTATGGTTTGAAGTTTCTTACTACTCCCATCTTGATTGATAATTCTGCTGCTATTAGTATCGCCAAAAATCCCGTACAACATTCTAAAACGAAACATATCGAGATTCGATATCATTTTATACGGGATTGTTATGAAAAGAAATTAATTGATCTTGAGAAAGTACACACAGATTTTCAGAAAGCCGATCTATTTACCAAAGCGTTTAATAAAACACATTTTACTTTTTTGCTTGGTTTAAATAGATTGAAGACCCTTGCTGAGATTCTAAAATTAGGATATTTATCTTTTAATTTCTTTATAGATTTAGCCTTTTTTTTATGTTTTAGATTTTAGGGGGTGAAAAATCTAGAAAATACGAAAAGAATGTGTTTTCGTTTGTATAGATAAAATCCAAAAACATTAAAAAATTAAGGAAAAATTCAAAAATATTGTGATTTCTGTTTTTTAAGTTTTTCCTTTAAAATTTAGAAAAATCAAAAACATTTTAAATTTTGAAAAACCAAAAAGAATGTGTTTTATGTTTTTATTCAGAAAAATCCGAAAATCCAAAAAGATTGTGAAGTTTATTTTGTTTATAAGAAATTTGAAAAAGACAAAAATATTGTGTTTTAAAGTTTGTACAGAGAAAAACCAAAAATATTTTTAGATTATTTTCTCGCTGAAAATTATGTCGGTTATTTAAGTTTATGAAGCATGCTTGCATGTCTTGGTCCTATGATTCACTTGTGGATTGAAGGTTAGCCATTTATTTATTAACTTAAGTTAACTGGGGCGATTAAATTTATTTTTATTTTATTTTTATGCTCCTCAAAATTTTGAGTTTTTGAAGCAAAAAGAGAAAATGATAGTACATTGATTTTCTTGACCCCAAATTCAGTAAAAAGTAAGCTTAAAAGACTGCGTGCTTAATTGCATTGGTGCATTGGTAGGTCTTAAAACAACCCAGTAGAGTAAAGTATGTGATATAAACATAAAGAAACACCAAATTGAAAGGGGTGTTAGTCTCTAGCAAAAGTCTTGGTGAGGATGGCAGAAATGTAATAACCAGTCATACTCAAGCCTTATATTTGTTGATCACCCAAAAATCAAATAAAGCAAATAACAAGCGTTAAGATTCTGGACACTGTGAGTCTTTATGCGGCTTAACCATCTGGGTATTCATATGCATGAATATTTCACTCGCTTTCTAGAGCAAACCCAAAGTCATTAAACTTGATCACCGTTGTACCTCGTACAATTTAAATTACTGACTTGATCAAAATCCGCTGTTAGTCATACAATTGTTCCTCCCTTGCGTGCGTCTTAATACCATTAAGAAACGGACCCCAGGGGATACAATGTATGTAAGCCGACAGATGGACTCGTGCATACTCATTCACAGTAAAGGAAACTTGATGCATTGCTATAAATTTCTAAATTGGTATCAAAATTTTTGGTCAACAATATAATGGTTTAAGTCAAGTTGGGGTGATTTGGCAAAAATCAAATTAAGCTTGAACCAAGATTAGAGGCTGATAATTTCTGATATTCTGTGCTCTAATTGAACTATTTAATCATATCACAAAAATACTTGAATGTGTGTTATTAGACTTATGTGGACAACAATACCAATGACCGACATATCGCCAGTCATAATATCGCTGAAATATAAAACTGTGATGGAAGGGCAATTTGGTCAATATGATTCTCTGCTCAAACTCAACAAAAATACAAAAATATGTACTGCTTTTGATAAAATTGTAAGTACATTCTTTAATTTTTTAAATTTTTACAAAATTCCAAAAATATTTTCGTCTTCTTTATATTATATACTTAAATATTTTTTTTTAAGTTAAGTTTTAGTAATCTGAAACAATTTTAACGTATTAGGTTGTCGGGTTATAAGGGATTCTCGATAATTTAACTTATTGATTTTATTTAATTCTTTAATTTATTCATTTAATTAGTTTCATTTAAAATTAAATAAAAGAGTTTAATATTAAATTAAAGAGTTTAATTCGCTAAACTCCCATTCGTTATTTATGGATAACGAACTAGGTGATTCTTTAGCTAACTAGCTTCTGGTTCGCTAACCTAATTCGCTTCCGCACTCTGTAACGAATCATCCCTTCGTTATACATATTTAACGAATCATGACACGAATCATGTCTTGATTCGCTATCTTTAATTTAACGAATCATATTGTGATTCGCTAACATAAGGTAATGAATTGAGTTAGCGAATGGGCTAATTCGCTAAATTTAAGTTAAACGAATCATCTGATTCGTGCAAGTTGTGCCTA
Source organism: Bidens hawaiensis (assembly GCF_021521415.1). Classification (NCBI taxonomy): domain Eukaryota; kingdom Viridiplantae; phylum Streptophyta; class Magnoliopsida; order Asterales; family Asteraceae; genus Bidens; species Bidens hawaiensis. The sequence continues at coordinate 82,027 of NW_027494043.1, forward strand.
GGGTTTCGTGTATCGCTATATAAGACAAGATAACGAATAGTATTCCACTGTTCGTCTTCTTTCTTCATCTTTCAGAAACTATTCAAATTCTCTCTGATATTTTCGATCTTTAAGTTTGAACATTTCAAAGATCAATTTGAGTTTCTAAGGTATAAATGTTCTTGGCGATATCATTTTCGTCAAAAATGACAATGAATTAACTGTTGAATTATGTGATTTTAGGGATTTAAGGGTTTGAACCTTTGAAACTCTTTTGAGTATAATTTATGTTCTTAAATTGTCTGATTTTGATATAATTATGATCGGAATCACTTTCCGATACCCTTGGTGGACTCTAATCAATATTTTATTATTGTTTGCTGGGTTAATTATTTTTATGTGTTCTTGATATTCACTGTTGGTTCGTTTGATGATTAACACATTTGGGTAATGAGTCTCAATCTCATTCACCTACATTAACGAGTGTGTTTCCGAGCTTAACAAGCTGATTATCGTGATAGTTCAACGATGATTATGGCCGAATTGAATCTGGGTTAAGATGTTGACTATTATTGTTCTTGATAATTTTGACATTGACTTTGTGAAGTCAAAGAAAAAGTCTTAATTTTGACCATTCGTTAGTCTTAGAGAATTGGAACTATTTCGTGTCCAATTCGTTAAGATTTTACACGAACTAGCTTAGCGAATAAGACGTCACACGAATCAGAGTTTGATTCGCTTAAAATATAACGAACTAGAGTTTAGTTCGTTAACTTAATTAATGATTCGCTAAGTCCAGTTCGTTAAGTTATTTACTTGATAGCGAATCGCCTGATTCGTTATCTTTGTATAACGAATCAGTGTGATTGTTAACGAATGACATTTAAAAAAAAAAATTAACTAATTAATTAGTTTACTAAATTTAATATTCAATTAATTTAATTAAAGATTATAAATCGTCTATTACGAGTAACTAGATTAATTACACATATTTTTTTTGGATATATTGTGTGTTATCTATTCTTATGTACGATTTTTTATTTATAACAGTAAATCATGGCTGAACAAGAACAACCACAGGAACAACCTCGTCAAGAACAACCACAAGGACAACCACCACAACAAGCTCAACAAGTCGAAATGATTCTATTACCGTTCGATAAGAAGCACAACATCTGTGCTTATGTCGATCATGATGTGGCTGATTTCAGGACGTTCAGAGCTATGTTGAATTTCTTACGCCGTTCGAAGATACATTATGCAATCACTGCTAAACCTAAGGTGTATCTTAGTATAATCAGGCAGTTCTGGAACACGGCAGTATATGTTGAGGAAAGTAATTGGGTTCAAGCTACAATTAATCAGCTTCTGATCACGATTGATGTTGAGGTCATTCGTCGGGTACTTCAATTTGACGATAGTGATGATTACCCGAGTGAATTTGACAGGACGCTGGTTAGGGGGCTATTCACAAGATTAAATTATGGGGGTGATATTCGTCGATCAATGTTGAACAAGAATGGGTTGTGTCCACCTTACAAGTATTTGCTGCATGTCTTGCTTCATTGCTTGAGTGGACGTCGCGGTGGTTTGATGAATGTAGACTGAGCTTACAATCGGCATTTGTTGCTTTAATCCTGAACAAGCCATTCAACTATTCAGAACTCATCTTTGATCATTTGAAAGAGCAAGTTCAGCAAACTCTACCGTCAAAGAAGTTCTTAATGTATCCTCGCTTTCTACAACTAATCATTCAGGATTTGATACCGGATTTGGTGATTGATCGATCGTTGGTGAACGATGTTCTTGATATGGAACATATGAAAGCTGAAACGGTACATCGGATGTTGAGTTATCGAAAGGATAAGCCACATGACAAAAGGATGATTGGTCATATAATCAATCCAGATTATGTATGTCCTCCAAATGAACGCTGGATCCATGATGATTCGGATTCCGAGCGTGAAGGGGGAGAAGGTGGGAACAATGATGGTGGGGATGATGATGGTAACAATGGTGATGGTGATGATGGAGCTGGTGAGCGAGCTCTGAAAGAATAACAAGATGCAGTTGATGCTGCCCTAGCTGCCACCATGAAAGCTCAGCTAGAACGAAAACGAAAGGGCAAAGCTGTAGCTACTGATGAGCCATCGAAGAAGCCCCGTGTGTCTTCTGGGGCTGGTGTAATTATTGGAACACCACCACCTCGTCAATCAACTACTCAAAGCTCGGCGGTGCCGCTAACTACTAGCACTCCGATGCTTACTTTGACCACGACGATGGTATCACATGAGAGGCTCGGTTTAATTCCTCAAATGGCGTTGACCGAGATACCGAGGCCTCCTGCTGTGCTGTCGACTGTTTCTTCAACAACTTCAATGAGACCTCCTCCTCTGCCTAAAACTACTCTTCCTCCACCTCCGCCTAGTGATGTCTCATTCATGAGAATCACTCGGCCTCAAGGACCTGTTCAACCTGTTCATCCATCTGTATACAACTTGCCACCAGGTCGACAAACGGAAATGCTGCTTAATCTGCTACATTTATATGAAAATCAAATGGCAGCTGACAGACAAACTCAAGAACGACTCATTGAGAATCAACGAAAGATGATGAGTTATATTTCTTTCTGTCAAAAGGAGACCAAGGCGTTACGTACGATTGTTGAGTCTCAGGGGGTGAAATTAAAAGAACAAGATGAGTTAATTTTACAATTAACTTGTAAAGATGATGCACTCAAGAAACTCAAAAATGACGATGATGACCCTGACGAGTCTGATGCAGGAGGTGAGCCTAAACAATCGCACGGTTCATCCTCTGGTGCTGGTGTTTGAGGCGCTGATGATTCAAACAAGCAGATAATTTCATTTCAAGATCCAACAGCTGCCAAGCCGATAGAAATGATTGAGGCTAACACGGTGATATTTATTGATGAATTGGGAATGGTTAGAAGTGTGGTGAACAGAGATGAGATACAGATCGGTGAGTTTGTGATTAGATCTTTGACAAGGGAGTAGATCTCGATTTTACTTGAGCTAAATGACGATCAGCTGACTGCATTAGAGACTGAGCCCGATGTCGAAGTGATCAATGAGAATGAAATGGAAGATGATCCGTTATTTATGGATACGGATTTTATTTATGAGAACGAGGAGATTGAAATGGAGGACGTTACAGCTGAAGAGTACCCAGACTTGTATCAACACGAAAATGTTGATCAAGGTGCTCCGGTATTTCATGAAGACATAATTAAAGAGACTGAGGATGATTTGGAGAAGATTGTGCAGGGAACGGTTCCTTCACTCAAAGAAGTGACTGATGATGACATTGAAAGATGGTTCAAACGCCAGAAAGTGGGTAAGATCATCAGTGCTTTCCGGTATGTAGATAAAGAAAGAAAGGATACCGCTGCTGCTTGGATTGAGGCAAATCAGATGACTACCTTCAAGACTGTTTCTAAGGTACATGGTGATATTGTCTCATGGCTCTATGATTCAGACCTTAAGGTATGTATTGTTAAATGGGAAAAAGGTGTCCAATATTACGAGAGGATAATGGATGTGTTAACACTACCGCGTTGGGATGTACGCACCCTCGCGAGACGTCCATTTATCAATCGTGGGGGTAACCGAACTGCTGAGTGGTTCCATCAACACTTACTTTTAGAGGTCAATCATGGCTTCAAGTTCTTCAAGCCCCAGGTCCCAAGACGTAAACGTACTGATGAGATTGATCCAAGGACCGGCTGGAAGAAACTTGTTTTGAAAGTGAAGCCACCAAAGACTATGAGAAGGGTTCCTGTGAAGAAAATGCCTCAAGATATTCATCTGTCTTTCAACCGTTGGTACTATGACAATCGTACTGGCGAGGCCGTTATTATTCTTGGTCGAGGACTACAGACTGAGCTCATCAAGATAATCGATCCGATGTGGTTGGTTAATTTATCAGAGACAGACAATGACGTGCTACACAGGAAGCAGATTTTGTTTGAACGCCAAGAAGATTACGACCTGGCTATGCAATTCCAACGTGTTGTTCGTGTATGTCATGAACATGGGATTCATAGTTGCAGAGATTGGCAGACAAAGCGTTTCAAATAAGTTAAAGACAAAGAGCTCAAGACGAGGGGGTGTCTGTTAGTGCACGGTTTTGCGTCTAGAGTCTTTGTAATTATCATTAATGTTTATTTGATATTTTAATGTAATATTTAATGTTTATTTAGACTAATTCGTTATGTTTGAGTCTAGTTCGCTAGGAATGTTAGCGAACTAAGACTAGTTCGTTAAGGTTAAGTGTAGTTCTCTAGGGATGTTAGCGAACTAGGACATTGTAATGTATTCCCTCCTGATTCGTTAGGGGATGTTAACGAATCAGGGGGCGGTTCGTTAAGTTAAGTTATTTAATGAAGGGGATGCTGGTTCGCTAGGGGATGTTAGAGAACCAGATCGTCTTCTATAAATAGTGAACCACTGTTCACTTGTAAAAGGTTGAAGTTTTGAGAGAAATAACATTATTTAGAAAGATTTAAAGTATTCTCTCTCTCTCTCAAGCTTCACGTTAAACTTATTGATAATATATACTACATACTAATAACAATCGAGCTAAGGTATTAAAGAGTTAGATCCGTATGATTAATATTAACGTATAGATCTAGATCAGATCTAAACATTAGTTATTGATTAAGAACGATTGAAAACGGGATCAAACATAGTCCGAGTCTGAATAGGCAGTAAGATCAAAAGTATCATCCTTGGGGTACCACAACCCGATGTCTGGATTTCCCCTCAAATACTGAAGAATTATCTTGACTGCAGCTAGGTGAGTCACTCGGGGACTTGCTTGATACCTAGCACAAAGACAAATAGCAAACTTAATATCTGGGCGAGAAGCCGTTAAATACATTAAAGAACCGATCATGGCACGATAGAGGGTTGGATCAACGGAATCCTCCACTTCATCCGGTGATAAATTGTGCCCTACTGGAAGAGGAGTAGAAGGGATTTTTCCGGCAGAAATCTTGAATCGGCTCAAGACGTCGTTCACATACTTAGTCTGGTGAATAAAATTCCGTGAGCAGACTGGTGAACCTGCAACCCTAAAAAAAAATTCATCTCTCCCATCGAGCTCATCTCGAACTTTGTTTGCATGGACTTCTCGAACTCCTTACACAATGTGTCGTTTGTAGACCCAAAAATAATATCGTCGACATAAATCTGGACTAGGAGAAGATTGTCACCAACAGTTTTATGAAATAAAGTGCAGTCGACAGTCCTTTGTTTGAAGCCATTATTAGTCAGATGGTCGGCGAGCGTGCCATACCAAGCTCTCGGGGCTTGATGTAGACCATACAGGGCCTTGTTTAATCGGTAAACACGGTCCGGATAATCAGGATCTTCAAAACCAGGAGGCTATAAAACAAACACTTCCTCGTGTAAATCACCATTGAGAAAAGCACTTTTAACATCCATTTGATAGACCTTGATATTCTTATAAGCAGCATATGCCAGGAAGATTCGAATCGACTCTAATCTTGCAACTGGAGCATATACCTCTGTGTAATCAATACCCTCTTGCTGATGAAAACCTTGCACCACTAAACGTGCTTTGTTTCTGACAATCACCCCTCGATCGTCTTTCTTACACTTAAATACCCACTTAGTCGGAATGGCTTTCTTGACTCTAGCAGGTTTGTCTATTAAGTCCCAAACACCCAAACATGCAAATTGCTGTAATTCTTCTTGCATAGCTTCTACCCAAGAAGGATCTTCAAGTGCCTTACGAGCTGTCGTTGGCTCAACTTGAGTTAGAAAACAAGAGAATTTAGCAAGATTTACAATTCCCGAAGAATGTAAGTTAGTGTAAGCACACAATATATTATTATCACTTGACGAAGGAACTTGATGACGTGTACGAACGCCCACATCAAGTTCTCCAATGATGTTTTCCTGTGGATGATATCCATGAATCCGAAGAGTGGGATTCTCAAGAACAACAACATTATCAAATAAGTTAGTGTAATGTTCACCTAACTCGGGAGATGAATCATTATCACTGTCAAGGTCAATAACTTGATCTTCAGCTTGATCATCATCAGAAGAAGTAGAAACGTTATCAATAACAACTGGAGAAACAACTTGAGGTTCTTCAGTTGGAGCATCTGGTTGAGCTTCAACATCATTAGAACATGAAAATCTTGGACTGGTCAAATGATCTTCAAAGTATGCTCGAACCAGATCTTAGTCGATGTGTTCAGTCGAATGAGTAAATGAAATAAATAAACTATCGTAGTCAAACATCCAGTCTGGACCTTTCCCTTGAGAAGGAGTAGTGTACTTCTGACAGTCCACATGGTACCATTCTTCAACACAACCAGATGTGAAATTAAAAACCCTTTTCTTTAGAGATGCATATCCCAAGAAATACCCTTCGATAGCTTTTTCTTCAAATTTACCCGAATCCTTCTTCAACATTGTACACGGACACCCAAATGGTTCCAGGTACTTTAAATTAGGTTTTCTATTATTAAAGTGCTCGTAGCTTGTCTTCTTGAGTCGTTTCACAGTTAGAACACGATTAAGTATATAACAAGCTGTATTCATTGCCTCATTCCAGAATTGGACAGGAAGCTTAGAATCAGCGAGCATTGTGCGTGCAGCTTCAATCAGAGTTCTATTTTTCTGTTCACCAACACCGTTTTGTTGAGGTACATAAGGTGCACTATATTCTCGGTGAATTCCCTTTTGAATACAAAAGAAATCCAATATAGTGTTTTTGAATTCAGTACCATTATCACTTCGGATTCTCCTCACCTTTTGTTTATACAGTGATTCGATCTTAGTAATAAGATTTTGTACCAAAACCGGTGTTTGATCCTTTGAACTCATAAATAACACCCAAGAGTATCTTGAATAATCATCATTCACGACAAGACAATACCAGTCTCCAGAAATACTCGCACGATTCACTGGACCAAACAAATTCATATGAAGTCGTTCAAGAGGAGTATCAATGGAATTCAATAACTTAGAGGGATGTGTCTTCTTCTTTTGCTTGCCCTTTTTGCATGCAACGCAGTGATCGGATAACTTAAAATTCTTTAACGAGACACCCTCAACTAAGTCATTTGCCATTAAATAATTCATCTTTCTGACATGTATGTGACCCATTCTACGATGCCATAGAATCGAGTCTTTCTCGATTGCTTTCGAGACAAAACATGTTTCGATCGATGTGGATACCTTAGAACTCATATTTAAGACATAAATATCATTTGATCGTGGTGATCGCATGACAACCATGTCCTCGGGAATAACATAACCCGGTTTCAAGATAAGACATTCTTTGTCAGTAAATATCGTAGTGTACTTTTTATCACAAATCTATGACACACTCAATAAGTTATGATCAACTTTATCATAATAATTAACTTTCTCAAACGTAATGTGACCATTTGAAACTTCACCCTCTTGTGTGATCATGCCCCCAGAATTCCCAGCAACGCCACATAACCCCCTTGAATATTTCTCACGTTTGATAAGAGGTTGAGATTTCCAGTAATATGACGGGAACATCCGCTGTCCATGATCCAGTTTTCACCAGAAATGGTCTTGAATGATCCCTATACACAAAAGAAAATGATTAGTTCAAAAAGGCAGCTTAGGCCTCAGTCTTGGGCACCTTTTGGTTTTCTTGGGAAAAATTAACATTAATTGCATTCATTTGTTGTTCAGCAACTTGTGAATAAGTTGCAGGTTTCTTTGACTTTCGTCTTAGATACGCTGCCTGAACCACATTTGAATTTTCATTCTTACACAAAGGAGCATTTGGAACAAACTTGGATTTAACTTGACCATGAGTCTCATTAATATGAACCACCTTACGAGGATTCACATTAGAGAACATAATATGAGTATCATCAGCATACGACACAGGTCGTTTCAAAATCTCCTTTACCACAGGAATCGGTTTGGAATGGTCCTTGATAAAAGGATGAAGATTTTGCTGATACTTCTGACTACAATCCCTCACAACATGACCAAGTTGACCGCATAAGAAACAACTTCGGATGTCTACACGATGTTGTTGCGAGGTATTTGGAATGAATGACCCAGAAGTTTGATGATGACTCACATTTTTAGTCATGCTCTTAGCAAACTCATCAGATAATTCAGATTTCTTCTTTAAGTAAAATTCTAAATTAGAATAGTTCGAAAAACTTTTTAGTGTATCTGTCCCAGTTGACTTCACAAAGTTAATTTTCTTAGCTTGTTTTAAAAGTTTTTTTGCCTTAGTCAATGGGTCAGATTGAACTGATGTTTTTTCTTGAGCATACATACGTTCACGTTCTAGAATTTTTGAAGTTTCATTGACAAAAACACTCTCAATAAGTTCAGTTTTGATAATACTTATTGGAATATCTTTTTCAGTGAACATTGTGTCCATTCCCTTTAACTTAAAAACTCTAGCTGCAGATGGCTTAGAACAAGAAGGATTAATGAAACACATTAAATCCTCATCAGAAATTTCCGGTTTTTCCGACTTCTTTTCCTTCACAGAGTTCACTTTCATCGGATTTTCCTTTTTCACTTGAGGTTTGTGTGAACCATACACTGCTTCCTCAAATTCGTGAGGCTCGCACAGAATGTGATTAGAACTAGGAATGTTCTTATTCTTGTGTATAATCTCGGGTTCAAACACATCCTCAATAATCACTTTGTCAACATTTTCAACAAAGACCTTTTTACTTTCCACATGAGGTTTTTGAGGAGAAACTTGGGTTTTAACTTTTTCAGATTTAACAGATTTAACATTTTCTGAAATCACAGGTTCTTTCAAAATTACCTCTTCTTCCTTTTTGGCAAAAGGATTTATTTTATAATCATTGTGAAATGGTGGAGGAATTTCTACAAAACCTATACCCTTTTTAGAGTCCTTTTGTTTTCCAGAAACTTCAATAATTTCATTCAACAAAAATGAAGAATTTCGAAATTTACCCAACTTGTTCTTCAACTCAAGAACCTCATTCTCAAGCTCAGTTATCTTAGAACGATGTTTCAAGATTTCCTAAAACTTTTGGTCATTAATGGTCATTTTCACAGATAACTCGGCTTTGAGATCAAGGGTTACTTGTCGACAATGCTTCAATCTTTTCTCGAGATCTCATTTAAGATTCAAGAGATTGTCGATAAGTATCTTTCAGAGAAGCAATTTCTTGTATAAGACTATCATTTTGGTTTTTCAAAGCTTCTAACTTAGATTTGTTAGATTCACAGTCAACATATGATGCTTTAATAGATGAAGTAACATAAATAGAATTACTAACCTCGATAATCTTGGCCATGCAAGCGAACATTGATTCGGAAGGCTTGTCGCAAGAGTCGCCAGAATCAGATCCAGAATCATTATCGGAAGACATCTCACTAGCAGTTGCATCTTGACAATCTTTATGTAACCCAAACATAGCCAAATTTGCTTGAACATCATTGCATAGTAACCGTTGTCACCAGTCGGTTCCATCTGCTAACATTGCTTGTGTTGTAGAAGAAGATGGTTTCTTTTCAGCATCACTTCCTCATGGTGTAGAAGCATTTTGACTTTGACCACGAGGATCAGTGTATTCTTTCCTTGGTTTGTCACATTCCTTCGCGAAATGCCCAAATTCTTGACAATTATAACACTTTAGTTTTAATTTGTCAAAACCCAACTTCTTGTTTAAAGCTAGAAGATCTTTTCCAGTTCTCTGCATGAATCTTTTAACTTTATGAACGATCATAGCCATGTTCCATTTTAAATCCATGATTTCTAGATCATCTGGATCTATCTGATCATAGTCCTCATCTGTTAAATCACTTGTGGCAATCTTACTACTCACTAGGTTTTCATATGAAGACATAAAAGCTGTCAGAAAAGCAAAGTTTTGCTCAGCTTCCTTCATATTAACACTAGGTGGTGTAGCAAATGGATTTGTATTAGTCGAACTTCCAGAACCACCCGAATTACCAGCAGAGTAGAAACAAACTTTTGGATCATTAAACATAGTTAATTCTTGTTCACTTGCAGCATGAGTAAGAAAAGCAGTGATTGGAGAGATCGTTGAGGAGAGATCGTTGAACTAAGAGGCATACTTCCACCATAGAAAGCTGGATTTTGATTTTCTTTGGAAGATTTTTGACACTTAAGATCGTATTCTCTAGCTTCGATCTTTTGTAGAACTTCAAGTGTCGTCAAGTCTTCATTCACAAAATAGTCATTCTCTTTCAAAACCATTAGAAATGTTGAGTAGGAACTTGGAAGCACACTTTTAATAGTGTCAATTTTATCCCTTTCAGAAATTTCCATTTTCATCTTGTCCATTTCAGCAATTAAATGACTAAATCTTGTAGTCATCTCTTCAACTGTTTCTCCCTTCAATAGATTAAAGTTTCGAAACTGAAACTTGAGCATCACTTCTTTACTCTCAGCTGTGTTTCCCATGCTTCTCATACGCAGATGTTGAAATAAAGACGCACATCTCTTAATACTACCAACTTGATGATATTTTCTGGTAATGCCATAGTCAGAGTAGAATAGGCTTTTATCTCGATTTCTAAAGCTTTCTTCTCTTCTTGTGAGTATTGAGAAACAACTTTAGGAGTATACCCAATGGTATCATCACCAATCATTGGTGCAACATAAACTTCATCAAGACAGTAAGAGCAATCAGGATGAACAGATCCCAAATGTGCACGAAACCGAGGTTCCCACTTGGCAAAGTCACTGAACTTCATCAATCTTGGACATTTAGAATGCGAACCTATCTCGGTATCAAGTTGCAACATCTGTTGCATTAACATGTTTTGAGAAGCTAATGCATACATACCGGCCATCTTTGAAAACTTTTAAAAATTTAAAGAGTGTAACAAATAAAATTTAACAATTTGTGAACAGTTATAGCGAACTGTGAACAGTGTTTAACGAATCAACTCTTAACAAGGTTAAGATTGATTAAATGGCGAAACAGATAACGGATGAGATAATTGTTCAGCGAATCACAAGTCAACTTAACGAATTGACCAAACGAATCACAAAGGATTAGTTTAGCGAATCAGATGATAATCAGTAACGAATCGCCAAAATAAACTTAGCGAATCACTAAGGAATGCTTAGCGAATCAGCTACAGTGGATTAGCGAATCACACTATAGCGAATCAGGTTGTTACAACCATTTGTAACAAACTCTGACACCTTATGCCACGTGGCAAAGGTTGTTAGGACACAAATTCCAAGAAGAACACGTATCACACGAATCGGTTAATCTAGATAGCGAACTAGATTACACAAATCAATAACTCACACAAATTGGTTAACGAACTGGGTAACGAAGTAACACAGTTGATAACGAATCACCGTGAAACATATAGAAAAATCACCAGGAAGAAGATAACGAACTAAGTTCATCTTCAAATCTTCAAACATTCAAAGCAATTTTCCAGAAATTTTGAAGATCAAACCCAGAAACCCAGAAATACCAGATTTGTAATACTACTTCGTTTCTCAACCAAAACGCACAAATAACCTATCAATCTCCTCGTAATCTAATTCCGAATCCCGTATACACCATCTCGTAACCGATTAACACTAATTACCTTACCAATTTGAACAAAACAAACACCCCTGTTTCGGACTTAAACCAAAATCAACATTAAACTCCCCAAATCCAAACCACACCTCAATTCCTCTAATCCGAACCTCTACAATACCTTAACCAACACGAATTCAATCCAATTCGTCCATAATTCAACCAATTCAAACCAAATTCGATTCAAAAACTCTAAAACAGAAAAAAAATAATAAAACGATAACAATTAAACACCGAATCAAGTATATGAGCACCAACAGCTCTGATACCACTTTTTGATTCGTATCAATAACAATAACAACGAACAGATCTCAGATCTGTGAATATACTATTAATACGTTTAAAGATCTAGCTCATAATTAACATTGATTCAGTGTTAGATATGTATATCTACTATCAATATATTATCTGTATAAGATTAGGATGAAGCTTGAGAGAGAGATTGGACAACAATTCGTTAATTAAACTCTCAAAAACTTTTTTTTAAAACGTGAACAGGAGTTCACTATAAATAGAAGGTGATCTGGTTCGCTAACATCCCCTAGCGAACCAGCTTCCCTTTCGTTACATACATAAGCTTAGCGAAACACCCCCTGATTAGTTAACATCCCCTAACGAATCAGGAGGGAATAAATTACTTGGCTAGTTCGCTAACATCCCCTAGCGAACTAACCTTTAACTTAGCGAACTAGCTATTAAGTTAAACTAATTATTACAATAAACATTAACAAAACGTTAACTTTAAATACAAAGACTCTAGACGCAAAACCGTGCACTAACACCAAAACAACCCATTTTGGTCAAAACGTGCTGAAACAAGCTGTTAAGTGCTGAAACGAACTGAAAAATTGCTTAAACGAGCTGTTAGGTGCTGAAACGAACTAAAAAATCGCTTAAACGAGCTGTTACGTGCTGAAACAAACTGAAAAACCGCTTAAACGAGCTGTTAGGTGCTGAAACGAACTGAAAAATCGCTCAAACGAGCTGTTACGTGCTGAAACGAACTGAAAAATCGCTTAAACGAGCTGTTAGGTGCTGAAACGAATTGAAAAATCGCTCAAACGAGCTGTTGCGCGCTGAATCGAACTGAAAAATCGCTTAAACAAGCTGTTACGTGCTAAAATGAACTGGAAAATCGTTCAAACGAGCTGCTAGGTGCTGAAACGAACTGAAAAATCGCTTAAACGAGCTGTTAAAATGAGTTCGTTTTAACAGTAAAAACTCGTTTAAGCAATTTTTCGAACTTTTTTTTGCAAATTTTCGGAATTTTAAAATTATATTTCGCAATTTTACTAATTTTCGCAACCTTTAAAAGTTATTATGTAAAGTAAAAACATTGAAAAATTTAAAAAAAAAACCCAGATTACCTGCTATCCAGGTAAAATATCTAGGATTGGAACAAAAATGAAAGTTCAATGACCTGTTTGGAACAAATTTCAAAGTTGGTTACTCTTCTATGGAGTAATCCCTTCTTTTAAATAACAACTTCTCTTAAAATCAAAGTCGTATATCATAAACATATATATATATATATATATATATATATATATATATAACAACCACTTCATATATAAAACATATATTTATTCCATTAGCGTTATAGCATAACAACGAATATTTTATTATATAATGAGAAACTACAAACATTATTAAACATAAAAACTAAAATAATAAACACCGTTCATCGTCTTCATCCCGCTCTCTACACCCATTAAGCTCTGTCACCGATGACATGGGCTGGAGTTGCAGAGCCGGATGACTCTCCCGCATCCGCTTTTTTGGCGTCCAAACTTTTTTTTCACGACAATATTTATTGGTATGCTTTCAATGAGTGTAGTTCACCCCCACTTTCAGAAACTTGCCACAATATAATAAACCCAAACCTCGGGGCCTATTGGGGGTATCGATGACCATAACAACATCATCGTTGGTTACCATTGCTTGCCGGTTTAATCTAACTTGTGATTTAAAAAGGGTTTTAGAGTTAGATAAGTGGTTTATCAAGTCCTAAACTATACCCAGCTATTTATAGTATGTGTGCTTGTTTTATATGTTCAAAAACTTGTTCCAACGGTCCAAAAACGGATATATAGCCGTTGTAACCGGTTTCCAACAGCCATATTTTGTTTAAAAATGGAAAACCCGATGTACCTGGTTTTCGAGTATAACCCGTACCTGGTTCCCACCCTACCCAGTTCCACTGGGTTTTGATTATTTCCCATCAGGTCGGTTCCAGTTTCTACCCGGTTCCCGACGAGAACCGGTTCCAGTTTGTACCCGGTTTCAAAATACCGGGTTTCTAACGGGTTTTGGGTTTAAAAAATACCCGATTTATGCATGTCTAGAGCAGTCATACTAAATTAAGAATTGAATAATATTATAAATAATAAAAAAAGTCAAAACTTTGAGTATATCTAATGGTTATTTGATTTTAAAAATTCCAACTTTGATCGATTAGCCTGGATTATGTTTTCTAACAATTCCAAGTTTCAACATATATTTGGATATTCCTCCAACAATCTCAAGCTAACTAAAGGGCTGGAAAGGGAGTTCCCTCATCTCGCACATCTGTCGTTACAAAAAAAATTGGCATTACGTGTACAAATCAAAGGAACCCAGGAAATACGCCCAATCACAAATATCCTTCCCCTCATCTCCTACGTCCATCATTACAATAGAATTCAAATGAAACATGAAATAGTTTGTTCGTTCCCTAATTATAAATATCAGTTATGTGTGTGAGGCAGCCTAAATCTTCGTTGGATGAAGGAGAGTGTTTGAGTAATGGAGAGTGGTGATCTTTCGGTATCGCCATTGAAGCTATGTGACTGTAATCGGAAATCGGTATGGATTCGGTGAGAGTAACAATATATAGTTGGGCTTTGCCATTCGGATTTAACAAACAATTTAGCCTAATCAATCAAATAGAATCTAATTGTGAAGTTATAAAGACAAACTAGGAGTGGTTTTGAAGCAGATTATTTGAGGAAGAAGAAGATACAGAAATTACTACATACAAAATAATTATTCTAATAGAAACAAGTAGTGTAATTTAGTGTGGAGTAATTACTTATGTTAGTAGTTTAATTATGTTTATAAGTAGTGTAATTATTATTACACTATGTTACTTTTTTATAACATGATTACTCTAGTTGAAAACTCTATTATGTAAGGCCCCTTTACCGGTACCTCACATTTGGACGTTGGATTTACTCATAAACGCAGTTCTAAATATCAGAGTAATTAAAAACTTTCGCGGAAATAATAAAACTTGAACCATTCATTACAAACATCCATATTTTTGTCTTTTAAAACATAACTTAAATTATAGAAATAAACATCATAGCAAAATCCTCAGATGCCAGCTTCGTCCAACCCTGCTATGTGTCCTCCTCAAGCTAACTGCCTCAATCTACTCACCTGCGTGCATACTAAAAGTCAGCTACGCTGAGTGAGTTCTAGCTAATACAATCAACATACAATACGTTCTTATATTACATACTTGTCCTTCTTTACTTCCTTTCATACATACGTAAGTATATACTTTCATTCTTACATTCATACTTTCTTTCTTTCATACTTCATATTTTATCTTTCTTTACATACATACTTATATGTTTTAAAGAGCTTTCGCCCTATAACCTCACATATATTATTAGGGTCTGCCACCCTTAAAGAGTCTTTCGCCCTATAACCTCACAGAAATTATTAGGGTTTGCCACCCTTCTTCACATATATTATTAGGGTCTGCCATTCTTCTTCACAGATATTATTAGGGTCTACCACCCTTTTACCGTCAATTCCTTCATATCATACTTTCCTTTTTATTTATATATTTTACATACTTTCTTTCAGTCTCACATTCTATAACGTACATACTTCATACATACAACATATATATAAATAATCACATCATCTAACTATCTCCTGACAGTACATGCAATATCCGAAGATCGTTCATGTACCGTCAAACATTCTTTTATAACATACACATATATCATAATAGGCATACACTTACCACTTAAGGTACGTGTATTAACTAATCACATCGAGTATGCACACAACCCCGAAAACATAACAAGGAATGAGGCTAGAAACTCACTTGAATGCGGTTACCTTCACCGTTTATGATTATCCCTTTCTTGAGCTGTGCACGACTAATTGTATAACAGTTACACGTATCAATTTAACTAGCACTATCCAAATCGTGTTTCTAGTTTAATTATCGCATTCAACGAACGGGGTCCGGGGGCAGCGCCCCTGAAAGCAGGGTTCTAGGGGCGGCAGCCCCTAGCGGGGTCCAAGGGGCAGAGCCCCTGGCTGGGGTTAAGCTTGGAAAAAATTTATTTTCATTAACTGTCTTAACACATTTTCCATTAACATTTTTAAATTATTTTCTAAGTTGGGCTTATTTGCTAAGCCTAAGTTAATGGGCCAGTTTGCTTTATATTAGATATGGGCTTAGCTTCATGTGGACTTAGCTGATTTAGGCCCAACTGTCCATTACGGTATCTGGGCCCAACTGGACTCAGGCCCAAATCCAAACAGAGAACAGAGATGGCCGAGAACACTGATCTGACCGAGAACTCAGGTTTGACCGAGATCTCATGTTGACCGAGAACCCCAGTCACCGAGAACCAAGGTCACCGAGAACTCTCGTTGACCGAGATCCCGTATCTGGCCGAGGACATGGGTTGGCCGAGAACCCTCAATCTTGGCCGAGAACACCCAGTTCAGCTCATCATTCCATTTTTATGTTTATATCTTGCTCAGTTACTGTTCTATGGTTCAAATCATGAGCTTTTAACCCCTTTTTACCATCATTCATAACTATTTTACACCCATTACCATCACGGCTTCAAGATCTAACCCTTTTTAGACATAAAGCTTAAACCTTTATGAGGTTAAAACGTTTTAGGCTAGATCTAGGGTTTCCTTTATGAACCGTTTATACCTATGAGTCCATATCGTCCATATTAATCATCAAGTATGTATTTTTATGAAACATCTAGACCCGATCTACTCTAGAGTCAAGTTTCATGGTAAAACGTTCATAAAAATGTAACCTTTAAGCTTAAAATGTACCTTTAGAATTCTCTCCGAACCGTGTTGTGCTTGGTACGTGATCTAGGACTTGTTAGCTTACTTGTATGATCGAAGATTCAATATTACAAAGCTTGGTTTTAGGTTCGGATGGTGGCCGACGGCTAAGGAGGGATTGTTTGGCTTATGTGTGTGTTTTTAAGGTGTAATATGGATAAGAATGGATGGAAATAGAAAGATTTAGGGTTTAAGAGGGTATTTATACTCCCTTAAGCCCATGGACCTAAGGCCCATCTTTCCTTTTTAGCCCATGGTTAATTCTCTTTAACTAGCCTACTTATCTTCCCTTAATATTTTATTATTTCTTTGCCAAATCAAGTAAACTCGATTATTATAAGGAATAATATAATATATTATTATTTGAGATTTTTGAGATGTTACATAATAACTCTAGTTATTTGTATGCTTAGTAGGGTAGTTTTATTTTTACAAGATCCCACCCCTTGGAACAAATACAAATTATCTAACCAAGTAGTCTAATATATATACAACATATGGGTTGGGCTCAAATTAGAAGTTTAACTTTAATAGGAAGGCTAAGAAAGAGGGAAATTTGGTCCATCACCTGAAAATTAAAAAAACCACTTACATTCACCATCTTCACTCATCTCCAACATCTCAAAACCCTAATCTCAAAAATATCACCATCCACCACCACCGTTCCACCGCCCATCACAACCACCATGTCTTGTTGTCGATGGAGACCCTTACATCACCTATGAGCAACCTATTGGCACCACTGTCTTCTCCTGCCACCACGATTTCAGATCTAAACTATCTCATGTTTCAATTGAACTCCGACTCAACACCTAACATAGAGCAACTCCGGATAAAAAGAACTGTAAGGCCTCGGTCCAGGTGCCCTACTTTAGCGTTGGATATACTCATAAATACAGTTCTACATATCAGAGTGACTTAAAACTTTTGCGTAAACATTAAACCTCGACCATATATTACATAATCATTCAAATCTCATCATAACAATCTAACAGTTGTCTTAAAACTTAATATAAAACATCATAGCATTCTTCTCAAGATGCTAGCATCTTCAGTCCAATACCATGTGTCTTCCTCAAGCTAGATGTCTTAGCCTATTTACCTGTGTACATATTAAAAGTCAGCTACACTGAGTGAATTCTAATTAATCAGGCAACCTACATTACATTCACATACTTACATATACACATCCGAAGATACATATTACATACTTAACCTACTTAGCTTTCATTAATACATACTTACATACATTCATACTTTATTTCTTTCATACCTTCATACTTTCATATTTTCTTGTTTTAGATTTTTTTGTACTTACATAGTTATCTCTATGTTTTAAAGAGTCTTTCACCCTATAACCTCACAAATATTATTAGGGTCTGCCACCCTCGTAACCATACAACCATACATAAATTTCTTTCTTTATATATATATATATATATATATATATATATATATATATATATTATACTTACACACATACTCCTAACCTTTTCAATATCATTCATATATAAGTCTTCAAACATTCATGTAGCATACATTTACCACTTAAGGTTAGTGTACTAACTAACACACAGGAGTATGCACACATCCCCAAGACATAACAGGGAAAAGGGGCTAGAAACTCACTGAGTCCTGTTTCTTTACGATTTGATAGTCACACCTCGTCTCAGTTGGGCACGCCTAACCATGTGACAATTTACAAACATCACTCAACTAATTTAACCAGATCATAGGTTAGTGAAACCCATAACAAACAGGGTTCGGTGGTAGAGCCCCAGACAGCGGGGTTCTAGGGCGGAAATCCCTAGCAGGGTACAAGGGGCAGAGCCCCTGGCCGAGGTTAATAAGGCTTCATCAAAAATTCATCAGAAAAATGCATCTTTAAATGAATCGAGTCGGGTTTTCAAACAAATCGAGTCGAGTTTTCAACGAATCAAGCTGAGTTTTGGGCAAACGAATCAAATCGAATTTTCTTCCAAACGAATCGAATCGAGCTTCTTCCACTCGAATCGAGTTTTCTTAAGAACCCGATTCGAAACTGATTTTTCATGATTTTCTATTTAAATTGTTTTCTTTCATCCTCTTATGCATGTGCTACCGATAAAACGAGTTATGGGCCATAACAACTTCATTTTCTTGCTTTAGCACAGTCCAAGCGTCACTCGTTCGTCCTGAATTATTTCCAAAAACTTGTTTAAATACAAGTTTATGTTTTTCTTACACTCTAAGGTCCGATTCACTATCCAACCAAGTTTCATAGCAATTCGACTTCAGATACTTAATCATTTAACTAAAAACGTACCTTTCTTGAATTCGGTTTGGTTCGGATCTGAATCAACACGCGAATCGTGTTAGGTTCCTTGTTGTTGATGATGTGAGGACACGAAATCTACTCCTATTTAGCACATATATGGATTCGGATGCATAAGGAATGTTTGTGTATGTTTTTGAGTGTGTATGGAGACACAATGGTGGAAATAAGGGTTTTATGGAGGTTTAAAGGTGTTTAAATACCCCTAAGCCCATGGACCTAAGGCCCATCACCATCCCTTATTCCATCTTGAGAGAACATGTTCTGATTGAACATGAACATGATTACTTTATAGATTTAGTTGTTGATATGATTATACGATTAGGATTACTTTTATTGTGTGTAGGTGTGTGTGTTGGGAGAGAATTTGCCAGCGTAACAATAGGAAATCAGAAATAAAGGAGAATCATTAATTAGAATAACACTACAGAGCTATATATAGACTATGAGCTCATTCGTTAGACATGACCTAAAGAATGAGCCTCAATCGCTATTCATATGTTAATCCTATTTGCTACTCTAATGAATAAGCACATAAGTTAGTGTCATTTGTTAACATCCCCTGATGAATGAGCACTTAATAACACAGGGTCACATTCTTTCTTATCTACTATAGTGAATGTGCCTAACACATAGCGAATGTGCTAATACATATACCAAAATACCTAATCCCACATACTTTATACAAAGATCGAGACGCAAAACCGTGTACTAACAAACTCCCCCTCGTCTCGAGCTCTTTGTCTTTCACTTCTTGAACCTACTAGTTTTCCAGTTCGCACAAGTATTAATTCCAAAGGCATAACAAACACGAATAACAAGTTGGGATTACATAGACTGCTCGTTCTCTTTGACGTCCGCCCATCGGATCCAATTCTTGTTAAGAACTTCGTTATCGGACTCAGAAAGGTTAACTAGCCACATAGGGTCAATCACCCTAATAAATTCAGTCTTCAATCCCGATCCTAATATTAATACAGCCACACCACTCTTGTTATCATAATACTAGCTATTAAACTTCTTATAAAGACTTTAGGGAAAGGTCTTTAAAGGTACTTTCTTCAATGTGCACGACGACTTTACATAAAGGACCAATTTTCTCCAACAAGTGTGTGGATCTATTTCATCCACATACTTGCGTGTAGGCACTTTCGACTTGAAAAAATTAAATCCATACTTTACGTCGTGAAGTAAATGCCTATAGAACCAATCAGCCAACTGATTCTCTCCATGGTTCATAAATGGTCTATTGGCAAGTGTACGAACATTCCATCTCGGCATAGTAAGAACGTTAGTAATATGCGTTGAAAATACTAAACTCTGTGCTCCCATTTAACAATACATACTTTAAGCTCAGAGTCATACAACCACGAGATAATATTACCCTTTACCATCTTCACAGCAACAAACTTCTTCATTTGATATGTAGATACTCAAGTCTTCAATTGCTTGTAATCTTCATGTTCAACATACCTTAAAGTCTCAATCATCTTATTCACATTCAACATATTGCAAGTAAACATACCATGAAGTCTTGGTATCTGATACTTTAGCCTTTCCTTTTACTTTTTCTTTCTCCTTCTGTAGACGCTCTTCAGCTGTTTGAAAATGTTCAATAGTAAATGTCTAGGTATCCGATACTTTAGCCTTTCCTTTTTCTTTTTCTTTCTCCTTCTGTAGACGCTCTTCAGCTGTTTGAAAATGTTCGATAGTACGGAATGGAATCCCGTCATCACCATTATTAGCTTGAGTATACAAATTCGGGTATTCCTCAGCTCTCACGCCCTCCACTTCCACATCATTATATTTAAATGACATATTCCCAGATGGAACATTCGTATCAAATCTAACCTCGTCAGTAATGATGTGGTGCGTGAGGTGTGGTTAAATATGAAGGATGGTGACGTGAAGTCGAAGACTCACTCAAAAATAAACCGAATACAACTAATTAGATAGCAGTAAGCGGGTATCGAACAGAGAGAGTTTGTGGAAAGTGCGTTATTAAGTAGCACAGTAATTACTCTATATTAAACTAAGTGCAAAAGTAAATTCAAATATTTGGTTGTTTGGTTTTGATTAACAAAAAGAATAAAGCAATTAAACGAGTTTTAATCAATATGAGAAATATGCCTTCCCTCGGTTTCAGGTTTCCATGATTGTTACAGTTAATGTTTAACTAAGATGAACAATAGACAAAGTTCGTGTTTATGTAAACGATTGCGATAATTGAAGATCAAGTACTTGGATTATACAACGCAAGGTAATCACTCAAAAACCAATTAGTTTATCCAACCCTAAATCCCTCCCGATTAATCTCGATTACATACAAAACCAAGATATGGCGGTTTAGAACACAAAATTGATAAACTAACAATCTATCAACCAATACATAAACACCATAATAATTTAATAAATAAGATCAAACTAATATCTTAGAAATTTCATAAACATTCAACAAAACAATCATAAGAAACCTTACAATCCGAGGGAAAACACGAAGGAGTTTAGCCGAGCATGATTCGTTCGTCATCCCTTCAATTATAATTGTCATACGAATTAAAAACAAGTGTCTAATGATTACAACACTCACAATTAATCAATAATCTCCAAAAATCGCCCTTGGGTCGTTTCTAGATGAAAATATATGATAAAACAGACCAAAAGCCGTCCAAAAGACAAGTAACTATGGCAGTTACAACTTGCAGCGTCGCGTTCACCGTAAGCTACAGTGGCCACCGTAGCTTACGGTGGCTTCCAAGAACCCAAAGGTAGCCTAAAATTGCCTTACGGTGGGTTTATCTTCAGACCCCACCGTAGCTTACGGTGGCCACCGTAAGCTATGGTGGCCTTGAACATGGCTACCTTGTCTTCGTCATAACTTTCTCGTTCGAAGTCCGTTTTCGTCCACGTTTTCGCCCACGTTCTCGTAATTCCATCTTCTATCTTCTCATACCTGAATTTATACGAGTAAACGTAGTTATCTAATTCAACAAGATAAACCGACTAAACACATGATTATTAAGGAACTTAAACCACTTAAGGGTTGTCCCATGGACCACCCGTCAGATGGGAGATTTAGCTTTTGCACAAGATCGTGTTTTGAATTTATAAAAGTGATTTCTACTAAGACTAAATACACATATAATAGGCAAGTGTATATATCGTATATGTAGAATAGTATTGGTAAGAACCAAGTATCGATCCGTGGACACAAATGTTTCTAATAATGAATCCTCGTTTTAGTTTAATCGGAGAGTTTTAATCATTTTGGGGTTGATTTTTAAACTTTTTATAAAATAGAAATACTTAATATATAATATGTAGATGACAAGAAAAGAAATTCTAAATGAGTAATTCAATTATATGAAGGTTACCGTCTAAGATCAAGAGTTCACTCCATTCTTCCTTGATGATTATTAAGTAAACATGTGATAAACTTGCCCTAATAGTATATGATATAATAGCCCCTCATTTCTAAGTTAACATATTCTATGACATAAAAGAAAGTAGCATGCGTATTTTCAAGTCCATCCTTGCTTAATCTCATACTACCACGAGAATGTCAATTTAAATAGGCAAGTAGCTTAGTAAAGTAGAAAGATTAGGATTTACTTTGATTTCTCAAATACCAATTCTAACAACTTTGGGTGATTGCAGTTAACTCACACAGCCTCCCCTTGGTTAATTTAATTAGGTTATACTTACACATTCCATTAACATGTGATTTCTTTAACTAGCATGATAACCTAAGAAATCGTGTTAACAATGTTATTTCAGAATTATCAAAACTAGAAAAATAGATCATAACTTATATCTCATCATTTCTAAGTACAATATAAGGATCCATGTTTGATATTGAATAAGTTATCAAGGTATTCTTTTTGCCATTTTGGTCTCCAAGAACATGAGTGAATCATGAATGATTATTAGTCATCAACCTTGATGTATTTAGTTAAAGTGATAAAACATTTCTTCATCAAAGGATAATTGCAAAGTAACCATGTACTTTACCAAACTAAATCACATATTCAACATAATCATCAAGTAAAACAAAGCTTCTTCATAGAACTTAGATGGTAAATGGAGTTTAGCTCATAATGAGCATGGTTATAAACATCAAAAGAGATGAAGATAATAAACACATGATCAAACTAGAACAATCTAACTAAATGTTGAATGAATCTTCCTTCTTCAATGGTGATGGATGATGATGATGATGATGATGATGATGATGGATGATGATGATGATGATGGATGATGAAGATGATAGCCTCCAAGCCTTCAAACTCTCCACAAGATCTTAAATAAGAATGCAATGTGGGTGATTTTATAAGAGAAAATCGTATAGAATGTTTTCTTCCATCACACTTGATGAATGTAACATGCTCCACTATTTATAGGCAGTCTGGGCACTCAGGCACAACCCTATGCTCCACGAGGCATGCCCCCGTGTCCATCTGTCCTCTCGCATTTAATGCTCTGTCAATCGAATATGCTGACTCACCATCGGGGCGTGCTTCCTAAGGCATGGCTCTGTGTTTCAAGTGATCTGCTATATTTATTTGGTCTTTTTTGAAAGGTGACCACGGACCCATGCCTTTTGAGGCACGGCCACGTGCCCATCTGTCCAGTATTTTGTCTTTTCTTGCAGACTTTTTTCTTTTCTTGCATAGGAAAGCATGGGGGAGTTTTCGGGTAAGCATGGGGGCGTGTTTCAGTGTTTTCTTGGGTTTTCTTTCATTTTTCTTTAACTTTTCATTCGTTTCTTCGTTTGAGGCTTAGTTTTACCTAAAAATACATTTTAACATGATAAGTAGCTATATGAGCTATATTATTTGACAGAAGTTGTAGTGTTTAGTGATTATTTGATGCTAAAAAGATGAATAATTTTCTATACGTTAGACATCCCACACTTGAACCTTACTTGTCCTCAAGCAAGCTACTTATAAATATTCTATAAAGATAGCAAGTTAGGACTATAGCATTAACATCCCCAACAGAGATCTAAGAGAATGGGAACAAAATAACCAACCTTAAACCATAAGAATATATGTAGCGATATAAAAAGGCGATTTGTTTTTATGAGCTTCTGTTTATGCAAAATGTCACATTCTCACAATGTTCACTCACAATCAGTTTTATATCTGATCATACCTGTGATTTATGTATGTGAACACTCATAGACAAAATGTGACATGTGATAAATACGCTTGTAACAAGTTCAAATCTCCACCTTTATGAAGGGTTGCATAGATCAAAAGGTAATATGGGTTAGTTTTGTTTGAGTAGGAATTTGGTATTTTGTGGTGGTTCAAGGGTTTAGTTTAATGAGGATGAGGATGGTAAATACAACTTCAGCTGATTTTCGGGAGTCTTAAGATGTCTTCAGTGGTTGGCTTTTTTCTTCCGATTGTTTGATTTTTTTTATTTTTTTCTATTTTTTTAGTGATCTAGTGACTCTTTTAAGGTCAGATCGTCAAGACTAGTTTTGTCGATGATGTGAATCAGTTCTTCCTCAATTCTGCTCTAAACATAACTCCCAACTCTAATGGATCATTCGACTTTGAGCCTAATAGCCCCCATACTCATCATTCGACTTTGAACGATTCATGTTGAGACTGAGTTTGACTTTTTCTACATCTTCCTTTGTGGGACTAGTTTCCTCATTCTTAGAATCGTTCATATATTTTTTCTCTTCTTTTCATTGCGCTTTTGTAAACTCCACAAAATGGTGGCCTTTGTAAACTCCACTTCATTGAGCTTAATAGAGAATCTTATAATTAGTTGAGCAAGCAATTGGTCAAGTAATTCCCCTCCCCACATTCGAATCTCACATTTTCCTCAATGTGAAAAGATTCATAATAAGATTCATATGAAGTATGGTTGGTAAAATGGAAAGAAACTTCCCTACGGGCCAACGAAATTTCGACAGAGCGTCCCCTGTTTTTCGTCCATTTTCCTGTAGTATACCTGAATAATAAAGATTGCACACAACCAACAAACAACCAAAGCATAATACTACTGAAAATTGGGTATGAAATCATTCATACCCTGCCCACACAAGCTAAATAAGTTCTTAGTCAAACGTCTTGGCACCCACGGCCATAATAAGTAGCAAACAAACAAACAATAAAAATAGAAATTGTCTCAAATAATCATAATAATAATGTCAAATAAGTACTACCGTCCATGCCCATGCCCATACCAGACCTACCATCGTCGTTGCTCATCAGTTACCCGGGTGCTCCGGGTCAAAAGACCCCCACTGCCTATCCATGCGCTCACCCATTTGAAGTATCTCCCGCCTCGTCTCTGCGTATTATGCGGCTCGTTGCACGTTAGAATCATCAATCTGCGCTGATAACCTGTCAAAAGAGGCGGTGGTGTGATTTTGGAACTGGTCAATGAGCTCGTATAGCCCCTCAAAAGAGTACTAGCGGTGGGCCGCCCTGCTGATAGTTATTGTGGCGGTGGGTCTGATGTGACGGTGATCCTGTCCTCCTTTCAGGTATGTCTTGAATGGTCATCTCAGCGGAGTCCTCATGATCCCAAATCTGGTTGAGGGCATCCTGAAACCTCCACTGTTCTGGGTTTCTGCCAATTTGCTAGACCATCTGCATACTGATACAAAGGTTTAGGTCTAGTGGAATCGGGCTGGGGCTGCGTGTTCCTTCCTTGTCTGCACCATAAGCTTTGTAGAGCTTATGCATCCATGCACCACCAAAGATCGAGGTATTTTGGCTCCTTGCATTTGAATTAGTTCTAAACAGTTGACAGAATAGGTATGTGATATTGCAAGGAACCTCTTTCTTGATGCAATATAGGGCCTATAAATCCCTCAATCCTACGATCCCCTCGCTCTGGCCACGCTGGGTGATAGTGTGACTCAGGAGGTAGTGGATATACCTCATCAGCGGGTTAAGTAAGGCAGTGCTCTTGGTGCTGCTTGGATAGTATCTTTCAGCTCCTAAACTTAACTGCTCCTATTTTTGCACCCTGGTGTTTTCTGCCTCCCTTGATTCATCAGCATCCTCATCTGAAAAAGTTATCCCTTTCTCATACCATATAAGAGTATCGGTCTCATCGGGTGTTTAAATTCCCAAATCGATTCCGAGCTGTGTGACTGAGGTATTGTACCATACTCCTCCAACCCTGAACTCAATAGCTTCTTCATCCCACATTGACAAGTCTTTTGTTTTTATAGAGAATGAAGCCAAAAATTCTTTTGTCAATTTGGTCACTGCCTTATCTTTCTGATTTAGAACACATGTCCATGGTCCCTTGACAAACCATTTGTATCTTCTCCATTGGTTTACTTGCTGCAGATTTTCTTTACAAGCATAAAATTTTGGCTCTGGGTTGTTCAAGTATCCCAATCTCTGTTGGGCGAGCTCATCTTGTGTCGTGTTCTCGGAAAAAACTAAGAAAGCATGGTCGTCATCCCCAAATTCATCCATCTGCATTTTTAGAACAAGATTAGGCAAATAATCTCAAAATTTTTCTCAGGATGTGGAACAGAGGGAAAAGCACGGCCCTGTGCCTCTAAAGGCACGGCCCCATGCTTCTATGTTCTTAACAGTTTTGACCATTTTGACTGATGTTGACCTGCAGTTGACCACATGGTGTGTTTTTCACAAGAACGGCCCGCGTTTTTAATCCTAAAATGTCAATATTCGAACTCGCGATTCAACCTGGTTCTTAAGAAATATCATCCAGGTTTGATTTTTATTGTATGGATCCTCCAAGACCCGAACCCGAATGATTTTCCTAAACACCCTTTTTCAAACCTAAGGTTCAATCTATTCAAACCTTTTTATTAATTCAAGACCTTAAACTTAAAGGATTGATAATTCTAATTTTCGGGTTTTGACCCGATTCATCAACAATTTCGAATTTGGGGTCCGATTTAGACCTAGAATGGTGAATTAGACTCATATGATTATCAAATTGACATACCTTTTGTTGGAAATTGAGGGTTTGAAGAAAGGATTGGAATTTTTGTGGTTGGTTAGCAGGTTTACGGATAGAGGCGAAGTATTTTGTTTAGGGTTATGTAATTATTTTAAATAAAATAATTTACAGTTTAGTACATCAAGTATAAAGAAATTACAACATGATCAATTAATTATAGAATAAGTTCGTATCCTAAAAGGCATCTCTATGTGATCTTCATCTTGCTAAACAACCAACCTGATAACCTACAAATGCGTATAAAATATATTTTTATCAACACGAGCATGAGTGAGAAAATCACCAGTTTTAAATACAATATATTAATATATAAAATAAAAAAGAAATATTTTTATATGTGTGTATATACAATCAAACCATAGCATGTAACATTGTAAGCAAGTAATGATGAGCGGGCTAAATCGTTGCCATGCGAATCGGGCGTTGGTTACCATAATTGAGTTGTCGGTGAAACCATTGTCATGCGATCAGACGCCGGCCACTACGATATAATGTGATTAATATGATGGACCTCTTCGAATGCGATAAATAAACACAAAAGAAAATAACATGTAGCAAGTAGTCATTCAATTGATACACGACAAAAATATTAACAGTTTGCATTTGATAGTACAATGTAAAAATGAAGTTTGATAGAAGGTACACATAAGTCCCCAAAACGTTTTAAACAAGTAAAATAGGGGAGTGATTACTCACCTGATTAGAAGAACAATAAACAAGTGAGCTATTAAACCCCTTCTGGATTCACTGACAAAGATTCCTAGTTAAATAATATAATATTATGGGTTAATAACAAATGATATAACATGTAAAATTATTTTATGATTTTCGATGTGTATTGAATTATGTTTTAGATTATAATATTATTGATTGCACGATTGATCTCTATGATTATTATTATTGCGAAAACAATATTATTATTATTATTCACCATTTATTTTTAAGATTATTAGGTTTATTATTTATAAATTACCATTAATATACAATTATATAAATAAAACATGAGAAAACACCTATATAAATACTAAATAAACAAATTTATAAATAACTAATGCAATTATATTAATAAATATAACTTGTAATATGATGTGGGGGTAAAAGTATGTGAATTAAGCGTTTAATTTCGTGTGTTTTAATAAGTTAAATATTGTGAACACGAGTACTTTGAGTGCGTTTGTGGTTACAGGTGTGCAGGGCTTAACGGAGCTTAAAGGAGCGAATTTGGAGCATTAATGATGGAGTTGAAATGAAAGTAATGATATATGATATGATAGAGAATTGAAATACGAAGACGTGGCAGCAAATGGGGAGGAAAATCGGCGCCATTTTGATCGATGTCGAAAGGTCAATCAAAAACATTTATAAAATACATTTACTAGCTAGGGCAAGTAAGGTGTCGAATCCACAGGGAATCAGTGGAAAGAGCAAGTGAAACTCAACTTTTATTATAAAAATAATTAAAGTGGACAGACGATGTCAAGCGGTTTAGTTTATTAGTTTGTAAACAATAATATAAAAATAACCAAACTCCAAGGTTCTGGTTTCGAAATAAGTTAGGGAATTGATAAACTTCTTTGGATGGTTTCTTATAAAGTATGTAAATCAAAAGACTTAACGATTAACTATGTTGATTGTCAGAACTGAATCCGAACAATTGACACGGTTTAATGAAAATCTACTTGATTATCGGTTTTATTTGTTGAAACACAAAATCAATAATATGGTTAACAATAAACAAGTCAATGACGAAAGAACTTAATCTTAATTATTGATGACCACAAATCAATTAACTGACAAAAGAGTAAACAATCAATTAAGAAAAACCGTTTAAGCACAAAAGCAAACTGAGACATTCGTCAATTTCGGGTCTCGATTTGTATTCGTTTTGTAATCTTTAATTATGTAAAATGACCCATTTTGTAAACCGAAACCTTTGATATAATCAAAATGATGGATTTTATGTTACAATATTGTTTTACACTTGTTGGGTAACGAAAACACCCTTTACGGTCCCTAAAATGGCCGTAAAATGCTTAAAAAGAACTCCAGGGACAAAAACTACCAATTTTGAAAGTTCAGAATTTCCACCGGGTGACTTTAGCACCGCGCTAAAGGCAATCTGCACCAGCACTCGTTTTTGTTGGTTTTTAAGCAAACATGTGACCAAAAACTCCTCATTTTCATGCAAAACCCATTATGCTTGACCCTTTCAACTTACCCTATATATACACCACCCTTTCCACCCATTAATCTCTACTACAACACCAAAAACTCTCTCAAATTCAATGATCTAAAGGTTGTTTTATTAGTTTTCTTAAAGGTTTGACTTCCGAAGTCAAACTGAGTTATTTCTTTCATTTTAATTAGCTTATGTAGTCTTATTAATACTTGTTTATGGTGGTACAACATATACATAATACACACCATTTTTTACCTTTGGTAGTTACTTCTCCGACTCCGGTTGGTTAAGTTTCGGACCTCGTAAGGCAAGGCTTCATAGAGGACTTCGTGTTCTTGATATATATACACTCACATAACTTGTTTTCACATATTATTTATGCTTAAATTCTGCTCATTTTAGTTTGTTAGTCACATGTACAAGTCTTGGGTATGTGGAGACCATCTATGAACTCATTGTGAGATGGAAACCGAACCAAACCGAACTTTCGTTAAAAAGACTTGTTGTTGACTTTTTAGTTGTAGAACTTAAATATTTTCATTTGTACATTATTATACAAGATCTATGATATATGGGTATGTGGAATCTATCTATGAACTTTTTGTGAGATGGAAACCGAACCGATCCGATTTTTACTCACTTAAGACAAACAAGTGTATTTTTAGCTATCAAGACTTGTATATTTCTTTAAAAATAGTTTACAAACTGATTTTAATTATTTTCTTAAGTACTTGGAAATGTTGGATCCAACTTGGTCTCATAACATAGTTTGGACTGACAAAACCGAACACTCTCTTAACGTACGTTGTTAGTTCTAAAACAATAGATCTACATTCTTGGTTAAGTATTGCTATATTATAATGAGTTATCTCATAACAATTAATATTTTGGAAAGTTGACTTTGAGTTTGACCATTTATCAAGACCCGATCCAACAACCCGAACACTCGTTAAAGACCCCTTTAAGTATCTTTATCCCAAAGGAACTTGTATTCTTACATTTTTCCCACCTTATTACTTAACATAGGTTGAGTAAATATTAAGGTTAGATACTTTAACCCGGTTTCAAGCATACTTACATTTTTAAAGGCTTATTATTATAAAATTTTAAATTGTTACATTTTTAAACCTTGAACTTTAATTGTATACTTTTTGCAACAATTATGTTATTTAAAGATCTTCAAGACAACCTTTCTAAATCCAAGACTTTCTTTTATTTAGGCTTCATACGTTAAACCCGTCGTTCCGGCAAATCTCCAAATTATCAACTTTTCAAGTTAATTACTTGAAAGTGAGTACTTTCATACCCCGTTTTCTATCTTTTATTTTGGGGGTGACATTTCATCTTATCTAAACTAAATGTTTTATACTTGGGTCTTAAACCATAAACGTTATTGTATAATTTACTTAAATACTTGATCGACTTGGTGTTCTTTGTTTCTATGCCTATGTGTTTATCGCTTTTGGTTGGTTGATCTATATATCCTAGACTACTTGGCATCCCCTTGTAGCAAGGTGTCGTTAATGTAATGAAATTAATGGTAACGATTAAATCCTAGACTATTTGGCCTCCTCTTATAGTTAGGTGTCGCTAACGTAAATCTATTAGAGATTTTATCCAAATTATTTCTTTTATTTATTGTTTCGTATACTAGTTTTGTGGCCTTTTCCTTACTATATATTATATGCTCAAACTTATGAATTAATCATCAACCTTTATGTTTATAAACTTTATTTTATGAAATGTTACAGGTTTACATCTTGGTTGATTATGGAGCTTGTGGAGAAAACGTCACAAATTCCTCTAGGATATTAGCAAAAATGAACAATATTAGATTTGCTATATTTTGTTATATTTTGTAATATTTTGTTATGACTTGTTATGGATATTGTTATGTGAAATTTTCGATGTTGTGAAATGAAATGAGTTTATTAAATATTGTCGCTTTAAATAGTGTCATGTGCTTATGGGCAATCGCTACACCTCGGCATGTTCCGCCGCCTTAGGTCGGGGTGTGACAGATTGGTATCAGAGCCATGACAATAAGATTGGCGGTTAGACGTAACGACCAAGAATTGTTATGCTTAGGGTCATATATGTTTGCTTATACCTGTTTAATCTATAATTGATTGTTCATATTGTATGTTATTTATAAACTTGTTTAAAATTCACCAATATTCTAAATGTTCACATACACACACTTTCATAGTATTTTCAAGGTATCCTTACCTTAAAACGCAAAAGTAGATTTTCATTACAAGATTAACTTGGATCCCATTGTTTCAAATCCCTTAAAGGTTGCGTTTATATCGGGTTTGTAGCCATCATAGTAAACGAGACATTATAAAACGACCATTTGACAAAAAGATTCCAAGAATCGAAGGTGATTTACTTACCTTAGATGGTTGGATTATAGTGCTCGTTTACTAGGCCACAAATCGTGTTATAAATGTCAATACTTTAAGTAGTCGAATGCGAGCGTTCCGGTCGTCATCCTAATTTTTTCAGTGTCAAAACAATAGAGCTACGGTGGTTCGTGGACTAGTGTTTTGACATGACGTTGTATCTCTATTTATTATGTTATTATCGTTATTTAATGTCGAAAACATGCAAAAGGTGCGCTGGTTCATACACATGTTTAGACTCTAATATGTTGTTTTATAAAACTTTTTAGTGTTGGATTATCAAATCATGGTGGTTCATGTACGATTTTCCGAATCTGTAAATCTCAAAATCTCAAATTTTCAAGCTTTAACTTCTCAATAACCATTTACTATTGTTTTCGGTTTTGTTATTTATAAACAAAGTTTTGTATTTTATCTAACACTAACATCCTCTCCATACTAACTCTAGGATTCACAATCAATAAATCTAAACTTCATCTTATTTTATTTTTATATACCTTCATATTCATTTCTTTTTACCCAAAACTTATTCCATTTCTTTATAATCTTTTAGCATGCCTCCACTAAGACCGTGCAAGAACACCAACCGAAGTATGGCCGCATTTATCGTCAAGCAAATGGCCGCCGTGATTCCCGAACTTGTAACCCAAATCCAAGCTGACTAACCTGCACCCATTGTTGCACCCGTTGAGCCCAAACCCGCATCCTACTTGTATAAGCAATTTACTAGTGCCAACCCGTCCGAGTTCCTTGGAACCAATTGCGCGACTACCTTATTGCAATGGTTTGAATATATCGAGAGTATGTTTCGACATAGCGAATGCCCCGAAGCGAAAAAGACAAATTTCGCTTCAAGCATGTTTAGAAAAAACCGCTCTAACATGGTGGGGTAGTGTTATGCACCTCCAAGGTTCAGATACGGCTATGGCTCTTCCATGGGCCGATCTCAAGGCGCTTTTGATGAAGAAATTATGTCCCAAACACGAGCTCCAAAAGCTTGAAGACGAATTTTGGAATCTAAAACAAGAAAGTGGTGATAATGCCGCTTATTCACTCCGTTTTAATGAGTTGAGCATTCTTGTCCCTCACTTGTAACATCCTAAAATTTTTATATTGATAAATAAAAGAAAGTTATGTTTAGTAAATTCACGTTTTAGTTATTTAATGTCGAGTAAGGAACGGGTCTTGGGCTTAGTTATTTTATGAACTCTGCCTGTCTCGACCCGTAGGAAGCCAACCCGAGCCTAACCAAACCCGTAGTATATAAACGAAAGTTCTTGACACTTCCACCATTTTCACCATCTTCCTTCACTTACACCCACCCAAACACTCTCATTTCTAGAGAGAGAAGCTAGAGAGAGAAAGTTCTCAAATCACAAATCCGAGTCCACAATCTTGTTCCTAATCGTTTTTGGTAAGTCCCTCTCGAAAATCATCCGTTTTCATAACCATTTCGGCCTCAAATCGAGCAAAAACGTAACTTGAGTTTTCGGGTCAAAAACCGCCTTGTTTTGGTGTCAAAATGCAAGCTTTTGTGTTTAAAAGTACTAGGAATCGATAGCCCTTTCAATCCCGAGCATTTCCATGTCAAAAACTTCGATTTTGGGTCAAAAATCTGGAAAATCTGGAAAACCCGTGGGTTTCTCCGTCGCCCAGCTTGAAGGAGTCGAATCAGACTCATTCGATCGAACCAGTCGATCGAATCAGTCCATTCGATCGAATGCGTAGATCGAACAAGTCCAGTCGACCGAATAGGGAAGCAACCGAATGGTCTCCAACTCATTCGATCGAATGAGTTTTGTATTCGATCGAATGAGTGTTGTATTCGATCGAACGTGTTCCTATTCGATCGAACGTGTTCCTGTTTGATCGAACGTGTTCCTATTCGATCGAACGTGTTGTATTCGATCGAACGTGTTCCTATTCGATCGAATCAAGCCAGAACCAAGTTGTTTCCAAGATTCGCCTGAAGTGAAGTTCGTTTATGAAATAAATTAAAAAAACCTAATGGAAAATGTGTTAAGGCGGTTATCGAAAATGAGTAGTAGTAATAGTAGTAGCAGTAATTGATATGTGTAAATATTATACAGTTAGCCGAGCCCAGTTAAAGAAAGGAATTACAATCAACGGCGAGCGTAACAGGATCCAGGTGAGTTTCTAGCCCCATTCCTTGTTATGTTTTCGGGGCTGTGTGCATACTTGATGTGTTGTTAATACATTTATCCAAAGTGATAAGTGTATGCCATAGGTGATATATGTGATATGTATGAATGATTGCTTGATGGTTCGTGAACGATCTTCGGATATTGCACGTACTGTCAGGTTGTAACGTTATAAATATGGCAAGTATGATATGTATGTTTATGTGTATGAACGTAAGAAAGTTAATAAAAGAAGGAAATGACGGTTGTATGGTTGTATGGTTACAAAAGGGGTACCGAGCCCTAATAATACTCGAGGTATGATGTATGGTTGTATGGTAACGAAGAGGGAATCGAACCCTACTAATATTCGAAAACATGGGACCAGACCCTAATAATATCTGTGATGTTAGGGACCAGACCCTAATAATATCTGTGATGTTAGGGACCAGACCCTCATAATATCTGTGATGATAGGGACCAGACCCTTATAATATCTGTGATGTTAGGGACCAGACCCTTATAATATCTGTGATGTTAGGGACCAGACCCTTATAATATCTGTGAGGTTATAGGGCGAAAGGCTCTTTAAAACGTATGATTATGAATGTAAAGAAAGTATGTAAGTAAGAAAGAAAGTATGTAAGTAAGAATGAAGGTATGAGTACTTATGTGTGTATGAAAGAAAGTTATGAGGTTAAGTACGTATGTATGTAACAAGGTATTGCATGGTAGTGTATGATTAACTAGAACTCACTCAGCGTAGCTGACTTTTAGTATGCACGCAGGTGAGTAGGTTGAGACAGCTGGCTTGAGTGGAGGACACATGGCAGAAGACTAAAGCCTGGCATCTGAAGATCCGATATGTTTTATAAGTTACGTTTTGATTTTGAAAGACAAGAGGAATGTTTAAAGACATGATTATGAATTGATATGTAATGTTTTATGAAAGTTTTATATTCCGCGTAAAGTTTTTAATTAACTCTGATATTTAGAACTGTGTTTATGAGTAAATCCAACACGAAAGTAGGGTTACCGGTAACGGGGCCTTACAAGTTGGTATCAGAGCAAAGTTCGAGAGATTTAAGCATCCTACATGCTTAGACTCGAACAGAGAATGGGATTTAAGTAAGAAAGGAAAGAAGATGCCAGTTCAAGAATGCCATGTGTCGCTCAAGCAAGATCAGTGAAGGTAAGGTGTATGATTAAATGATATATATTAATGAGAAAGGAAAGATATGTGAACGTCAGGGATAGGAATAATTGATTGTTTGATTTGACAAACTGCTTAAGTAGAACCAGCACAAATAGACTCATAAAGGGAAGTGTATAGGACACGGAAAGTAACGTGATCAGCTAAACACAACTGGCCACTGTTATTACCTGTTAGCCTTACTATCCTTGTACTAAATAGTTCCTTGAGTGATGATGTTTGTGTTTTCTCATATAGGATACTGATGGCTGGAGCTGGAGAATTTGTTGAAACTGGGGGTCGCACTGGGCGTCGTGGCAGGCCTCGTCTTGTCCGGCAACCCTCGGTGGAAGAAGCTTCCCACACCGAAGATGAGGGAAGCGCAGCTGGAGGAGACCAGAACAACAACGAAGAAGTTCAACTTAGCCCCGCAGTTCAAGCAGCCATCGTTCAGGCTGTAGTTGCTGCTGTGAAGAACCTGAATCCCGAAGGATCTGCTGGAAGCCGTGAGCGAACTGCTGAAGGGGCGGGTGGTGATGGTAGAAGGGATGGGGAAGGTGAAAGAGGGGCCTCGAGTGGGGATAAGTCTGTGAAAGTCGATGATAGGAGAGGAGGACAAGGTGGGTGCAGCTATAAGTCCTTCAAAGGTTGTGACCCGCCTAAGCTGACTGGTTTAGGAGACGCAATCGCTACTCTCCAGTGGATAACCGCTATGGACAAGGTTATCCGCATTAGCGAATGCCGTCCCGACCAAGCTGTGGGTTATGCTACTCAGTCATTCGTAGATGAGGCTATGTATTGGTGGGAGAGTGTGGAGCAGAGGAAGACCCGTGAAGAGATCAAAGAGATGAAGTGGGAAGATTTGAAAGAGTTGGTAATGAAGAAGTTCTGTGCAGATGCCGAGGTTGAAAGAACGGAGATGAAGTTCCAGAATTTAAAAGCCGGTATGATGACGCATCGTGAGTATACCACGGAGTTCAACCGACTATCTAGGTTGGTGCCTGACATGGTTGACACTGAGGTCAAGAGAATCAAATGTTATGTGAGGGGGTTGCCACAAAAGGTCCGCATGTTAGTCAGGGCGATTCAACCTGCTACTTTTGATTCAGCTGTTGGACTCGCGGAAATGGTCTATGCTGACGTGGCCGCGGATGATAGGGTGGAAAGGGACGAAGAGAAAGAGAAGAAAGGGGTCACTCCTGCTAAACGACCCGGTACTCAGTTATGGAACTCCAAGGATAAGAAACAGAAAGTGTGGGAGAAGAGATCGTGTAAGACCTGCGGAAAGAGGCATGGTGGTGAGTGCAAGTGGGGTAAAAGTTCTAATGTTTGTCTCAAATGTGGAAAGGCTCACGGTGGAGAATGCAGAATGGGGTCGAATGCCTGTTATAAGTGCGGGAAGGTAGGGCATTATGCCAATGAGTGCAGTGCGAAGCCAACATGTTACAAATGTGGCAAGACAGGCCATATGTCAAGGGAGTGCACTGAAGGTGTAGCTGGAGGTAGTGGAAAGAAGGATGCCGATCAAGCTAGGCCCAGAACTAGAGCCTACATGCTGACCCAGGAACAAGCCAGGCAGATTCCGGATGTCGTCACAGGTACGTTTCTAGTGAACGATGTTTCCGCTTCTGTATTATTTGATTCTGGTGCGAATAGAAGTTTTGTAGCTACGACGTTTAGTAAACTAGCTAAAATGAAAGGCTGCCGAGTGTCTGAAACTTTTGTAGTAGAAACCGCAAGTGACACTTCGGTGAAAATAACAAAAATGGTGAAGAATTGTAAGATAGAGTTAGAGGGACATGAGTTCCCTGTTACTTTGTATGTTATGGCCTTAGGAGGGTTCGATGTAGTCTTGGGTATGGATTGGTTGTCTGAGTTTGAGGCTCAGATAGTATGTAAAAGTAAGATGATAAGGTTAAAGTCATTGGATGGTAGTGCGGTGACGGTTTATGGTGATAAGGAGAGTTATGGGCTTAATGTCATTTCGATGATAAAAGCCGAGGGTTTGTTAAGGCGAGGGTGCGGTGCCTACCTGGCGTATGTTGTCAACGCTACGGCCGAGACGAAAGAAATGAAGAATGTTCCTATTGTGCGCGACTACCCAGGAGTATTCCCTGAGGATATTCCGGGGTTGCCACCTGAGCGAGAGATAGAATTTCAGATAGATCTAGTACCAGGAGCCCAGCCCGTCGCGAAGGCGCCTTACCGTCTAGCACCGTCCGAGATGAAGGAATTGATGTCCCAACTGCAAGAACTCCTCGACAAGGGTTTTATCAGACCGAGTGTTTCTCCGTGGGGCGCACCGGTTTTGTTTGTGAAGAAAAAGGATGGAGGTATGAGAATGTGCATAGACTATCGTGAGTTGAATAAGCTTACGGTAAAGAATAGATACCCTTGCCTAGGATTGACGATCTGTTTGACCAACTGCAAGGTTCGAGTTGGTTCTCACGAATAGATCTCCGATCAGGCTACCATCAGCTGAAGGTGAAAGAGGTAGACATCCCTAAAACAGCGTTCCGAACGCGGTATGGACACTACGAGTTCCTTGTAATGTCATTCGGTCTAACAAATGCTCCTGCAGCATTTATGGACATGATGAATAGGGTGTGTCGACCGATGTTGGATAAGTCGGTTATCGTCTTCATCGATGATATATTGATTTATTCAAAGAGTGAGTCTGACCATGCCGAGCATCTGAGAGAGGTATTGGAAGTTCTGAAGAAAGAAAGGTTGTACGCCAAGTTTTCGAAGTGCGCGTTCTGGTTAAGGGAAGTGCAATTTTTAGGTCATGTGGTTAATCCGGAGGGGATTACCGTGGACCCAGCTAAGATTGAAGCGATAACGAATTAGAAGACTCCGCAGAATCCGACTGATATGCGAAGCTTCCTAGGGTTAGCTGGCTACTATAGGAGATTCATCGAAGGTTTCTCCAAGATAGCCGCACCGCTGACCGGTATGACCCGTAAGACGATAGTATTCAATTGGGGAAAGTTTCAGGAGGAAGCCTTTGAAGAATTGAAGAAGAGACTCACGCAAGCTCCAATCCTTACTTTACCCGATGGTGATGAGGATTTTGTTGTTTGTGCTGATGCCTCGCATCAAGGGTTAGGTTGCGTGTTGATGCAACGAGGGAAGGTGATAGCCTACGCGTCTAGACAGTTGAAGGTCCATGAGAGTACTTACCCGACGCATGATTTGGAGTTAGCAGCTGTAGTGCATGCTCTTAAGATATGGAGGCATTATCTG
The DNA here is from genome assembly GCF_021521415.1 of Bidens hawaiensis. Taxonomy (NCBI): domain Eukaryota; kingdom Viridiplantae; phylum Streptophyta; class Magnoliopsida; order Asterales; family Asteraceae; genus Bidens; species Bidens hawaiensis. The sequence goes on from NW_027494043.1 coordinate 120,171, forward strand.
TACGGCACTAAGTGTACTATCTATACAGATCATAAGAGTTTAAAGTACTTCTTCGAACAGAAAGAACTGAACATGAGGCAGAGAAGATGGTTAGAATTGATAAAGGATTACGACTGTGAGATTAAGTATTACCCCGGTAAAGCTAACGTGGTCGCTGATGCGTTAAGTCGGAAGAATGAGGAAGTCCTTGCAACAGTGAAGTCATACAAGTTGATCATGAACTCAAGTCTTTTTGAAGAAATCATCAAAGTGCAGTCAGAAGTGTTAGTAGACGAAGGGTTAGTAAAGAAAGAAAGGATTTATGGCCAGCAAGATGAGTTGATGGAAAACACTCATGGAGTTAAAACTAGATTTGACCGTATGTGGATTCCACGCCATGGTGATCTTAGAAGTCGAATCTTAGATGAAGCTCATAAGTCAAGGTACTCAATCCATCCTGGAGCTACAAAGATGTACCAAGACTTGAAAAGAGATTACTGGTGGCCAGGAATGAAGAGTGATGTAGTGGATTATGTTAGTAAGTGCTTAACTTGCTTACAAGTCAAGGCCGAGCACCAAAAGCCTTATGGGAAGATGCAACCGCTAGAGATACCTGAGTGGAAATGGGAACACATCACCATGGATTTCATAACTAAGCTACCTCGTACAGCTAAGCATCATGATACCATCTGGGTGATTGTGGACCGTTTGACCAAGAGTGCTCATTTTCTGCCCATACGAGAGGCCATCTCGTCAGAAACGTTAGCAAGCTTGTTCATTAAAGAAATTGTAACCAAGCATGGAGTACCGTTATCGATCGTGTCTGATAGGGATACACGGTTTACTTCGAGGTTCTGGAAGAAATTTCATGAAGCTATGGGGACGAGGTTGAACATCAGTACGGCGTATCATCCTCAAACCGATGGACAGTCTGAAAGGACGATCCAAACCCTTGAGGATATGCTACGTGCTTGCGTTTTAGATTTTGGTGGAAGTTGGGATGATCATCTGCATCTGGCAGAGTTCTCCTATAACAACAGTTACCATTCGAGTATTGGTATGCCACCGTTTGAGATGCTGTACGGTAGACGATGTAGAACCCCGGTGTGTTGGGGTGAGATTGGTCAGAAGGAAATGGGAAGTATAGAAGTGGTTCAAGAAACGTCTTCAAAGTTCGATCAGATCAAAGCAAGAATGAAAGCCGCTCAAGACAGACAAAGTCTTATGCAGATAAGCGGCGATGACCAATTGAGTTTAACGTTGGCGACTATGTGATGCTTAAGGTCTCGCCTTGGAAGGGGATTATCCGTTTTAGGAAAAGAGGAAAGTTGAGTCCGAGGTACATTGGACCGTTCAAGATTGTAAAACGTGTGGGTGAAGTAGCTTACAAACTGGATTTACCCGATGAGTTAGAAGGAATTCATTCAACCTTCCATGTTTCTCATCTGAGGAAGTGTCTAGCTGATGACACGTCTCACGTGCCATTAATGGACATTGAGGTTGATGAACAATTGAACTACATCGAGCAACCGATAAAGATCGTTGATCGCAAGGAGAAGCAGCTTCGTCACAAGATTATACCCTTGGTCAAAGTGATATGGAAACACCGCAAGGGATCTGATGCTACTTGGGAAGTCGAGGATGAGATGCGCAAGTTTTACCCTAGTTTGTTTATGTAATAGTTAGGTTTCGGGGACGAAACCTCTTTAAGGGAGGAAGACTTGTAACATCCTAAAATTTTTATATTGATAAATAAAAGAAAGTTATGTTTAGTAAATTCACGTTTTAGTTATTTAATGTCGAGTAAGGAACGGGTCTTGGGCTTAGTTATTTTATGAACTCGGCCTGTCTCGACCCGTAGGAAGCCAACCCGAGCCTAACCAAACCCGTAGTATATAAACGAAAGTTCTTGACACTTCCACCATTTTCACCATCTTCCTTCACTTACACCCACCCAAACACTCTCATTTCTAGAGAGAGAAGCTAGAGAGAGAAAGTTCTCAAATCACAAATCCGAGTCCACAATCTTGTTTCTAATCGTTTTTGGTAAGTCCCTCTCGAAAATCATCCGTTTTCATAACCATTTCGGCCTCAAATCGAGCAAAAACGTAACTTGAGTTTTCGGGTCAAAAACCGCCTTGTTTTGGTGTCAAAATGCAAGCTTTTGTGTTTAAAAGTACTAGGAATCGATAGCCCTTTCAATCCCGAGCATTTCCATGTCAAAAACTTCGATTTTGGGTCAAAAATCTGGAAAATCTGGAAAACCCGTGGGTTTCTCCGTCGCCCAGCTTGAAGGAGTCGAATCAGACTCATTCGATCGAACCAGTCGATCGAATCAGTCCATTCGATCGAATGCGTAGATCGAACAAGTCCAGTCGACCGAATAGGGAAGCAACCGAATGGTCTCCAACTCATTCGATCGAATGAGTTTTGTATTCGATCGAATGAGTGTTGTATTCGATCGAACGTGTTCCTATTCGATCGAACGTGTTCCTGTTTGATCGAACGTGTTCCTATTCGATCGAACGTGTTGTATTCGATCGAACGTGTTCCTATTCGATCGAATCAAGCCAGAACCAAGTTGTTTCCAAGATTCGCCTGAAGTGAAGTTCGTTTATGAAATAAATTAAAAAAACCTAATGGAAAATGTGTTAAGGCGGTTATCGAAAATGAGTAGTAGTAATAGTAGTAGCAGTAATTGATATGTGTAAATATTATACAGTTAGCCGAGCCCAGTTAAAGAAAGGAATTACAATCAACGGCGAGCGTAACAGGATCCAGGTGAGTTTCTAGCCCCATTCCTTGTTATGTTTTCGGGGCTGTGTGCATACTTGATGTGTTGTTAATACATTTATCCAAAGTGATAAGTGTATGCCATAGGTGATATATGTGATATGTATGAATGATTGCTTGATGGTTCGTGAACGATCTTCGGATATTGCACGTACTGTCAGGTTGTAACGTTATAAATATGGCAAGTATGATATGTATGTTTATGTGTATGAACGTAAGAAAGTTAATAAAAGAAGGAAATGACGGTTGTATGGTTGTATGGTTACAAAAGGGGTACCGAGCCCTAATAATACTCGAGGTATGATGTATGGTTGTATGGTAACGAAGAGGGAATCGAACCCTACTAATATTCGAAAACATGGGACCAGACCCTAATAATATCTGTGATGTTAGGGACCAGACCCTAATAATATCTGTGATGTTAGGGACCAGACCCTCATAATATCTGTGATGATAGGGACCAGACCCTTATAATATCTGTGATGTTAGGGACCAGACCCTTATAATATCTGTGATGTTAGGGACCAGACCCTTATAATATCTGTGAGGTTATAGGGCGAAAGGCTCTTTAAAACGTATGATTATGAATGTAAAGAAAGTATGTAAGTAAGAAAGAAAGTATGTAAGTAAGAATGAAGGTATGAGTACTTATGTGTGTATGAAAGAAAGTTATGAGGTTAAGTACGTATGTATGTAACAAGGTATTGCATGGTAGTGTATGATTAACTAGAACTCACTCAGCGTAGCTGACTTTTAGTATGCACGCAGGTGAGTAGGTTGAGACAGCTGGCTTGAGTGGAGGACACATGGCAGAAGACTAAAGCCTGGCATCTGAAGATCCGATATGTTTTATAAGTTACGTTTTGATTTTGAAAGACAAGAGGAATGTTTAAAGACATGATTATGAATTGATATGTAATGTTTTATGAAAGTTTTATATTCCGCGTAAAGTTTTTAATTAACTCTGATATTTAGAACTGTGTTTATGAGTAAATCCAACACGAAAGTAGGGTTACCGGTAACGGGGCCTTACATCACTTGGTTACCCCGACCGAGTGCGAGCTTGAAAAATACATTGGGGGTTTACCTATGCAAATCTGGGACTCTGGTATGAGTAGCAAACCTGTGAATCTTGAGGACGCCATCACTTTAGCCGGTGCGCTATCCAAAAATCACGTGAAGGCGGGTACTCTAACCCTCAAGAAACCAAGTGAGAAAGCCAAGCCTGAGCCCGTAACTCAAGCCATGGTTGAACCCGCACCACAAGCCATCAACTACCCCAACTCTTCCCGACACAACAACAACAACAAGAAAAAGAAACCCAAAGCCAACTACCGAAACCGTGCCGTTACTCAACCCCAACCACAACAATAAAACCAAACCCAAGCTCCCTAAAACCGAAGACCCTATACCGGTAAAGCCCCTCTATGCAACACTTTCCAACTTCACCACCCACCAAACATGCCCTGTCGCCATTGTACCATTTGTAACTGGCTTGGCCATCTCAACACCACTTGCCGATCCGCCCAACGAACCCAACCTAACCAACCAAGAACCTTTCCCCAAAACTCCCAAAACTGTTATGCACCTTACCCACCAAACCAACCCCAACAACCCCGAGCTTGCTTCAATTGTGGCGATCCCAACCATTTTCGCAACAATTGCCCACGATTAACTAACCAAGCCCAAACCGTGACCATACCATACTACCAAACCTAAGCTTACCAAGTCCAAACCTACCAACCCCAAATTCCCCAACTCAATGCACCACTCATCCAACCCATCCAAGCTATCCAAGCACCACCTCCACCTCCACAACAAACACCGCAAGTCAACCATGGCAATCAAGGGCGAGCTTTCATGATGAATGCAAATCAAGCTCAAGTGGCAAACAATGTCGTGAACGGTATGTTTTTGGTGAACCATCATTTGGCTTCTATTTTATTTGATACCGCTGCCGATAGAAGTTTTATTTCTTTGAAATTTGAGTCAAAACTTGCTATGCCTCGAACTAAGCTTTCCCGACCATTTTCTGTTGAAGTCGCCAATGGCAATTCTATTACCATCAATTCCGTCGTCCGCGATTGTTCTCTTATTCTTTCCAAGCATAAATTCTCCATCGATATCATCCCGATGCAAATGGGAAGTTTCGATGTCATAGTAGGAATGGATTGGTAGTCTTTGCACCGTGCCGAAGTCGTTTTATTCGATAAATTCATTCACATTCCACTAGTCAACGGTAAAATTCTTATCGAAGGTTGAATCTCATGTCGTGCGCCCAATCGCAAAAGTACTTACGCCAAAAGTATGTGACGTTTCTAGCTCTCTCGGTGAGAAAAGACAAAAAGGAAAGAAAAATCCAAGATATTTCCATTGTTCGTGATTTCCTTGACGTCTTTCCCGATGATGTCACCGGTCTTCCTCTCGTTCGTTCGATTGAGTTCAGTATCGATCTTGTGCCCGACGTGATGCCCGTGGCCAAGGCTCCTTATCGTCTAGCCCCGTCGGAAATGCAAGAATTGTCAAACCAACTTGACAAACTTTTTGATAAAGGTTTCATTCGTCCAAGATCTTCTCCTTGGGGCGCTCCCGTCTTATTCGTGAAAAAGAAAGATGGTTTGTTTCGTATGTGCATCAATTACCGAAAACTTAACAAACTCACAATAAAAAATCGATATCCCTTGCCACGTATCGACGACCTATTCGACCAACTTCAAGGCGCAACTTGTTTCTCAAAAATTGATCTCCAATCGAGTTATCATCAATTGCATGTTCACGAAGAAGACATTCCTAAAACCGCTTTTCGTACTCAATATGGACATTTCAAATTTTTGGTTATGCCCTTCGGGTTAACAAATGCACCCGCGGTATTTATGGATCTCATGAACCGCGTTTGCAAACCATTCCTTGATAAATTCGTTATTTTCTTTATTGATGACATCCTTATCTTCTCTAAATCCAAAGCCGAACATGAACATCATTTGCGTTACATTCTCGAGCTCCTTAGAAATTAACGACTTTATGCCAAGTTCTCCAAATGCGAATTTTGGCTAGAGGAAGTTAAAATTTTAGGACACATCGTAAACGACAAAGGTATTCATGTTGATCCTGTTAAAATTGAGGCCGTTAAGGATTGCAAAACTACAACGACTCCCACGGAAATTCAATCATTCCTTGGTTTGACCGGATATTATCGGTGTTTCATTCGAAACTTTTCTAAGATTTCCTTGCCTCTTACCTCCCTTACCCATAAAGGGAAACCATTCGATTGGGGTTCGAAGCAAGAGGAAGCCTTTTGTACTCTCAATAACATGCTTTGCAATGCTCATATCCTAACCCTTCCCGATTGAAACGACAATTTTGTTGTATTTTGCGATGCTTCTCATAAAGGAATTGGTTGTGTTCTCATGCAACGAGGTCAAGTCATCGCTTACGCATCAAGGCAACTTAAGGTCAATGAGAAGAACTATACGACTCACTATCTCGAACTTGGTGTCGTCGTTTTTGCTCTCAAAATCTAAAGACGTTACCTTTATGGTACGAAATGTGTGGTTTTAACCGATCATAAAAGCCTTCAACATATTTTTGACCAAAAAGATCTCAACATGAGACAACGACGATGGTCCGAATTACTTAGTGATTACGATTGTGAAATTCTCTACCATCCCGGTAAAGAGAATGTCGTCGCCGATGCCCTAAGTCGAAAGGTTAATGTTAAATCCGTTCTACTCTTAATCGTCGTTGTTCAAACCGATCTTCAAATTCGTATCTTCCAACCTCAACGTACCTCCGTTGAAGAAGGTAACATGTACGACGAGATGTTATGTGGAGCCGAACTTCAACTCGAAACTAAACTCGATGGTCTTTTGTACTTTCTCAATCGTTTGTGGATTCCCGATCGCGATGACCTTCGTACTTGTATACTCGACGAAACTCACAATTCGCGATATTCTGTTCATCCCTGTGCGGATAAGATGTATTTCGATCTTCGTGCTACCTTTTGGTAGCCGGGTATGAAAAAGGACGTAGCGTTGTTTGTATCTAAATGTCTTACTTGCTCAAAAGTCAATGCTGAACATCAAAGACCTTTTGGTCTACTCGAGCAACCACCGATTCCCGTTTGGAAATGGGAAGACATTGCTATGGACTTTATCACTAAATTACCCGACACCCAAAAAGGCAACGATAGCATTTGGGTGATCATCAATCGATTGACCAAATCTGCTCATTTCATTCCGATCCGTGAAAAGTATTCTGTTGAGTAGCTTGCTCAAATCTATGTTCGGGAAATCGTGTGTCGACACGGTTTGCCATTGACTATCATCTCCGATCGTGATGCCGTTTTACCTCTTATTTTTAGCGTTCACTTCAAGAATATTTGGGAACACGTCTCAATCTTTGCACCGCTTATCATCCTCAAACGGACGGTCAATCCGAACGTACGATTCAAACACTCGAGGATATACTACGAGCGTGTGTTCTTAATTTCGGTGGGAATTGGGATTCACATCTTCCGTTCATCGAGTTTTCCTATAACAATAGCTACCATTCTAGCATTTATATGGCTCCATTTCAAGCTCTTTACGATCGTAAATGTCGTTCCCCGATTAGTTGGAACGAAATCGGTGAAGCTCAAATCACGGGACCCGAAATGATCCAAGAAGCTACCGATGTCATTGATCAAATCCGTAAGAACCTCCTAGCCGCTAGAAGTCGTTAAAAGAGTTACGCCGACAAACGGCGACAACCGATCGAATTTAATGTTGACGATCTTGTCCTTTTAAAAAATATCTCATTGGAAGGGGGTAGTCCGTTTCGGAATGAAGGGTAAGCTAGCTCCTCCTTTCATTGGTTCTTTTAAAATTCATAAGTGTGTTGGGAAGTAGCTTATTGACTCGAATTACCGCAAGAACTTGTCGGTGTTAATCCGACATTTCATGTTTCAAATCTCCAAAAGTGCCTAGCCGAGGGTAATCTCCATATACTTCTCGAAGAAGTACATTTCGATGAGTCGATGATCATGGTTGAACGACCCGTTGAGATCATGGATCGCAACAAAAAGAAAACCAAGCGTAGTCGTATTCGGTTAGTCAAAGATTGATGGGAATCACGGAGTGGCACGGAATTCACTTGGGAACAAGAAGACACTATGAAAGAGAAGTATCCACATTTATTTGCATCATCATCTTTGTCTTAATTTCTGGACGAAATTTTCTAAAGTAGTAGATATTGTGACATTCGTCAATTTCGGGTCTCGATTTGTATTCGTTTTGTAATCTTTAATTATGTAAACTGACCCGTTCTGTAAACTAAAACCTTTTATATAATCAAAATGATGGATTTTATGTTACAATATTGTTTTACACTTGTTGGGTATCGTAAACACCCTTTTTGGTCCCTAAAATGGCCTTTAAAACGCTTAAAAAAAACTCCGGGGATCAAAACTGCAAATTTTGAAAATTCAGAATTTCCACCAGGTGACTTTAGCGCCGCGCTAAGGTCAAAGGGTATAGACCTTAGCACAGCGCTAAAGGCAGTCTGCACCAGCACTCGTTTTTGTTGGGTTTTAAGCAAACATGTGACCAAAAACACCCCATTTTCATGCAAAACCCTTTATGCTTGACCCTTTCAACTTACCCTATATATACACCACCCTTTCCACCCATTAATCTCTACTACAACACCAAAAACTCTCTCAAGTTCAAAGATCTAAAGGTTGTTTTATTAGTTTTCTTGAAGGTTTGACTTCCAAAGTCAAACTAAGTTATTTCTTTCATTTTAATTAGCTTATGTAGTCTTATTAATACTTGTTTATGGTGGTACAACATATATATAAAACACACCCTTTGTTACCTTTGGTAGTCACTTCTCCGACTCTGGTTGGTTAAGTTTCGGACCTCGTAAGGCAAGGCTTTATAGAGGACTTCGTGTTCTTGATATATATACACTCACATAACTTGTTTGCACATATTATTTATGCTTAACTTCTGATCATTTTAGTTTGTTAGTCACATGTACATGTCTTGGGTGTGTGGAGACCATCTATGAACCCATTGTGAGATGGAAACCGAACCAAACCGAACTTTCGTTAAAAAGACTTGTTGTTGACTTTTGAGTTGTAGAACTTAAATATTTTCATTTGTACATTATTATACAAGATCTATGATATATGGGTATGTGGAATCCATCTACGAACTTGTTCTGAGATGGAAACCGAACTGATCCGATTTTTACTCGCTTAAGACACACAAGTGTGTTTTTAGCTATCAAGACTTGTATATTTCTTTAAAAATAGTTTACAAACTAATTTTAATTATTTTCTTAAGTACTTGGAAATGTTGGATCCAACTTGGTCTCATAACATAGTTTGGACTGACAAAACCGATCCCTCGCTTGACGTACGTTGTTAGTTCTAAAACAATTGGTCTACATAGTTGGTTAAGTATTACTATATTATATTGAGTTATATCATAACAATTAATATTTTGGAAAGTTGACTTTGGGTTTGACCATTTGTCAAGACCCGAACCAACAACCTAAACACTCGTTAATGACCCGTTTTAGTATCTTTATCCCAACAGAACTTGTATTCTTACATTTTTCCCACCTTATTACTTAACATAGGTTGAGTAAATATTAAGGTTAGATGCTTTAACCCGGTTTCGAGCAAACTTACATTTTTAAAGGGTTATTATTATAAATTTTTAAATAGTTACATTTTTAACCATGAACTTTAATTGTTTACTTTTTGCAATAATTATTTTATTAAATATCTTCAAGACAACCTTTCTAAATCCAAGACTTTCTTTTATTTAGGCTTCATACGTTAAACCCGTCATTCCGGCAAATCTCTTAATTATCAACTTTTCAAGTTTATTACTTGAAAGTGAGTACTTTCATACCCCGTTTCTATCTTTTATTTTGGGGGTGACATTTCATCTTATCTAAACTAAATGTTTTATACTTGGTTCTTAAACCATAAACGTTATTGTATACTTTACTTAAATGCTTGCTCGATTTGGTGTTCTATGTTTCTATGCCTATGTGTTTATCGCTTTTGGTTGGTTGATCTATAAATCCTAGACTACTTGACATCCCCTTGATGCAAGGTGTCGTTATGGTAATGCAATTAACTATAACTATTAAATCCTAGACTATTTGGCATCCCCTTATAGTTATGTGTCGCTAACGTAAATCTATTAGCGATTTTATCCAAATTATTGCTTTTATTTATTGTTTCGTATACTAGTTTTGTGGCTTTTTCCTTACTATATATTATATGCTCAAACTTATGAATTGCTCACCAACCTTTGTGTTGATAAACTTTATTTTATGAAATGTTACAGGTTTACATCTTGGTCGATTATGGAGCTTGTGGAGAAAACGTCACAAATTCCTCTAGGATATTAGCAAAAATGAACAATATTTGATTTGCTATATTTTATTATATTTTGTTATGACTTGTTATGAATATTGTTATGTGACATTTTCGATGTTGTGAAATGAAATGAGTTTATTAAATATTGTCGCTTTAAATAGTGTCATGTGCTTATGGGCAATCGTTACACCTCGGCATGTTCCGCCGCCTTTGGTCGGGGGTGTGACACAAACGCAAAGAATTGATCAACCGAATGATTAATCAATTACAAATCCAAAGTTAAAGTATAGAATAACAAAACCTAACATGCAACTCAACCCTACACCAGGAGATGGTTACGAATTCTTTAGCCTTGCATCTCGATCTTCATGCTCTTGATTATTGATGTGCTAAAAACAGTCAATTAAATATTAACTAAATTAAACAAGTAATAAAAACTAGACCTAAGATTCAACTACACAAAACACCGGCAAGTGAACCGATCAATTGTACTAAAGCTAAGTAAGTCCGGAATATCGAACCCACAGGACTCTATAAATTACGCTAAATAACCTAATTAAACTCAATTACAAATTACAGCTATTTATTAAATAAGATTAACGTGGGGGTTTTTACTAAACTAAGAAAGTAAATAAATAAGTAAACTAGAAACAAGCAATCAAACACAAGATCGAAACCAATAGGAGAAGGAATCTACCTAGGTAAGAATCCCATCCATCAACAATCACCAAGCAATGGACAACTAACATGATATGGAAACTGATTTCTAAACATATTAATCTAACAAACCCTAAAGGACCCTCGATCTAATAAAGTAAAATCCTAAAGAATAACTATTAGATTATTAAGCAATCAGTTGGATCGATTTCCTCACAGTCATCAATTAGGGTTAATTAATAGTATCTAAAGCAAGCAATCTCACGAAACACTAAACCCTAGATGACTTGATAAGCTAACCATGACATCATGAACAAGGATCAACACAATAACCAAGCAAGAATATTGTCACTGAAAACCTAACCTAGTATGTGATTGACCAAGACACATGAACAACTCCTCACCTCACAGCTATTGGAATCAGCAGAACATTATAACCCTAACCAACTATCAACAAGATTCTATGATCTAATAGGCCTATTCATTCACAATAATCAAAACACCAAGTAATGATTAAACATAAACCCTAAATCTAAAGAACAAAATCAAGAAATAAAAGGTCTATTTGAAGCAATAGTTAACAATCAATCAAGATAATAAACACTCATATGCGTCATGAACGCAATAACAAGTCTTTACTATTAATATAACACAACCATAATTAAAACAATCGTCCAAAGCAAGAATCAAGTCGATACATGTTCATCAAACCTAGGTAGACATGAAGTCTAGCCTAGAATCATTATTAAAAACGAATCCAAACAAAGAGAAAAAAAAAAAGAGAATCATGATAAATAACAAGAACGGAGAAAGTGGAGCGCTAAAACCCTTAAAACTCCTTCCTTGATTGAATGAAAGCTTCTTGATCTCTAATGTAATCAACCTCCAAAAACCTTCAATCTCTTGGCTTCTCTCTCTAAAAAACGGCTGGAACAAGTGCTGATTTCGGCCAGGGTTGCATCAACATGTTTATATAGTGAGAGTTGGGCCTATTTGCGAAGACTGCTGGAAACAGGGGCTAGAGACGCAGCACGACCAGGCTAGCTCTCCCTGGCCGTGCGGCGCAGTGTGCATGGGGAGGGGGCCACGACCGTTGCTTTAATAAGCCATGCTAGAACTTGTAAAATCTTGTGTAATCCTTTCCTTGAACTCCAAGCAATGATAGGAACCTTCTAGAACTTGTTCACCTTACTTCTCAAGCCATAAATCTATAAGGAAACAAATCAAAACACTAAGTGAACTAATCATGTAACCATTGATGAGCAAAAGCGAACTTAAACCTCACATGAAATGATAGAAAGAATTAGGTTTTAACATGAGAGACACCAAAAGATTTGAAACATGATAAATATATACTTGACTCAAAACCTAAATTAATAAAAGATGAACAAAAAACGAACTAAACCGAACTCAAACCTAAAATATACATAACTTTACAAGGGATTCGAGATGTATAAATAGATGTATATCAATTATGGTGGGGAAGAAGGTGTTCATGGATCAATTGTGAGATTAAGATGTGTTATGGTGGTGTAGGATGGCCTCTAAGAAGTCCCAAAACTGATAATGAAAGAATAATTTCGACCCTAGAGTTTTTCCCTTTAAATGTGGCATGAATAACACACAAAAGTCAATTTTCCGTCAGGTCAGGCCGTAAGCTACAGGCATCAGGGTCAGCCTTACGGCCACTGCCAGGCCAAAACACCGTTTTCTTCATAAAATCTTCATTTCAACTCCGCTTTCCTCCCCGTTTGCGGCCACGTCTTCGTATTTCAATTCTCTATTATATCATATCATTACTTTCATTTACACTCCATCATAAATGCTCCAAATTCGCTCCGTTAAGCTCTACACACCTGTAACCACAAACGCACTCAAAGCACTACGTGAAAATTGACCTTCGGCCACACGAAAAAAGTGTGGCCGTAGGCCTTTAGCCACACACATTTGGTTCAAGTCATATGTGGCCAAAGGTCGCGACACCGTGGGTATGATATGGCCACACACAGTTTTTAGTGGGCTTATGTGGTAATAAGTGTGGCTAAAGGGTACATGCATTAGTTGCTGGCCATCAAGAATCCTCTCCAATAAGTGTGGCTAAACGGTAGAAAATGGTCACATGACTATTTACTATGAGTGACCATTGCACGTATACAGCCACATGAATTCATGTTTCAGCCACATGAATTTTATAATAATGTGGCCAATAGGGTTGTGTTAAGCTTGCATTGTGACCTATACCGTGTGGATATAGCAAAGAAATAGCCACTTAAATTAAAAATAGAGTGGCTAATTATATCATACAGACACTAGAAATTACATTAAAAGTGGCTAAAAATGTTTTCTTGCCACCCCAACACTCCTTTGTAGATTATAGTGTGGCTATTGTCTTACCGTTTGTCAAACATAATGCTTTTTGTAATTTAAAGTGTGGCTATTGTCAAACTTTTCGTCACACATAGTGAGGTATTGTGTGGCTAATCATATCATATAGACACTGGAGGTTATTGTCAATGTGGCTAAAAATGTGAACTTGCCAGTCAAACACTCTTTTGTAGTTTGTGATGTGGTCATTGTCTTACCGTTTGTCACACATAATGCTTTTGTAATATAAAGTGTGGCTATTATCATACTTTTGATCACACATAGATAAATGTGGCTATTTCATAAGTTTAACAAACACAATAACATAAATTCAAAACAAGTTTACATTAACAAACCTTCACTAATAAGTTATGAATTCAAAATATTTGAAACTACTACTAATTACTACCGACCTCAAACTTTCTCATAAACTAATCAAATTGTTTTTGCCTCCTTTCTTCGTTTTCCTTAAGTTCTTTTTCCATTTATTCCATTCGTTGCGCTCGTTCTTCCAACTCGTTTCTTGACTTCTTTTCATCTTTTTCCATTTCGGCTCTAACTTTTTGAAACTAAAATTGTTAAAATATTAGCATCATAAAGGGTTAATGTGAGGCGAAACCTCAAAGCACGACGACTAACACGCACAATCACATTAGACATAATGTATACACAAACAAAAACTTGAATCGACGACTTGTTGGTGATAATAATCAATGTCAACTGTACTTAAAAGTCCTATCATGTATTCACACATCGTATCATGGCAAATCAACCAAACATTCATCATACAACTTAACTTATGATCACTTAGTTCACAAGACAGATTATACATGTACAAACTGATTTTATTCACTAAAAAAAGATTAAGTATAAATTCTACAAAATTTACCATAGTAGATTATATGAATTAGGTTTCTCAAAAAACATTTATAACATTTTTCTCATACATACAAAACTCACAATAATTCAACCATTAAAGATATGTACCAACTGTTCAGCAGATTGCACAACAAACACTTGTTTAATGGTTCTATCGACTCATTAATCTAAATTGTGCAAGACCAATTGGGTTGTCTTCAAAACTCATAATACTAACTTTCAGAACTAGAAACAACCCGTTTGGTTTTGTCATTAGGGAGTTATGGTGTCGGAAAGACAGGCCAAAATATAACTCCCCAAATCAGCTTTGACCAGTATTTTTGTAAAATCATAAAAACTATTCAAAACATGTCCAAAAATTACAAACTTTACGTTTCTGGAAACTAGACTCATAGTGCTATATCCTAGAATCAAAAGTCGTTCAGTAATCATCGTTTATCATCAAGTTACATACCAATAAATAAACGAAAACGAATCTGTCAGCAAACTGTTGTCATCAAACAAGTGAAATACTTACCGTTTTAGCGATGAAAGAAGATGTACTAAGCTTCAATTACAAGAAATAACACTTAAAATTGAAAATCCCCAAACTTGGTTCTTAGGGTTCTTCACACTCAACACGAATCCGGCAAAAAACGAGATAGAATTTATGAAAACCAACACCACATGTGAATTCCTCTCGCAAAAATAATTATATTAGAGCCCGAAATCAAAGGAATTGGTTAAAAATTGAGTGAGTTAGAGAATTAATGATTGAGGATTATGGTGGGTGTAAAGATATGAAGAAGAAGAATAATAAGAAGGAATGAAGAGAAAGAAAAAAAAAGGTAGGTTAAATATGTGGTCAAATTAAATTTAAGAATAGGAGGGTAATTCAAATTTTTTGAAGAAAAGAGGGGGTTGAATTTAATTTGAAATTTTGAGAGAAGTGAAATTAATATGAACTAAATATGATTTTAATTTATTTTTAATAATTAAAATAAAGATTTGTTAGTGTGTGTGTGTGTGTATATATATAACAACTAATTAAAACTTATATAATATAAAAAAATTGTATTTTAAATATAAAAACATATAAAATAAATACAAGTGATATTTATAGTTGCTCTAAAAGAGTTGTATAAGAGTGTAGTAATCAGTGTTAACCCTCAATAAACCATACTTTTATTAGTGGGTCATACTAGTTCTTGATCGGTGTTAGTGTCCCATTATAACATCTATCATGTCACAATTGCTCTAAAAGAGGTGTATAGGACTGTCATTAGTTATGATTAGGTGTTAACGCCTGAAACACACCATACTTTCGTCAATATACCTTATTTGACATTGATTTGTGTCAATGTCCCAACATGTTATACATTCATCAATGGGCCTTGATTGGTATTAGTGGTCATTATAGCATTTATCATGTCCCCGTTGCTACAAGAGGGTTGTATATGAGTGTAGTGAGCCATAGGCATGTGTCAACGCCCGATAACATGTCATACTTTTATTAATGGGCCATATTGGGCCTTGATTGTTGTTAATGACCAATATCGTCTCTATCATGTCATAGTTACGCTAACAAGTTGTATAGGAGTGTAGTGAGTCATAGTTGGTCGTCATATTTTGCATTAATGGGCCGTCTTGGGCCTTGATTGTTGTTAGTGACCCATTGTAGTCTCTATCATATCATAGTTGCTTTAAAATGGTTGAATATGAGTTTAGTGAGTCATGGTTTAGTTACGCCCAATAATATGTCATACTTTCATCAGTGGGCCTTATTGGACCTTGATTGCTGTTAATGGCCAGTATGGGTCTATCATGTCATAGTTACGTTAACATGTTGTATAGGAGTGTAGTGAGTCATAGTTGGTCTCATCAAATGGCGTTGATTGGTATTAGTGGCCCATTATATAACCTATCATGTCATAGTCACTACAAGGAGGTTGTATATGAGTGTAGTGAGCCATAGTCATGTGTCAACGCCCAATAACATGTTATACTTTTATTAATGGAACATATTGGGCCTTGATTGTTGTTAATGGCCCAATATATCTATATCATGTCATAGTTAATTTAACAGGTTGTATAGGAGTGTAGTGACTCATAGTTGGTGTTAACGCCCAGTAACATGTCATACTTTGCATTAATGGGCCGTCTTGGGCCTTGATTGTTGTTAGTGACCCATTGTAGTCTCTACCATATCATAGTTGCTCAAAAAGGGTTGAATATGAGTTTAGTGAGTCATAGTTTAGTTAAAGCCCAATAATATGTCATACTTTCATCAATGGGCCTTATTGGACCTTAACTGGTGTTTGTGGCCCATTATAGCCTTTATCACATCATAGTTGCTCTAAGAAGGTTGTATAGGAATGTCATTAGTCATAGTTAGATCTTAATGGCCGATAACATGTGATACTTTCATCAATAGGTCTTATTGGGCCTTGTTGGTGTTAGTGGCCCATTATAGCCTTTTTCATGTCATAGTCGCTCTAATGGACCATATTAGTGCTTGTAATCTCTTAGTGGCCTATTATGGCATGTGATATGTAACATTAGATATCTAAGGGTTATATCGTGTTATAGGGAGTCATATTAGACCATAATAGACAAATACAAGTCATACATGTCCTAATGGGCCATATTGGGCCTTGAAATCTCTAATGGCCCATTATGCATATAATTTTAAATTGTGTCTTAAGAGGTAAAACTCGCCTAACCCGTCGATATACATTAAACGTAGGGGTGGCAAATGGGTTGGGTTGGGTTGGGTCGAAAAGGGTTATGGGTCAGAACGGGTTAGGGTCGAAACGTGCCAGGTTGGAACGGTCAACTAAAAAAAGGTTGTTATGGTTCGGGTCGGAACGAGTCAGGGTCAAAAGGTTCGGGTCATAACGGGTCCGGATCAAAATGAGTCAAGGTCGGAACGGGTCAAAACGGGTCTCGAGTCTTTTTTTTTTGAACTAGGACAACGGAGGAAATGTTTTAGTTTTATCATTAAAATTAATGTTCCAGTCCAGTTCGTGTCAACACTTAACAACTCATTTTACAGCAAACAACATGCTAAACAGCTCGTTTCAGCGATTTTTATTCCGTTTCAGCACTTAACAGCTCGTTTTAACAGCAAACAACATGTTAAATAGCTCGTTTCAGCAAGTTTTCAGTTCGTTTCAGCACATAACAGCTTGTTTTTATAGCAAACATCATGTTAAACAGCTCGTTTCAACGATTTTTCAGTCCGTTTCAGCACTTAACAGCTCATTTCAGCACTTAACAGCTCGTTTTTACAGCAAACAACATGCTAAACGGCTCGTTTCAACGACTTTTCATTCCGTTTCAGCACTTATCAGCTCATTTTAACAGCAAACAGCATGTTAAACAGCTCGTTTCACCAGGTTTTCATTTTTTTTTCAGCACGTAACAGCACTTAACAGCTCGTTTCATCGATTTTTCAGTCCGTTACAGCACTTAACAGCTCGTTTCAGCACGTTTTGACCAATTTTGCAGCAATTCAGCAATAAAAAATCAACAGTTCAGCTCGTTTTTGCCCGTTTCAGCAGGTTACATAACCAATATGTAAGGCCCCGAACCCGGTAGCCCTACTTTAGTGTCGGATTTACTCATAAACACAGTTCTACCAATCAGAGTTTATTATAACTTTTAGCGGAATATAAAACATCAATCGTTTGTTACAAAACATTAAATCTTTTCTTTGATACCAAAACCCAAAACATTATATTTAAACATCTTTACTTTTATCTTCGCATGCCAGCCGTTCAATCCAAGCCATGTGCCGTCCTCATGCTAACGCTATAGTCAGCTCACCTGCGTGCATACTAAAAGTCAGCTACGCTGAGTGAGTTCTAGTTAATCAAGCAACTTATCATATAACCACTACATGCATCATATACGTATCCGAAGACACGTAGTTCACTATCTAACCTGCTCACCTTACCACTTAGCCTCTTATTTACACCTACCACTTTGCCACTTTAATAACGTATAACGTTATGCCACTTTGCCACTTTAATGATGTAGTCACGTATAGGCTTACCCTACCACGTACTATCGTCATGCCACTAACACTCTTACTAGACTCTTGCCACCTCTAACACGCTCTACCTTTACTTGTCTACAACACGCTTCATATCATTTACATAATAAGCAAGTCACATCATAGCATTTATACACACTAATAACCACTTGGCAATCACTATCCTTGGCGATAAGTGCAATATCCGAAGATCGTTCACGTACCGACAAACATTATAAATAGCTACCTCGTATAACATCTATAGCATACACTTACCACTTAAGGTAAGTGTATTCACACTTCACATCAAGTATGCACACAGCCCCGAAAACATAACAAGGAAATGGGGCTAGAAACTCACCTGAATTTGGTTACTTCTTCTGCTACTGGTTATTCCTTCTCGAGCTGTGCGCGTCTAACTGTTTAATAATTGAATATCAAATACTACTCTAGCCATTCTCATTACTACTTAATTAGTCTTACGTGTCTAAGCCGATTTTACTTCATTGAATCATTACCCGGTTAGTTAATCATTACTCGTTAATCCTTTAAGGGCATCTTTCATAAATTATCAAAGTCCAAGGGCTACTATGTAATTATCTCATTCACTATAACGAATTAAGTGTAATTCGTTATCAGATCACACTCTAATTCGCTATCCAGATCACATTCTGATTCGTTATCCATTCTTAGCTGATTCGTTAATCTAGTTCGTCATCTTCCATAACGAATTGGGCCTTAACGAATCAGTCCATAACGAAACAGTCCCCCTAACGAATCACCCATCTAATTCGTTATCTTCTATAACGAACTGGCTATAACGAATCAAGGTTAATTCATTACCCTTTCCCCTAACGAAACAGACACAAACTAGAGCTAATTCATTACGCTCCCTCAGGCGAACTAGTTAGCGAATCACCTCTGGTTCGTTAGTCTTCCGTTAGCGAACTAGGGTTAGGGCAGGGAATGTCAGAACATTCCCTGACATACCTTACCTCGTATTAACTTTTCCGGCGCCGCAGCCGGAAAGCCGCCGGAAAACCGCGGATTCGCCGAAAAAAACGTATTCCAGCACCGTTTTCAACGTTTTTCATCCCGTTCGATCCAGATCCGAGCTAGGGTGACCCCAAAACTCATCTTAGGTTTCGTTTATACCCGATTCCACCGGATCTCGTGACTTTAACTGTTTAACGGTGCCGGCTCCTCGTTTCGCAACTAGATCTAATGGTTTTGGACCACTATGTTGGTGCATAATGTCAGTAGTTCAGTATCTAGTGTATTGTATATGTCTGTAATCGTGTTAGATTGTTTGTCTGGGTTTTGGATATTGTGTCACACAAGTTCGCCTGGGATGTAGGCGAACTTGTGGACAAGCGAAGTTGTGACAACTTCGCCTAACATGTTAGGCGAGGTTGTCGAGGATTATATAACCTCAGCTTCGGCTTGTTTTGTAAAAGTTTTTTTCAAGAACGTGCTTTTGTGATTTATGATATCACGTGTTGAAGTGTTGCAATACAAAAGTGTTTGTTAGTATTGTAACGTGTGTTTGCGTATCGTCTCAACGTTTAATATATCTTACGCTCGTATCGTATTACTTGGGATTCCGCACCCTCGTGTTACGAGATACTCCTGTGTAGATCCGGCTGGGAACCTGCATTTGGTGTTAAGATTGTTCCGTTTGACTATTCGCGGAACAAGTTTACGTTGAAATATCTAGTTTTTGTGTCTTACCCATCTCCCACCATCAAATTTAACCCATTACACCTTCGCATAACTCGCAATACGTCCAATTAAAACCTGCAAAAACCTTGTGTTCATCAGGCGAAGTTGCCGTCATCGTTTGTAGGGTTTAAGCGGACTTATAAGGCGAAGTTACATAGAAGGCGAAGTTACAGAGAAGGAGAAGTTAAGGAGAAGGCGAAGTTAAGGAGAAGGCGAAGTTAAGGTTCAGCGAAGTTAAGTACAGCGAAGTTAGGAAGCAAGCGAAGTTATGCTCAAGCAAAGTTAAGCATAACTTCGCCATCTGATCACTGTTCAAAATAAAAAAAAATTATTTAAATACTTTCTTTGTGTTTTGAGTTGTGTTTCGTTCAACTATGACTTCGATAAACATTACAGAACTGGTATAAATGGAGGTTGAAGCCGATTCAGCAACTAAAGCTCCAAAAATGCTTAAGGGTACCGATTTCGTTGCTTGGAAAGATCGGTTTGAACAGTATGTGAAATATCAAGATGCTAAGATGTGGGTGTGCATTCATGACGGATACATTCCACCAACATCCTTGTTTGAAGGTCGTGATCAAATTAAGAAGTACAGTAGGATAGAAGAGGAGGAAAAGAAAATGTATGAGGCAGAGAGTAAAGCTCATGCAGCAATAACCATGGCTCTTCCACAAGAGATTCTTCATACCTTCAAGAAGTACAAAACTGCTAGAGAGCTATGGGAAGCACTAGAAAATCGTTATGAAGGTAATGTGGGGATACGTGCCTCCAAGACAAAGTTACTAAAAACCCAATTCTCTGTATTCAAGTATTTGAAAAATGAATCACTTGACGATATCATCACCAGATATTATCACTTGATGACCGAACTTAGTAATTACTCCATTGAATACAATGAAGAAGAGATAGTAGAGAAACTCCTTGATGCTCTTCCACCGAAAAGGGAAATGTACACGGTTTTGATGAGAGAGGATAAAGAATTTGCCAATATTGATTTGGAAACAGCAGTCAATAAGTTACGAAATTTTGAACTTAACATGGTTCGGAAGGAGACACCAACTGATCAGGTTCAGGATCCGGGAATGTATGGTGCGAAAGTCACTCCAAGTTCAAGTTCAAAAGCAGAATCGTCTGCCTACTACTCAAAGGGAGAATCAAACTCAAACTTAACTCGAGATGGTCATGAAACTCTCAATATGGATGGCGACATATGTTTCGTAGCTGGAGGTAGTAATTCTTCAAAATCTCAAGCCACAACAGGAAATTTCTCGTCAAATGTTCCGAGCTACAACTACTCACAGATGCCCATGAGTGTTAAATCAGCTGAACAACAGTTTGCTCTTTATGCATCCTTCATTGCATCTTATGAGAACTACATCAAAGGTAAAATAGTCGACCCTGCAACTTTGGATGAAGACTATGATCAGATCGATGCTGATGATTTGGAAGAGATGGATCTGCAGTGGCAGATGGCTATGATAGTAAGAAGGGTAAAGAGATTCATGAAGAAAATGGGTAGAAAGTTCGCTGGAGAAAGACCAGGGTTTGATAAATCAAAGGTTCGATGTTATAACTGTCAACAGAATGGTCACTTTGCTAAGGAATGTACAAATGAGAGAGTCGAACGAAGTCAGAACAGGCCTTCACAACAGAATGGGGGAGGTAGTGAGAATAGGGCTATGGTATCTAGACAGAATGGTGGATACAACTGGAATATACAAGTTGAGGAAGTGTTCGAACAGGCTAACTTGGTAAACATCGAAACGGGAGGAAGTGAGAGGGAGACGGGAGAAAATCAAGCATATATGGCAGAAGTGAACGATCAGCTCTCTGAGGTAAGTTCTGAACCTCATTGTATACAATGTGAAAATCTGTCTGAACAATTGAAAACAGTAACTGATCAGTTTATTAGTTTGGATGCACAATTTAAAACGTTAAAAGAAGATCATCACTACACTAAAACTAGAGAAAACAGTTACTCGGTAAAAATAAAAGCTAGTGAAAAGGATATCAGAAGTCTTAAAGCAAGTCTAGCTGATAAAATACAAGTAATTGATCTTAGTTATGAAGTGTTAGAAGAAAAAACCAAACTAATTGCTGAAAGAGATAAACAGATAGCTGATTACCAGGTAAAAGTGGTGGAACTAAATAGAAAAGTTGAACAATTTAGGAATTCCTCAGCAGTGCTTGATCACATCATAAGTGTTCAACGTTCCCCAATTAACAAAGGGGGAATTGGATTTTCTGAAGTTCCACCACCGTATAACAATAACTATACCTATAATCCTAGTAATCAGAAATCTGCCGATGTTGAGATTAGTCAGACAGTTCCAGTCAAAATTTCGACTAGAGAACCTGAAGTTAGAAAGAGTGAGTAAGCCAATTTCAAATGTTGAGATTTCTGTTCCTAGCTCTGTCTCATCAAATTCGGACAAGTCATCCGAATCGGGTGAGATAAAAGAAGAGGTAGTGTTACTGAATCGAGGAGAGGAATATAAGCCAAACGAAAAGAATTCTTCCCTAAATCCGTTTGTCCCACCATATGTTAGACAAACGGGTAGTAATGCAACCTCAACATCTGCAACAACTGTTGAGACAAAAGTTGAACACAGAAGTTGTTTCAGATGCAATAAAGTAGGACACCATATTGCTGATTGTCCTTTAAACAAGAGAAAATTTAGAGGTATGAGGCCTCCGAAAACTGAGAATAAAACGAATAGTAATTATTATACTGGTAAGAATGCTAACTCACCAAATTTCAGACAATGGACTAATCCAAGATTTCAAAGAAATCGGTCTCATTTTTCCCCGGTTCACAAAAATTATAATTCAGTCAATTCACTAAGGTTTGGAAGGCCTCATAGTCAATCCTCGAGAAGGTTTCCTTTCAGAACTTACAGAAATCATCCTCAAACTGACTTTGGGCAACCAAAGTACTGGATGCCGTTCAACAGATTTAATCGACCCAAGACCAGTAGGTCTTGGGTCCCCAGATTTTATCTTTTTCTTTAATTGTGTAGGAACAGTCGAACCAAGCTGTAAACAATCTGTGGGTTGTTGACAGTGGTTGTTCCCGGCACATGACTGGTAACAAGAATTTGTTACGTGACTGGAAATCTGTTCAAGGGGGAAGAGTTAGTTTTGCTGGAGAGAGTGGAGGTAGAATTAGTGGAATAGGAACGGTAACAAATGGAAAAATGAAGTTAGAGAAGGTAAATTTTGTAGAAGAGTTGAAACATAACCTGTTGAGTGTGTCTCAGATCTGTGACAAAGAGTACACGGTACATTTTACTAAAAACGAGGCAATCGTCCTTTATCCTGGTTTCAAGATACCAGAGGCATGGGTGGTGATGAGAGCTCCAAGAGAAAAGAACACGTATGTAATGGATATCAGGTCAACTGAGATGACAAATGAAGAATCATGTCTTCTGTCAAAAGCAACTGAGTCTGAGTCTGAATTATGGCATCGAAGAATGGGACATATACATCTTCGCAAAATGAACTACATTGTCAAGAATGGGTTGGTGCTTGGTGTTCCCTTGAAGAATTTTAACTTTAAAGATCAATGCTTGTCGTGCAAGAAGGGAAAGCAACACAATAAACCTCATCACTCCAAGAAGGTTAACTCAATCTTCAGTACACTAGACCTACTTCACATGGATCTCTTTGGTCCAGTGAATGTAAAGAGTCTAGGTGGAACGTCATACTGCTTGGTAGTAACCGATGATTACTCTCAATACTCTTGGGTATACTTTCTGAAGGAAAAGGATGAGACGGTTCAGTTGGTAATTAAATTGATTACCAAGGTTGAAAATATTGTTGGGAGAAAGGTTAAGTACATCAGGAGTGATAACGGTACAGAGTTCAAGAATTACCAGATGGAGATGTTCTGCTTACAGAAAGGGATAGATCATCAATACAGCGCCCCGTATACTCCGCAACAAAATGGGGTAGCTGAGAGGAAGAATAGAACGCTAATTGAAGGAGCCAGAACCATGCTGGCAGATGCTAAACTTCCCGTGATGTTCTGGGCTGAAGCTGTTGCCACTGCTTGTTATATCCTTAATCGTGTTTTAACTGTTAAAAGATTAAATAAAACTTGTTATGAACTCATGCATGGTAGAAAGCCAAACCTGAATGGTCTTGAACCTTTCGGGTCCCCATGTACGATATTAAAGACAAATTCAAAATTTGGTGAAAAAACCGACGAAGGTATTTTAGTCGGATATGTTGTTGGGACACCCAACAGAAGAGTATTTAATTTATCGAACAGCAAGGTCGAGGTGATATGTAACACTGACATTACGAGTTACAAGTCACCAAAGCCTAACACGGGACCTGATGAAGCTTTCGACTATGATAAACTTTTCAAATCTTTTAATATGCCTTACTTGGATTTTGCAGAAGTTAATGAGAAAATTGCTTCACAGATTATGTATGACGAGGAGGAAAATATTGTCCAACGTCCGCGATATGATGAAAGTCAACCTTCCTCGTCAAGTGTCGTTAATAATCCTGCTGCCTCTACTGCAGAAGAATTCTACAATCCATTTCACTCTCAACATCAATCATCCACTGATGAACTATCTTCGAATTTAGAAAACAATCTGGAAGCCGGTCCGGTTAAGACTACTGCAATTCACAAAAATCACCATTTGGAGAATGTGATAGGTAATCTGTCTGACGATGTTCAAACAAGAAGAGGTTTGGATGAACACACATGCGTTTACGCAAGCATTAAAGACACGGGTATCATAAATGAATGCTTGTTCATCTGCTTCATCAGCCAGATTGAACCGAAGAACTATCAAATGGCTCTAAAGGATAGCTCGTGGGTCGAAGCCATGCAAGAAGAGTTAGCTCAGTTCGAGAAGATGGAAGTATGGAAATTAGTTGAAAAACCAAAGAGTGTAAATGCTATTGGTACAAAGTGGGTTTTAAATGTAAGAGAGATGAGAAAGGGATAATTATACGGAATAAGGCAAGGCTGATAGTAAAAGGGTTTAATCAGCAAGAAGGAATCGACTACAATGAAGTGTTTGCTCCTGTGGCAAGATTGGAAGCAATTAGTCTATTCTTGGCATTTGGTGCACACAAAGAGATGAAGGTGTTCCAGTTAGATGTGAAAAGTGCATTTCTTAATGGTAAAGTCGATGAGGTGGTGTTTGTTGAACAACCTCCGGGATTCCCTGACCCTGATTTCCCTGATCATGTGTACAAACTGAGTAAAGCTTTATATGGGCTACATCAGGCACCTCGTGCCTGGTACGCAACTCTGTCCAATTATTTGCTTGAGAATGGGTTCGAAAGAGGAAAGATCGATAGCACACTGTTTGTCAAGAGAAAAGGGGGAGATTTCCTACTAGTGCAAGTTTATGTGGACGACATCATTTTTGCTGCATCAAAAGTCGCCATGTGTCAGGAATTTGAAGCAGTCATGAAAAAGAGGTTTGAAATGAGCGCCATAGGCGAATTAACTTTCTTTTTGGGATTGCAGGTTGATCAGAAGAAAGATGGGATGTTTATTCATCAAACAAAATATGTCCATGACGTACTCAAACGCTTCAATATGGAGGATAGCACTCCATTTGATATTCCAATTTGTGTCAACCACAAACTGGGTGCTGATTCTGACAGTGATGAAGACGTGGATCCCACCCAATATCGAGCAATAATAGGTTCTTTAATGTATCTAACTGCATCTAGACCTGATATTATGTTTGCAGTTTGTCTTTGTGCTCGGTTTCAGGCAAGCCCGAAGGAATCTCACATGAAGGGAGTGAAGAGGATCTTGCGGTATCTCAAAGGCAAGCCTAAGTTGGGATTGTGGTACACGAAAGGGGGAGAACTGGATTTGGTCTCTAACACAGATTCTGACTATGGAGGTTGCAATCAGAACAGGAAGTCAACAACCGGTGGATGTCAGTTTCTGGGAGGAAGATTGGTGTCGTGGCAGTGCAAAAAGCAGACCTCAGTAGCCATTTCCACCTTCGAAACAGAGTACATAGCGGCATTGAACTGCTGCTCCCAGGTTCTTTGGATACAACAGCAATTGCGCGATTACGGTCTGAATTTCACTCAAACTCCTATTTGCATTGATAACACTGCTGCAATCTCGGTAACTAACAATCCCGTCAAACACAGCAAAACGAAACATATTGACATTCGTCACCATTTTATATGGGATTGTGCTGAGAAGAAACTAATTGTGCTTGAAAAGGTTGATTCGTTGGATAATTTCGCCGATCTTTTTACTAAAGCGTTTGACCGATCCCGTTTTCAAAATCTTGTTGAACTTAATGGGATGATCAATCCCGAGTAACCTGGTTTTTCGTTTAAAAAAACATCTTTATCGCTTAGAATTATGTCGGTTGCTTCAGTTTGAAGGACATATCTTCGGATACGTTTGGTCCTTACTTCTACTAGTAGATTATGAGGATAGCCATTAACCAGATGACTGAAGGTGACCGGGGCGGTTTAAGATGTGTTTTTATTCTTTCGCTGAAAAATAGTCGTTTATACTTAGTTAGAAGGACGCATACTCGTATGTGGTCAGTCCAGCTGATCCATTGGATCTTCAGGATAGCCGTTTACCTGAAGACTTTGACTTGATCGGGGCGATAGAATTTAAAAATTTTTTTTTAAGGGAGATGATATAATTTTTCAAGTCTATAACTTCATAAGAAGTTTCAATACAATGTTTAAAAGAAAATTGATCCAACCTTGGAAAGTGATAGAAAAACTATTTCTGTGTGCTTAACTGGTGAAGTTATTAAGCCTAAAAGACTCTAGAACAGCCATTGAATGTTATGGTAGCTTTTTATGGTGCGTAAAAGTAGAAGTGCTACTAACTAAATCTCCTCGATTTAATGTGGAGAATCATTCTGAGTTGTGCATGTCTCCATATACATCTTTCCGAATGATAGGCAGAAAAGTGATTACCCAGTCATACACGAGCCCGTGAGTGTTCTGATTCTCGAGAAGATGGTGTGTCAAGTACCTGCAGTGATCCAGATTCGGGACTTGCAGTAGTCTACTATTTGAAGCTGCATTGATATCGTTATTAAAAAAAATGTTGTTAAGCCTTCTGAAGCTTGTGTTGTTATAATTATCAATAAAGAGGCAAGAAAGAGAACGGGAAGAAGACTCTAAAGATCGATATCTACTTACTGTTTAATCAAACACTACGGGTCGAGGTCAACTCGGGGTGACTTGGGGAAAGCTAAATACGCTTTAAGAATAGATAGGAGGCATCACAATCTCTCATGTGATGTCCATCTAAATTTTGAGCTTAATTGAACCTAATCCGTATCACAGAAGCGATGAAAACCATACTAAGTTTTATACCTGCTTACAACCTGTTTCTTTATGTCATAATACCGCTGAACATGGATCTATGTGACAGCCATTTTATTAGTATGATTCCTGTTCGGATTTTTTCTAAAACATACTGGTTCCCGTCAAGACTGAAATTTGATCCCGTTTACTTAATTTCTAAAAATTTCATTGCATATTTCGTATTATGGGTCAAAGCTTGGTTTCTTGGATCTGTGATTATAAAGTTTAAATCTTTAACGGAGGATTTTAAAAGACAGATGCATTTTGATCAAAGTTATAAGGGCCTGTTTTGTAAATAAAATAGGTAAATAGTAAGCGAAGTTGTGCAGGGGCGAAGTTAAGGGTAAGCGAAGTTAACCTTAACTTCGCCTGGGTATTTTCAAACCTATATATAAGGGTCAACCTGGTCAACTCCTTTACACTTTATCATAAACACAGCGAACTTATAACTCTCCTCACCCTCGGCGAACTTAACCCTCGAATCGATCCTTGTTATTATTTGTTTTCAATCCGTGTTAAAGGTGTGTAGGCTCGGTATGACATGTAATTCTTGTCAATGGTGTTAATCAGATGTCGTTTTGGTCCGATTTGTGACTTCGTTCATGCAACCCTTTAAACACCCGTTAACCAATCTGTTTCTAATGTGTTCGTAACTCATTTGATCGTCTAGATCTCCGTAGTAATATCTTTTCATGTTTTCAATCACAAATACATCAAATAAGCCATGATCGGATAAATATCTCATGCTGTTTCAGATTCAGGCGAAGTTAGCTTTAGGCGAAGTTGTTCTCAACTTCGCCCTAGGCATAACTTCGCCTGCTCTTTTTAATAAATTAATTATTCTGAGTTGTTCAGGGGCGAAGTTAGGGTTAGGCGAAGTTATCCTCAACTTCGCCTTATATTTATCTTCGCCCGCTGCTTATCTTGTTAATTTAAAGGTTTTAATTATCAAGCGAAGTTAGGGTTAAGGCGAAGTTGTGATCAACTTCGCCATATGGATAACTTCGCCTGCACATAAGGTGTTATCATAACTTCGCTCATGGTAACAAGAGAAGTTTTGATCAGCTTTGTCGATGTTCTAACTTAGACCGTTTGTTGTGCAGATATGGCTGTTGTAGCAGGAGCTGGTGGTGCTGGTGGTGACGAAGGTGGTGAAAACAACCGACAGTTCTTTCCGGGTCACAACATGTACATTACTCTGGATCTGGATGCCAGTGGTATCGATGATTTTCGCGAGATCATCTCCTTCCTAGTTCGCTCACGAATTTTTCACGCTATTACTACAACTCTACCCATTTCTCTACCGAATATTGAAGATTTCTGGCGAACGGTAGAATATGACTGTAGAGTTGAGCCTCCGGTTATGCGCGCCACAGTAAACAATCAGGTGGTGCAGTTCTCAGCAGATCAGATCAGAGTCGCCTTGCAGTTCGGGACTGAAACAAGGGATGATCCTACAGATTTTTCAGCTCCATTCAGAGATGGTGCATTTTTACGTATGGGCTATTCGGGTTCTTTGGGTGACACTCAATGGCGAAAGGGATTCTTGCTGGATCAGTGGCGTTTTCTGATGCACGTGATGATTGTGTGCAAGTCGGGTTGTAAAGCTGGCACTGACGGAATGGGGGCAACAATGCAATCTGCTATGACAGCCCTGACTTACAACAAGCCCTACAGCTTCAGTCAGATGGTGTTTTATGAAATCGATCGTCAGAGACGCGCGGTCGCTCGTGAAAGGTTTCTAATGTACCGGAGATTTTTACAGATGATCTTAATTCATGTAGCCCCTACACTACCTCAACGACGTCCCATCCGTTATGTTGAGAGTGTAAGCAAGAGGATCTTTGCACAATGTAGGTCGTCCAGCGCACGTAGCAAACCAGAGCTTCGTCCGCGGCACACTCCATTGTTCGGTTATTTGGTGAACCTTGCCTATATTGCTCCTCGTGGAGATGAATTTCGGGACCCTGCACCGCAACAGGCTGATGTTCCTCAACCATCACCTGTGGTACAGCAAGCTTTACCTGCTGATCCTGTTGCAGCTCCAGAGGAACAGGTAGATCTTGAAGCTGCTTTTGGTGGCCAAGGGTTCTTCGATATGGAGCAGATTGATCCAACTGCAGAGGTTCAAGCACCAGAAGCTGAGGCATTTGGTGTGAATGTTTCGATGGTAGCTACGTCAATAGCAGATACTGAGAGAACCGATTCTGACTCCTCCACGGATGATATGGCTGAAGCACAACATATTCTGATCGGACAAGAAAGAATACATGGCAAGAGAAAGAGAGACTCGGATGACAGTGAATCTGACTATGAGGAGGAGTTAGACAAATTGATACGAAGATCGAGGAAAGTCAGAGCTTGTGAGAGGTCAGGAGTTGCCGAAAGCTCAAGGGTGGTTCGTTTCTCTCCACCCTCGTTATCTGGTATGACTATGGATCCTGCTTCGATGACAGTGACAGGACCGATCACCACAAGTGTCCCCGTGGTGACTACTTCATCATTATTTAGTATTCCACCAACCTCATTTCAGTTTTCGGCTCCAGAGATAGTTTCCTTGCCACCTCCTACTGTTACTCCATCGGAGGTTGTTGCAAGATTTGTTGAGTCCACATTGGCTGCTACTGCGGGGTTATCTGTCACAATACCACCCGCAGTTACTTTTCAGTCTGTTTCTGACACTCCTGCTAGTTTGGGAATACCTCCACCGTATGCTCAAGACGTTTCTCATATGCGTTTCGATTTTGATGCTACCTTGTCTGACTCTGAAAGGATAGCTGCACTTGAATGGGTAGTGGCAGAACAGTCTAGAATCAATCTGATCCAGACTCAGGCTATCCAGCGCCTTGTAGCAGAAAATCAGATCCAATCGTCCCTCCTGGTTGAGCACGGTAAACTTTTTGATGCTTTAAAGCAGTTCTTAGCATCTCAGGGGGAGACGAGCTGCAAGGGCGATGAGTTGAGAACAAAGAAGAGACATGATAGAGACGATGTCACACTCTCAAAATCCACTAACGGAGTTTTACCGTCAGAGGGTGTGAACTAACAGGATCGGAATCATTAGTTATAATCAAACCATAAAAACGTTTAACTGAAAATAAGTGCGGAAGCGTAAAACCATAGAAACCAATGTTGCGTCACGCAGGACGACTTAAAAACCAATGATAACAGTTTAAAACAAGTTTGCATAATTAAAAGTGTTTCAAGCAATGCATGATCCTAAACCGCGCGCCCGCCTCGGCTACCTGAGAATAACATACTAAAAGTGTCAACACAAGGTTGGTGAGTTCACAAGTTATATAAAAATAAATGTTTAGCGTTTGCGTTCAGCGTTTTGCGTTAAGCGTTTTGCGTTACAGCGTTTTGCGTTACAGCGTTTTGCGTTACCAGATAGTGTTATGTCAATTATATATCTATAGGTAGCTAGCCTATAAAACAAGTATTACTAAGTGTTCGACACCGAAGCTGACTGTTTATCATTTGCCTTGCCACCAGGTCATCCAGACCATGGTATGTGTTTAGCCAAGATTACACCCGCTCGACCTCCAGTCGAGTTTAGCGTTGGGTGGGGTTTGTCAAACCCAGTAGTACTACTCAACAGTGACTCGCTATTATCCAAATATTAACCGGTTCGATGTTATGAAGGACTTTAGTTAACGTGTTTGCCACTTAGTCTTTACAAGTGATATATAATCTATATTAACAAAATCTTAAATGCTTTTCGGAGTATGTTATCTCCCCCAAGAGAAAAGCGTTTAAAACAGTTTAAAAGGGGAAAGTGAAACTCACTATTTGCGAAGATATTCCCAAATTAAATCACCAAGATGCGCGTCACAGAAAAACTCTCTCTAGCGTTCTAAAACAACAAAGAGATTTTTCTAAGTGTCGGAATATTATCGAGTCTCTAGATCCGGCACATAATACCTATGCACATAACATGTTTCGTGTTTCGTTTGTGAATCGTGTGTGACTTTAACAAATGTATTTGTGATACGTTACATGTGTAAGCAATTATATACGTGTCATGTATTCATAAAGTACATCACTAGCAATTACTCCCTGTAAGGGCATTTTGGTCAACAAATATCAATTAACTAGCCATTATTCCCCATGAGGGCAATTTGGTCAAATCATGACAATCAATTAGCAATTATTCCCCGCAAGGGCATTTTGGTCAAAACATAACAATTATATAGCAAGTATCATGTTTCATGCATTTCACACAATTCAGCAGCTAGTTTCACCGAGACAGAAATTCTACTTGAAAGATTGTACTATTCCACCTATCATAGCATCTCAATTAATTTACCAAAAATCATTACAGAAGCAAATATGTCTTAGGTTTTCAGAACATATTTTATTATATTTTTATTCCACATAGTTTTCTCACAATCATCAAATCATTACAGCAAACTCATAACAGTCAAATTCATGCGTAACAGAATGTTATTTGCAATTCCAGTTAAAAGAAAAATCCAAAAAATGCAAGACCACTTGGGTTAGGTTCCTAACTCAATGAGTCAACTTCCAGAAGTGGAACCAACCCAATTGGTCTCGTAGTTCATGAGATATAACATTTACAAAACAACCTAACAGCAGGTCTAACAGCTCAGCTTTGCACAACGTTTTTGTAAAATCATAAAAGTTAACTTCTACTTGTCCAAAAATTACAAGTTTATATTCTTTAGAAACTAGACTCAACCTAGTTTACTGTAATATCAATAATCTTAACCAATTTTCACATTTACACTTTGTTACAGTCACTTAAACATCAATAACACATTCTGTCCAGAAACTGTTTGCATCCAAACTCAACATATTAACTATCTATGAACTATCATGCATTCATATAACACTCTAGACTCCATAAACACCATCCATGCACATAAATTACACATTACATACATGATTAGGGTTTTTGTTTGAACTCAAATAAAAAACACAACAATTAACGTGTAACAATATCAATACTAGTTATCATATCATTATCAAATCAACAATCATATTAACTTCCTACACACACATAATCGGCCAATCTAGGGTTTTCAATTAACCCACCAAACATCAAAATCAAGTATAAAGGATGCATAGGATAATCGATTATACCTTCCTAGCACCTAATTCTTCAATCAAACACTTGAATTCTTGGTTGTATATGTGTGTGTAAGTCGACGGCAGCCAAGGAAGCAAGGGGGTGGGGTTTCCGATCGGGGTCTTGGGGAGAAAGAAAATAATAGTTAGGGTTTAGTTATTATTAATATTTATAGAGTACTATGTTACACTTTGGCCCCTCCACTTCTAAGTATTACCTATCTAGCTTAACTAACTTGTTTACATCTTGAGTTAACATTTATGACCATGTTATCACATAACACATAGGTCTAACACATAATTATCACATAATTACTGTTTTGACGTTTTTCGTTTATTCACCAATCGTTTGCGTCAACTCGTTTGCGTTTCGGTGCAATTCCCGAAAGACTACACATGTAGTAAGTGTTAAGCGTCATTTAAACCCTAGTTTAAATGTAATGAGGTGTGCGTTATAGATTCAGTGATCTTATGTTTGAATTGACGGAGTTGAGTTAACGGAGTTAACCTGAAATTGACGATTGTCACATCATTCCCATGTTAAAGAATTTTCGTCCCGAAAATTTGAGTCAAGTCCTGATGAGTGTCTGAAAAAGTAAGAAAAATTTTCAGTTTGTCATATCATCCCCTAGTAGAAAGAACTTTCGACCCGAAATTTAATTCATACCTCTGGTGATGCCTGACGGTTTGCCGGGTTTCGCGGTTTTCTGTGTTTGGTTAGCCCTTCAAAAAGGTGAGGATACTTTTTCATCATTTGATCCTCGCGTTCCCACGTGAACTCCGGTCCACGTCTCGAGTTCCAATGAACCTTAACGATTGGAATTTTGCTGTGCTTGAGCGTTTTGGTTTCCCAATCCAAAACTTCGACTGGTTCTTCAATGAAACGTAACTGTTCATCAACTTGCAGTTCATCCAAAGGGACTACTTGGGTTTCATCGGATAAGCATTTCTTCAAATTGGATACGTGGAATACATTGTGTACGCCACTGAGTTCCGTTGGTAGGTCCAGTCGATACGTCACCGGACCAATGCGCTCAGTTATTCGATAGGGACCAACATATCGTGGGTTGAGTTTATTTCGCTTACCAAAGCGAACCACACCTTTCCAAGGTGAGACTTTGAGTAACA
Source organism: Bidens hawaiensis (assembly GCF_021521415.1). Taxonomy (NCBI): domain Eukaryota; kingdom Viridiplantae; phylum Streptophyta; class Magnoliopsida; order Asterales; family Asteraceae; genus Bidens; species Bidens hawaiensis. The sequence continues at coordinate 153,515 of NW_027494043.1, forward strand.
CTCGATCGTTCACTTGAAATTCGAGAGGTTTTCGGCGCTTGTCGGCGTAACTCTTTTGGCGATCTCGTGCTGCTGCCATGCGGTTTCGGATTTGAACAATCTTTTTCGAGGTTTCGAGTACCAGTTCCGGACCAGTGATTTGGCTATCACCCACCTCTGCCCAGCAGAGTGGTGATCGACACTTCCGTCCATACAGCGCTTCAAACGGCGCTGCTTTAATACTTGCGTGGTAGCTGTTATTATACGAAAATTCTACCAAAGGTAACTGAGGTTCCCAAATTTTTCCGAAATCCAATACGCATGAACGCAACATATCCTCCAGGGTTTGAATAGTTCGTTCACATTGCCCATCCGTCTAAGGATGGTATGCTGTGCTCATATCAAGACGGGTGCCTAGTGCGCTTTGCAGCGACTTCCAAAAGTGCGAAGTGAAACGAGAATCTCGATCAGAAATGATTGAGACAGGCACTCCGTGTCTAGACACCACTTCTTTCATGTAAACACGAGTCAGTCTCTCCATTTTGTCTGATTCCTTAATCGCTAAGAAGTGTGCAGACTTAGTCAACCGGTCAACGATCACCCAGATGGTATCGCATCCCGTCGGTGTCTTAGGTAGACCCGTAATAAAATCCATTGAGATGTGTTCCCATTTCCACATTGGGAGTTCCGGTTGTTGTAGTAGACCAGATGGTTTCTGGTATTCTACTTTGACTCTGGCACAAGTCAAGCACTTGCTCACGTAGGTGGCAATGTCGGCTTTCATGTTCGGCCACCAGTAAAGTGCCTTTAAATCATGATACATTTTATCTGAGCCAGGGTGGATAGAATATCGGGACTTGTGAGCTTCGTCCATCACTAGAGTTCTCAACTCTCCGTATCGTGGAATCCAAATCCGGTTCTCAAAATATCGGACCCCATCCGATCTGGTTTCAAGTTGCTTGTTCATGCCCCGCATGAGTTCCGATGGAAGATTATCATCTTTCAAAGCTTCGTGTTGCGCCTCGCGAATCTGGTCAGGTAAGTTTGCATGAATCGTGAGTTGCAATGCTCGCACTCGTCTGGGTTTATCTGTTTCTTTCCTGCTGAGGGCGTCAGCCACTACATTGGCCTTGCCAGGGTGGTACTTGATGGCACAATCATAATCCTTAAGCAGCTCGACCCAACGACGCTGTCGCATGTTCAGCTCCTTATGATCGTAGATATGTTGGAGACTCTTGTGGTCGGTGTAAATGGTAAACTTGGTACCGTACAAGTAATGCCTCCATGTCTTAAGGGCAAACACCACAGCTCTGAATTCCAAATCATGGGTCGTGTAGTTCTTCTCGTGAACCCGTAGTTGTCGAGAGGCATAAGCTATAACCTTCTCGAGTTGCATCAGCTCACAACCAAGACCTTGTATAGATGAGTCACAGTGTACCTCAAAATTTTCCGTTCCCTCGGGGAGGGCTAGAATACGGGCGCTACAGAGTTTGGTTTTCAGCAGTTGAAAAGCGGATTCTTGCGCGTCACCCCAATTGTACTTAGTGCCTTTGTGAGTCAAAGCGGTGAGGGGTTGAGCAATCTTTGAAATCCCTCGATGAAACGTCGGTAGTAGCCGGCCAGTCCTAGGAATTGCCACACCTCAGTCGGAGTCTTAGGTGCTTCCCAGTTTTTGATGGCCTCTACCTTACCGGGATCGACATGGATACTATTCTCGTTGATCACATGTCCTAAAAAGTGAACCTCGCGAAGCCAAAACTCACATTTCGAGAGTTTAGCATACAGTTGTTCCTTCTTCAACAATTCCAGAATTAACCTCAAGTGCTCTTCGTGGTCAGCCTCGTTCTTGGAGTAAACGAGAATATCATCAATGAAAACAATCACAAACTTGTCGAGGGACGCCTTGCATACTCGATTCATGAGATCCATAAATACGGCTGGTGCGTTGGTTAGGCCAAAACGCATAACCGAAAACTCGTAGTGACCATACCGTGTTCTGAAAGCCGTCTTTGAAATATCTTCTTCGCGCACTCTCAGTTGGTGGTAATCGGATCGCAGATCGATCTTCGAGTAGTAACTCGATCCTTGAAGCTGGTCAAACAGATCATCAATTCGGGGTAAAGGATAACGGTTCTTGACCGTCACCTTATTCAACTCCCGGTAGTCGATACACATGCGGAAAGTCCCGTCCTTCTTTCGGACAAACAAGACAGGGGCTCCCCATGGCGATGAGCTTGGTCGGATAAAACCCTTATCGAACAAATCTTGCAACTGAGTGGACAACTCCTAAAGCTCCGCCGGTGCGAGCCGATACGGGGCTCGTGCTATGGGTGCTGCACCGGGTGTCAACTCGATTTGGAATTCGACTTGACGAATAGGAGGGAGTCCAGGCAAATCCTCCGGGAAAAATTCCGAAAAATCTCGCACAATCGGTATATCTTCAATTCGCTTCTCCTCCGCGGGTTTCTCAACAATTTGCGCCAAAATTGCCGGATGACCCTTTCGTAGGTACTTATGCGCCTTCATGCGGGTAATGACGCCGGTGGTCATGCCGCTTCTCTCACCTCGGATCGAAATGATCTCGCTGGAAGGGGTAGTAATGTGAACTATCTTATCGTGACATATAATCTCCGCTCGGTTCTCGGACAACCAGTCCATGCCGACAACGACATCGAAACTACTAAGTGTAAAAGGAATAAGGTCAATATCAAAGACATGACCTGACAGTTTTAACTTACATCCCGCAAGCACATGAGTCGTTACTATAGTCTTACCGTCAGCTAATTCAACAGGAAACTTAGCATCTAACGGAGTTGGAGTTAAGTCTAAGAGATGGCTAAAGGCTTTCGACACAAAACTCCTATCAGCTCCAGTGTCAAACAATACAGAAGCAAAACAATCGTTCACAGGGAACTTACCAGTCACTACGTACGGATCATTGCGGGCTTGACCCGACCCAATTACAAAAGCTCTTCCCTTGCCGTTGCTTCCACCACTACTGCCACTTCCATTACCTCCATTGTTGTCGTTCTATTTCAGCTTGGGACAATCTTTCCTGAAATGACCTTCCTGCCCACATTCGAAACATCCCTTCGTCGTCATAGGTGGCTTAGGAGCACCCTTTGCTGCAAGGTCTCCTCTACACTCCTTCACCTGGTGACCCATCTTTCCGCATCTCTGGCACTTGACACGGTCACATGGGCCAACATGATGATAGTTGCACCTATTGCACTTCGGATATTTCCCAGCACATCCGCTCGAACCCTGCCCGCTACCGTTGTTATTGTTGTTGTGATTCTGATTGTTAAAGCTCCGAGTGAATTCGGGCTTACGGTAGTGTTGTTGCGGTGGGAGGTTCGAGGATGAGGATCTGGTGTTGTCAAACTTTCTCTTTCCACTGCTCGGGTTGCTGTTGCTGTTGTTGTCATTACTCGGGTTGTCACGGGCTTTTGTGGTTGAACCCCTAGGTGGTAGCGCACCTTGGGTCAGTGCTTGCTCCGTCAGTTTGTGAGCTAAACGGATCGCTTGTTGAATCGTGGCTGGTCTGGAAGACGTCACCATGCCCTGAATCTGCGGTGCTAACCCATCAATGTACATTTCAATCCTCTTACTCGGCGGATCTACCATCCGCGGACACATCACCGCTAACTCGTGAGAACGGGTAGTGTAGGCTTCAATTTCTGAGCCCACCATCTTCAGTGACCAAAATTCTGACTCTAACTTCGAAATCTCCTCTCTCGGACAGTACTCCTCTCGCATCATGTTCTTGAACTCCTCCCAGTTCATCGCGTTAGCCAGTTCTAATCCAAGGATCTGCATGTTCGAATTCCACCAAGTGAGGGCAGAATCCTCAAGTGTTCCAGCAGCGAATTTGACGCTACTGGCAGGGGGACAATTGCACATCTCAAATGCCGACTCGGCCTTCTCAGCCCAACGCAGGAAGCCTATAGCTCCCTCAGTGCCCTTAAACGAACTGGGCTTGCAGTCAAGGTAATTCTTGAAAGTACACGTTCCACTTGAACCTCCAACTTGATTCTGAACGTGTGCGGCTAGAGCGGCCGCTGCATGGTCGTTCAGCAGAGTTTGGAGTTCAGCTGCAGTCAAGTTGATGTTACCACGTCCTTGTCCAGCGTTTCTTCCGGCCATTTCCTAGAATCACAGTATAATGTGTTAAACATGAATTTTTCTTTCATATACAACACACCATACATGTAATAAAAAGATAGGTAAGAAAGGAATAAGAAACAACATCACATCACAACCATATATTAATCTAATTAATAATTCATGATTAAAACCATTGTATTCGCTACAAAGTATTTCCAATCAATCCATAAAATCATAGAAAATAATAGTTCGGATGGAGACAACCCCTCCATCTAAGTGTCATCATCACTAGATGTCATCATCTAAGGACACCTCTGAGTGTGCCTCCTCCTCAGCCGGTTCTTCCTCCGGTTCTTCTTCAGGTTCCTCCTCGGGATCTTCCTCGGGATCCTCCTCAGGCTCCTCTTCGGGATCTCCTTCAGGTTCCTCTTCAGGCTCTGCCTCAGGTTCGGCTGCGTTCTGAGCAAGTTGCATTTGTAACACATCGCAACGCTCTAAAGCTATCTCGGTTCGGGTCCTTGCTACTTGGAGTTGCTCTTGCAAGTCTATCATCTCGGCTTGCATCTTTCTCATGATCTTCATCTGTTGATCACTAGCCTCTTGCATTTCCTTCATTGCCGCTGCCATGCGGGCAATTTCCTCCATAATCTCGGTTCCGTCTTTTAACATTCCGGAAACGTTCGCTCTCGTTTAACGCATGTAACCCATGTCACGCTCCAAGCATGAAACAACAGCTGCGAGAACTCGCTCTACAGGTTCGGTTATGGGTGGTAGGGTGTTGGGATAAGCAGGATGGTTCGGGTGAGGTAACGGGGGAACTTGTTCGCGATAGACCATACGTCTGATCATGTTAGGGTACCAATCCCAGCTAACGTCGTTTTCGTATATGCCTCCGGATAGGCGGTACCTCTTCGGTGCGGGAGCTTCGAGTTCCGGGACTACTCGGGGTGGCGATGCGGTAGGTATCTGTGGTTCCTTCCCATGAGCATAAGTCATCGGATCAGATGAGGATGAGGGTGGCGGCGTCGACATTCCTACAGGTAAGCCCTGTATGCGCGCGCGTATGAGTGAAAGTGGTAAAGAGATAGGATAACAAAGACTACACAAATCTATGCAGTGCGTATCATTATAACTAATGGGTCATCGCGGTTATAGTCTAGTATGCATGCAGCTTCTAGTTCGCTATAACCAATGGCTCTGATACCAATCTGTCACACCCTCAAAATCCACTAACGGAGTTTTACCGTCAGAGAGTGTGAACTAACAGGATCGGAATCATTAGTTATAATCAAACCATAAAAACGTTTAACTGAAAATAAGTGCGGAAGCGTAAAACCATAGAAACCAATGTTGCGTCACGCAGGACGACTTAAAAACCAATGATAACAGTTTAAAATAAGTTTGCATAATTAAAAGTGTTTCAAGCAATGCATGATCCTAAACCGCGCGCCCGCCTCGGCTACCTGAGAATAACATACTAAAAGTGTCAACACAAGGTTGGTGAGTTCACAAGTTATATAAAAATAAATGTTTAGCGTTTGCGTTCAGCGTTTTGCGTTAAGCGTTTTGCGTTACAGCGTTTTGCGTTACAGCGTTTTGCGTTACCAGATAGTGTTATGTCAATTATATATCTATAGGTAGCTAGCCTATAAAACAAGTATTACTAAGTGTTCGACACCAAAGCTGACGGTTTATCATTTGCCTTGCCACCAGGTCATCCAGACCATGGTATGTGTTTAGCCAAGATTACACCGGCTCGACCTCCAGTCGAGTTTAGCGTTGGGTGGGGTTTGTCAAACCCAGTAGTACTACTCAACAGTGACTCGCTATTATCCAAATATTAACCGGTTCGATGTTATGAAGGACTTTAGTTAACGCGTTTGCCACTTAGTCTTTACAAGTGATATATAATCTATATTAACAAAATCTTAAATGCGTTTCGGAGTATGTTATCTCCCCCAAGAGAAAAGCGTTTAAAACAGTTTAAAAGGGGAAAGTGAAACTCACTGTTTGCGAAGATATTCCCAAATTAAATCACCAAGATGCGCGTCACAGAAAAACTCTCTCTAGCGTTCTAAAACAACAAAGAGATTTTTCTAAGTGTCGGAATATTATCGAGTCTCTAGACCCGGCACATAATACCTATGCACATAACATGTTTCGTGTTTCGTTTGTGAATCGTGTGTGACTTTAACAAATGTATTTGTGATACGTTACATGTGTAAGCAATTATATACGTGTCATGTATTCATAAAGTACATCACTAGCAATTACTCCCTGTAAGGGCATTTTGGTCAACAAATATCAATTAACTAGCCATTATTCCCCATGAGGGCAATTTGGTCAAATCATGACAATCAATTAGCAATTATTCCCCGCAAGGGCATTTTGGTCAAAACATAACAATTATATAGCAAGTATCATGTTTCATGCATTTCACACAATTCAGCAGCTAGTTTCACCGAGACAGAAATTCTACTTGAAAGATTGTACTATTCCACTGATCATAGCATATCAATTAATTTACCAAAAATTATCACAAAAGCAAATATGTCTTAGGTTTCCAGAACATATTTTATTATATTTTTATTTCACATAGTTTTCTCACAATCATCAAATCATTACAGCAAACTCATAACAGTCAAATTCATGCGTAACAGAATGTTATTTGCAATTCCCGTTAAACGAAAAATCCAAAAAATGCAAGACCACTTGGGTTAGGTTCCTAACTCAATGAGTTAACTTCCAGAAGTGGAACCAACCCAATTGGTCTTGTAGTTCATGAGATATAACATTTACAAAACAACCTAACAGCAGGTCTAACAGCTCAGCTTTGCACAACGGTTTTGTAAAATCATAAAAGTTAACTTCTACTTGTCCAAAAATTACAAGTTTATATTCTTTAGAAACTAGACTCAACCTAGTTTACTGTAGTATCAATAATCTCAACCAATTTTCACATTTACACTTTGTTACAGTCACTTAAACATCAATAACACATTCTGTCCAGAAACTGTTTGCATCCAAACTCAACATATTAACTATCTATGAACTATCATGCATTCATATAACACTCTAGACTCCATAAACACCATCCATGCACATCAATTACACATTACATACATGATTAGGGTTTTTGTTTGAACTCAAATCAAAAACACAACAATTAACGTGTAACAATATCAATACTAGTTATCATATCATTATCAAATCAACAATCATATTAACTTCCTACACACACATAATCGGCCAATCTAGGGTTTTCAATTAACCCACCAAACATCAAAATCAAGTATAAAGGATGCATAGGATAATCGATTATACCTTCCTAGCACCTAATTCTTCAATCAAACACTTGAATTCTTGGTTGTATATGTGTGTGTAAGTCGACGGCAGCCAAGGAAGTAAGGGGGTGGGGTTTCCGATCGGGGTCTTGGGGAGAAAGAAAATAATAGTTAGGGTTTAGTTATTATTAATATTTATAGAGTACTATGTTACACTTTGGCCCCTCCACTTCTAAGTATTACCTATCTAGCTTAACTAACTTGTTTACATCTTGAGTTAACGTTTATAACCATGTTATCACATAACACATAAGTCTAACACATAATTATCATATAATTACTGTTTTGACGTTTTTCGTTTATTCACCAATCGTTTGCGTTAACTCGTTTGCGTTTCGGTGCAATTCCCGAAAGACTACACATGTAGTAAGTGTTAAGCGTCATTTAAACCCTAGTTTAAATGTAATGAGGTGTGCGTTATAGATTCAGTGATCTTAAGTTTGAATTGACGGAGTTGAGTTAACGGAGTTAACCTGAAATTGACGATTGTCACAGACGATGATCCCAATGCATCAGAAGGTGCAGGTGGTGAGTTGCCAAGAACTGAACAAACTCCTGGGACTTCCACATCTCAGGGGGAGTCAACTGGTATGGCAGGAGGATCAGGTAGTGAAGATGTCGTGGTTGTGGATGATGAGGAGATGTTGGATGAGGATGTTGTGGGTGATGATGATGTGTTACCTGTTGAGGAAATTGAGAAGATAGGAGAACAAATTGTGATTGATAGTGAGATTGAAGAGGGAGAGATTGTGGATGACAGTGTAGAACATGACATTCCAGTCGTTGATAAGGCAAATGTGAGTCAAGATATGGATGTGTTAGATGAGTCTGAGTGGGAAGAGCAGCCGAGATGGAAAGAAGGCTACGCTCAGTGGTTTGTAAAGACAAAGAAGCCAGTGGTTCTAACCATGTTCAAGAAGAGTTACAATATCAAAGGGTATGCTGAGTCGAAGAAGGGTATTATATGTTGGTTGTATGATGAGCAGTTGAGGTTATTTGTGATTTAGAAAGAAGGCTACGCTCAGTGGTTTGTAAAGACAAAGAAGCCAGTGGTTCCAACCATGTTCAAGAAGAGTTACAATATCAAAAGGTATGCTGAGTCGAAGAAGGGTATTATATGCTGGTTGTATGATGAGCAGTTGAGGTTATTTGTGATTAAACGCTTTGATGGGTTTCAGTACTTTAAGAGGTTGTTGAGATCTCTCAATACCTTTCCTGAGAGTGAGGTGAAGGATTTGGCTAAATTAGGGTTGATTAATAGAAGTGATGATAATATGGCCAGAATTATTGGGAAGATTGTGTGGAAAGAAAGTGTGAAAGAGAAAAAGTTTGAGCTATTAAAGCCGCAGAAAGGGAAGCTGGTTGAAGATAAGGAAAGAGGAATGCGAGCCGATGGAAAACCTTGGATGGTAATGAAATATAAACCGGTTTCGTGTTTAAAAGAAGTGCCGATGAAGACAATGCCCAAGGATGTTTTAAAGAATCTAAAGTGGTGGTATGTTGATAGTCAAACAGCTGAAGCGGTTATGGAAGATGAAGATGAACAAGAAATTCTGAGAGTGTATGATCCCATGCACTTGGTAAATTTGTCTCAAGCTGACTTGCAGGTACTAAACGATAAGAAGATATTTTATATTCTTGCATGGAAAGATGAAGCCAAGAAGTACCAGAGGGTGGTCTCTGTTTGTGTAAGAGAGGGTGTTCATGCTTGAAGACGGGTGACACGAGTTTTAAGATTACGAGACACGAGAATGAAGATAGAGATATGAAGCTACTGCCAAGAGGGAGTCTGTTGGTGCATAATGTCAGTAGTTCAGTATCTAGTGTATTGTATGTGTCTGTAATCATGTTAGATTGTTTGTTTGGGTTTTGGATATTGTGTCGCACAAGTTCGCCTGGGATGTGGGCGAACTTGTGGACAAGCGAAGTTGTGACAACTTCGCCTAACATGTTAGGCGAAGTTGTCGAGGATTATATAACCTCAGCTTCGGCTTGTTTTGTAAAAGTTTTTTTCAAGAACGTGCTTTTGTGATTTGTGATATCACGTGTTGAAGTGTTGCAATACAAAAGTGCTTGTTAGTATTGTAACGTGTGTTTGCGTATCGTCTCAACGTTTAATATATCTTACGCTCGTATCGTATTACGTGGGGATTCTGCACCCTCGTGTTACGAGATACTCCTGTGTAGATCCGGCTGGGAACCTGCACTCTACAATATCATACTAACATTACCTAGGGTCGGAACTCGGTTCTCGTTCTTCTTCTTCTTGGTTTCGGCTTAGAGAGAGAGTAAGATGAGAGAGAGCTAAGTGTGTGTTTTGGTGGTGTATGGAGTATGAGAAATGAATGATAATTGGTGATTTAAGGTTTATATAATTATGGATCATGGGCTTAGGCCAATGGTCTTTCCCTCTTTCCTTCATAACCCAAGTCCATAACCTATATCCATTACCCAACACTAGCCCGAACCATACCAACTCCTACTCTATTTATTTATTTCCCGATAACCCGAGTAAACTTTCCCTCTATTATTAAATAATATAATTAATATTATTTTGGAAATTTCGGGATGTTACACAATACTTCAAAACATTTTGTGTTTTTAATCCAGAAAACAAGTATAGGCAAACGTTTAGTGTTTTCAAAACTAGTATGCAAGTATGTCCGTGTTTTCAATCCAAAACATGATGTCACATGTAACAGAGTTTTCTCAAAACCAAATGAATGCATTTGACTCGTTAACTGTTACCTAGTACAAGTGTTTTAAGTTATGAGAGTATGTTCAACAACACATGACTCTAAGACCCACGTATGAACTCACACACAAACACAAACTTGACCCGACGAATCATTGGTGATAATAAGTAATGTCAACAATACCGAAAGTCCTAACATGTATCCACACATCATATCATGGCAAAGCAACCAAATATTCATCATACAACTTAACTTATGATCATTCAGTTCACGAGACATATTCTGGCATGTACAAACTGATTTTATTCACAAAGAAAAGATTAAGTATAAATTCTACAAAATTTACCACAGTATGATATATGAATCAGGTTTCTCAAACAATTTTTATTATATTTTTCTCAAGCATAGAAAACTCACAATAATTCAACCATTACAGATAGGTACTAAGAGTTCAGCAGATTGCGCAACAAAAACTAGTTTAATGGTTCTATCAACTCATTAAACTAAATTGTGTAAGACCAATTGGGTTATCTTTTAAAATCATAATACTAAGTTCCAGAAGTGGAACCAACCCGTTTGGGTTTGTCATTAGGGAGTTATGGTGTCCGAAAAATGGACCAGAATATAACTCCCCGAATCAGCTTTGACATATGTTTTTCTAAAATCATAAAAGGTATTCAATACTCATCCAAAAATTACAAAGTTTACCTTTCTGGAAACTAGACTCAGAATACTATATCCTAAAATCAAAAATAGATCAATAATCATCATTTAACAGCGAGTTACAGACCAATCAATAAATGAGAACGAATCTGTCAGCCAACTGTTCTCAACAAAACTCAAACCCTAACATGTTTATGACATCACTAGGGTTCTAATTAATCATGTTAAAAACCCCCGTTAGAAAATATAAATCCAACAATTATAAAAATTAAAGATTCAAAAATATCACTTGCAACTTGTATCAAGATTGTTTAAATTAGAAGGAATACTAATCGATTGAATCCAAGACCTAATTGCTTACATTCAAACCCTCGAACACCCAAATTTCTCAAAATTAAAGTATAACTCACCTACCTAACCAAGATGAGTTTCAATCGATGTTAATGAGTGATGAAAGTATTAGAAGCAGGTGATGGATTAGGGTTCAGATTGGTTACTAAAGGGTGGATGTCTGGTTGGTCACACAAAAGAATTAGAATGTGGCTATTAATTATCAATAGTCACACTTTTGTTTTAATGTAACTGTTAGCTTTTAGCCATACAAAAAAATTTATAAGTGGCTATAAAATAATGCTTTATGGTCACATAAACCCCTTAAGTGTGACCACATGTATAAGCTTTTAGCCACATATGAAACAATTAAAGTGTGGCCATTAACTACTAACGGTCACACGTTTTGTTTGCTATCACCGTTAACTTTTTGCCACATATAAAACTTATAAGTGGCTAACAAACAATACTCTATGGTCACATATACCCATAAGTGTGGCCATATGTATTAGTTTTTGCTAAAGGTTCTAACAGGTGTGATTTTTGCCACAAAAATCTAATTTATGTTGCTAAAGGTTCTAACAGGTGTGTTTTTTGTCACACGAATTGAAAAAGTGTGGCTAATGTTCCAGCAGGTGTGATATTTTGCGACAAAAATCTAATTTATGTGGCTAAAGGTTCTAACAGGTGTGTTTTTAGTCACACGAATAACAAATGTGTGGCGAAAGCGACCTTTAGCCACACATTTAGACCGAGGTGTGTCAAACCGCCCAGAGCATGTGTGTGGCTAAAAGCCAATATTCACGTAGTGAAGTACTCGTGTTCACAATTTTTAACTAATTAAAACACACGAAATTAAATTCTTAATTCACATACTTTTACCCCCGCATCATAATATATTAAATAATTTAATACAATCATTTAAAAGCTATAACTATCCTATAATATATATCTTGGAATCTTTAACGAAAATCCAATTATTTAAATATAGTTAATACATTTAAAATACGTTTTTTAAAATTTTTGTTTTAAAGAATAATACATATAATATATATATATATATATATATACATATATGTAAGAAAAATTATAGAAACGTTTAACGATGAGAAAACACCAATAATGGTGTCGGGTTTTAATGATGATTTATTATTATTAAGATACTTATAATACATACATACAGGTATTTTAAAAAGTAAAATGTGTCTTAAAAGTATAGAAAGAAATTATGTCCCTTGGATCAAACCTTTTAATGTCAAAGACTAATTGTGAGTTATATTTGTGTTGTGTTTTATTCTTTAGTTAACATTTATTCTTCTAAAGGGCATTATGGTCTCTTTCAAAACAGACAATCAAATCAAAACTTCTATAAGTAATACTTCCATTAAATTGTTTACACACACATCAAAGAGAAAAACAATTCCATAACTGATAACGCACAACGAACCAACGCCACCCACCGTGAACCACAAATCAACCACCACCAATCTTCCTTCGCTGGTGCCACTTTCTCCGGCCATATTTACTGAGTTCTCCCTATTGGTTGGGAGGGGGGGGGGGGTTGAGTGCTCCTCTTCTAAACCCGCATGTCTAAAAAAATTGTTCAACCCTCGCCGCGGACAAAGGGTGAGTAATAGGCTTCGATTGATGAACAAATATCTTGTAAATTGATACTCCTAAAATCGATCTAGAGCCGCCGTTTTCAAGCAAATCGAACGAGTGGTGGTATTTTCCGGCAACCGTGGCGACGGGTTTGGTGGTGTTCACCGGAAAAAAGGAAGAGGGAAGGGAGGGTGAGAGATTGATGGGTGGACTACAAATGTAAGATTAACACAATTTTTTAAATACAATTAAGATCACTGTATTATATTGCATTTGTTATATTTAATTATGTTATATTTAATTTGTAGTGTGTTATATCACAAGAGTGACTCGTTCTGGTATATTCCATATGTTTGTGGTGTGTTATACATTTTCATAACTTTAACTTGTTATGATATGGGTGTTATAGTTCATGTTTTGGTAGTGTGTTATAAATTTCAAGAATGAAAGCTTAAATCTATAATGTGATGGGTGAGTCATTGTGTTATACTTCGGTCATTTTTAGTGTATATAAATTCAATAATCTTGTTATGTTATGGCTTTTATAATCAAATCCACAAAAATATGTTTAAAAATCAGATCCACATAGATAGCAAAATTGGTTACATATTTTCCTAAATTAATCTAATACACGTTGGACAATCATACCCTTATTGTGTTATTTATTTAATTGTCACATGTCAATATAAGATGGCTTCCTACACTTTTTAGGAAAAAGTTTCTTTTTATTTTAACCTTACTTCATACATACATACATACATACATACATATATATGTAAAAAAAATGTATGCGAGATTTAATTGACAAGAATCATGAGCTTACGGATGTCGGTTTGCTAAAATAATGTTTGTTTTATATTTACTAATAATTACTAATAATTATAATTAATATATAAACCCTTAAAACCCTTTTCAAAAACTATAAAAACAACAACCGCGCCCATGGGGCTCAAACCCGCACCCGTGGCCGGTTTAATGGTCATGAACACACACGCGCACACACCAGCCACTGGGCTGGTGTGTCCAGTTGGTTAACATCTGAGAACGATTTACTTTATACAAAAACATAAATAACCCATATTAGCTTATGAACCCTAACTCTGAAATTGATCAAATTGCTTGACGTTGGTTTAATTAACATTAGGGTTTTTAAATAAGAATCAAAGACGATCAGTAAGCATATACTAACTGATATATCAACTCTTAGATAAAATCCAGTTGTTTATTTTTTGTAATTGAAATCGTTTATGATCGATTTTCTATAATTAAAGCGTCGGTGGTGGTCTATTAGGTAAGATGAATCATACTCACCGATCAATTCCAAGTTTGATGCGAAGATGAAGGTACAAGTTAAGAAATTTGAATACGGGTTACGGGTATGAACCTGGCTAAGGGTTTGGGTTATTGGGTTGGATATTATAATTTGGCAGGATTTGCAAATTGGTCCTTCCACTATAGAGATGGATTCAAAATGGGATTAAAGTATAGTTTAGGGTTGAAAATGTATATAAATCAAAGTTATTATGATATATTAAGTAAATAAAATAAACAAATAATAATAAAATACTAATAATTCGATAGACGTGATATTTTATTGATAAATTTTTTTTGGAAAACGAAAACGTGTCGGGTATTGGTATTTAATATATTATATGAAAACCCGAGTTGTTACAAATAGGATCTTCAATTGATAAATTTTGACTTTGAGCATAATCAGATTTGACTTTGAGCGTTTCATTTTACACTTGAGTGTATTTAGGATTTAGAATTCGACTGAGCGTATTTGGTTTTAACCATGAGCGTTTTTTTGTATTTGGCTTGAGCGTTTCTTGCGTACCTAATATATGTTAAGCAATTATCGTTCGCTAACTTAACTCTATATTTTTTATGTTTATGTAATTTAAATGTTTAATGAGTTATTTTATGCAATGAGTTATTCAAATGTGTAATTGTGTACTCGACTTTGAATGTTAATATTGTTAGTTTTTTTTTTTGTTTTTTTGTTTTTTTAAAATAGTGTGCTTAAGAAATGTTTGTGGTTTTAATTGTTTGTTATTGTCTTTCAACTAGAATATATTCTCTAAAGTTGACAAAATAACTTAAATGTTCAAAACTCGGTTTCCCGCTCAACCGTGTTTATCACCAATATGTGTGTGGTGTGTGTATACTAAAATAAGAAAAAACTTAATTATTAAAATTCGGGACCTCAGTGGCCGTCAAGACCCATCACACTTTCAATTAGGGGTGTTCATTTGGTTAACTTGATCAGGTTCGGGTTAATCGAGTTCTTCCTTATAAAAAACTATCCCACAACCCGACCCTATTAAGGTTCGGGTTTTTCGTTCTCGGGTTAATCGGGTTTTGGGTTAGTCGGGCTGGGTTAGTCAGGTTACTCCATATTTTGAGGCTAATTTATAACAAACAGGTTATGACATATATAGATACTCCACGCTATGTTTTAGTAATTACAATATAGTTCAATAATGCCCAAAAGTTTCTCATTGTCTTAACAAGTCTTAACAAATTATAACAACGATGGAGCATTTGATAAGAGAAATGCTTTGAGTCATTCATCAACCACAATGCTTGTTATCAACTTCTGAATAAATTAGCCTTTGTTGTAATCAGCCGACCTAAACAAATATGAATCAAGATACTGAACTAGTTAACAGGAATGTGGGAGAATTGTTCCATAAATATTAAATTTGACAAGGTTGTTATAATACAAACCTTTACAATAAATATATGAATGCGATTCCAAGACAACGATACTTAACAGGAATGTGAGAGAATTGTTCCAAAAATATTAAATTTGACAAGGTTGTTATAATACAAACCCTTACAATAAATATATGAATGTGATTCCAAGATAAAGATATTATGTTGTTACAAAAATCTTCTAAAACATGATTAAGATTTTCTGTAAAAAAATTAAAATAAATTAACAAAAAAAAAAGAAAAAAAAAGATCCTTAAAACTAAAGAGAGAATAAAAAAAAGTATATCATGCTGCTGCCATTGCTCACAAGTCACAACACCATGCCTAGTATTCGATTGGTATATAACCATATATCACATGAACACTACATTATCCAGTGTTAATTCGAGAATGCAAATTGCCAACATTGAAACTAAAAAACATTATCAGGCATTTTAAATCAAATACCTGTAAAATTGTAGGTGGACTTGATCTTTGGACATTATGAATTGCAGTTTGGCTTGCTAATTAGGTTAACTATAGGGTTAACCCGAAAACCGAATTTTTAATCAGGAACAAACTTGAAACCCGACCCTATTAATAATTTGAGTATTAATACCTTTTGACCATATTTAACCTGACCCTAATTAGTTTATTCAGACTCTGGTCGAGTTGGGTTAATCGGGTTCGGACATTTTCACATAAAAAAGTTCAGCTTGTATATTAAATGTGGTGTACAAGACATATTAAGTGAGTCATTTTTAGATAGTCAAATTAAGTTATCAAAAATGTGTATTTTTTTATCATCTTTATAGAAAAAGAATGTGTTACAGAAGTTGTATCATTTCAACAAGAATCTAATATTCAGGGCCGGCTTAGACCCCATCCTGCATCGGCGACCGTTTAGGACACGGTTTCGATGAAGGGCACAAAATTTTTAATGTTTTTTTAGTATATATGTATAGATTTCAGTTTTTTTAAGCATTAACAAGTGGAATTAGGAGAAAAGAAAAGGTAAAAACGATAAACAAAGAGAAAGAAATATTGTCGAAAAGGTTTTCCGGCCAATATCAAGTTGCAGTGGCCAAAAGGAAATGAACTTGAAGAAGATATAAAATATAATGTTATATAGGATGTACTTTTTACTTTATGCATGTATACTCTCTTTTCATATTTTTGACTTTTATTTTTCTTTATTTATCTATAAATAAGTCAAATTAAAATAGGGCTTGATAATTAAAATTGGGCTTATGTCCATAGCCATTTTAAACCAACCCAATTATAATCGTTTTCCATATATAATAATGTACTCTATGATCACAGATTAATATCACTGATTCATTTTAACTTTTTTTTTCTTTATCACTTAGCTTTATTTATGTTTGTGTACGTTATTGCTATAATAACTTTGTTTTATTTATTGTATTTAGAATTATTGATCTTTCGAAGAAAAATAATTATTTAAGGTCCATCTTTTATACTCGTCTTGGGCACTCGAAATCTCGGAGATGGCCCTGCTGATATTTGAACATGATACATAATATACATTACATTAAATGGTTTCTTTTTAAGCTATTTTTTTTAGGCTTTAGTTATTTACAAACCTATTCACACACTTACCATACGAGTCTTATGAGACCTATACGACTCTTACTATAGGTGTTCGGCAACATGGAAAAGGGTGATGGCAACATATATACATAAGGTATAGAAATATAATATCCATTTCTTTTAATAAACTGACATAGATACATCACATTCGTGAATCACACGCTTTTGTCTTACAAATAAAACATAAACGGCATCCACAAACTTTATTTCGAAGCTCTAATCACCCACACAAAAAGAATCCAACATTTTGAGTGAAATGATAAGCGGGCACACGATGATTTGTTATCATGTTTAATCATATCGCAACCAAACAATAACCATACCCACAAACTTGTCCACCATAGATTCCAACAACCATCAAGATCAAGAACCACTTTCAAGGTCATTTTGGGGAACCAGCTGGATAGATTCCTATTTCCATCCTTGTACCACCACAACAAATTCACTTGAAACAAGTTCACTCTCGGCTGGTCCATATCACGTATTTAAATATTGAAAAGAAACAATAATAAATTGATGCAGAAACTAATAATAAAATTGTAACTTTTATATAAAATCATAATCTGAAGAACTACAGAAGCATAAAAATTGTTACTTTTATATAAAACTTATTTCCATAATCCGCTTCCACACGAGAAAGTGAAGTTGCATGCTCCACCGATTATTACAACGTAGTTATGAACCGGTCTAACAAGAAAGGGCGGCAAATGAACTAGCAGTTCACAAACACATTGATCATCAACTTGAGCCAACCACTTACAACATTGTTCTTCTACTGGCGTGTCTTTATGCCTATGGTGATGATGATGACGATGTTTATGACCGTGACCATGATCATGTCTATTGTCATGGTCGTGGTCGTGGTCACGACCATGACCACGACCACGACCATGATCAGGGTCTTGGTCCTGATCCTGACCAGGATCACCAACCTCATCATCTTCGTGTCTGTGACCATGTTCATGCTCATGTTCGTGCTCGTGCTCTGGTGTGTCCACCTCATCGGATGGTGGTGGGTCAGGGTCAAATGGGGTCCGAGGTGCGGGTGGAGGTATTTGTATGAATGGTAAATACGCACATGCTTGATTAGCAAGGGCCATTTGGTAATTACAAAGCGGGCGAGGAGAAAAAGGTGTAGCCGGCACCAAGGAGATCACCTGCCCTTCGGTATGGAGATGAAAACCGACAACCAAAATGAAGAGTGTAACGCCAAGAATGTTGAATCTAATCATAGTTTCGCTATAATTTTAAAACCGTTTTTCTTATGATTTTCCTCCGCCAATATCAATATATATACATATATATACATATATATACAAGAAGAAGCATAAACTTTGTGTGTTCTTGGTAGGTTTTCTTGTGTGTTATATGAAACTATAAATAGTTAGGAAAATTTATAAATTTATAACCTTTCTTGTTAGCACCTTCATTCCCTTTGCATGATATTCAATTAAGTATTGTTTACTTTCCAAATAGTCAACTTATTCCTACCATATTTTCAAGTTGCCAAGAAGCTTCACCTTTAATTTAGGTTGGTTAGTAACTAATAGTGTCACATACATGAATCCAAACAAGACACAGGTACACGAGGAATGACACAAACACGACCTGTTTAACTGATCATAAAAACTACTTATATATATTTTGCATGGTAATACTTAAAATTTCTGTATTTACATAGTATTTTATAGCCAAACTATGCCAAGTTGCCAAATCTTTTTATACCTTCATTATTATTATTTTCTTTTTTCATAAAATCTCTCAAATAGCTTAAGTTATTACATAATACACATTACAGAAAAATAAAAGCAAATAAATAAACAGTCAACCGAAGAACTTTTCGGGTTGACACGAACATGACTTGTTTAGCTAAGCGGGCTCGCAAATTCGACATTATATTGACGCGAACCATTTACGTTGAACCAAAACCCAAGAATTCCGTGTTAACTTCGTGTCATGTCAGAAATTCACACCCAGTTAAACGGCTTTACCACGATATGATTATGTTATAGGGGTGGCAGCTCCTGACATGACACCAAAATAATGATTTGTGTTATTATACCCAACATGTTTAATAAAAAAGTCGTGTTTGAGTTGAACAAATTCATTTATGACCCTTTTACCAAATGATTACAGCATGTCACCCCGTTTAACAAGTTAAAAACTTTATTATAACATGTCAACCCTTTTACATCACGTCAACTCACTTTCAACCTGTTTGGCATGTTTAAATAATGGGTGCTATAGAGGTAGGGTACCAAAAAGACACAAATACCTTTAAGGACTACCCGCAGGTCACTCAGAAATCCCTCGTAAGACACCCGCAAAGCACAAAAGTCATCAGCACAATCATTTGAGGAAGAAGCACTCTCATAACACATGCGGAAGCATCACAGCACCCTCAGAAGTCATCCGCAAGAAAGAATAACCTTCCGCGTAAATGACCATGAGGTAATACTCTGGGACAGCTGTCAATAACCAATTACCTTCTAGAAGATTTATCAAGATGCTTTCTTGGGCAATACGTGATCTTTTGGCCAATCAGCTAGTGACACCTGGCAAGGCCGTTATAACCATGCAGATGTCCAATATTCGCCCATTAACGAATGAAAAGATGACGCATGTCCAGGTTGTTATACATGCACATGCAACGTATAAGCTAAACCTATCACACAAGGACATGTGTCCAGACGGTTATGCATGTATTTTCCTGAGGGACAGCTGGCCCAATCACCTTCCCACACCCTTCGGCTATAAATACCCTCTCGATCATCATAAGATATTCATTCACTACCATTGTACTCTCTCAGTTCACTTAAGTACTTTATCTTCTCATCAGGACTGTACTTATTCTCACGCCGGACGGTGGTTACGGGAAGACCCCCCACCTCATCCTTCCCGTAACGAACTCACGGTGTTTTGTTTTGCAGGATTCACGTCATTGGACTTTGGGAGTTGTGTTCGTATCGTATTGACAGTTAACCGTATCCTACCCTGTGGACTCATAAGATCTAAGACCCATTAGTGGGGAGCAGATCTGTGTTTCTTCATTGGCGCCATCCGTGCTTTTGTTAGAACATCTAACAATTTTCCGTTCTTTTTACGATATGAGTCAGTTACCTAAAGGACCGACGGAGAATCAAGCACAACCTCTGCGTGATCTCAACCTTGAAACACGTGAAGGAGCAACGTCTGTGTTTGCTCGAATTTCGACCCCTGTTACAAGAACCGACACTGCCAACCCGGGAATCCTTTCCTTGGGTGGTTCGACGGCTTGGGGGTTGTTTGCTCAACAGGAAGACGTCACTCCGATGGACACCGGAAACGTTGTTACACCAACTACTGACTTGTGGTACGTCACAGCCCCATGAGGTTCAAATATAAGGAATCTATAGCGTGTTCCAAGAGAAGTTCATCGAACTCAGTCGGAGTTAGGTTTAGAAGAAGATTCCGATGACTCTAACCCAAGAAGAGCTCACCGTCATAACCTCAGGACTGAAGAAACCTTATCTGCAGACGAGTGGCTTCGTATTCAACAAGAAAGTTTGAAAGCAGAGTATGAACGTCGGGTCCAGAATGAGCGTTTCCATGGCCGGACCCTGACGTATGACGAACCTCCCAGGAGATCTATTTCTCCTCCCATAAGGGGAAGCCACATCCAATACAGTTTACCACCGGAGCGAAACATGAGCGAAACCCGAAGGTTACGTCCTCGTCCCCGAGTAGATATGCGGGTGCCATCTTATGAGGACGAACTGGACGGGTACGAATCATCTTATCGGCCGGATGGTAGCTTCTATAGCTGGGATAGCCGTCTTCCTTCGTACGGAGAAACTAGCTATCCGCGCCCAGTTGTCCGCCATGCGGAGTATCATAGCAATGCTGAATATGATTTTTCCAAACCGTATCATCCGGAGTCTTTTGCAGAAAAATCAAAATTCATTTCGAGCATCGCGACGGCTCCATTCCGGATTAATGCAAAAATTCCAACATCCGTTGGAACATATAACGGAATGACAGATCCTAGCGATCATCTATTAAGGTTCGAAGCAGTTGGAGGAGTCAGCGGTTGTACTCTTCCATACTGGTGTCACATGTTCACACTAACATTCACCGGGGCGGCGCGGGAATGGTTTGAAAAATTGCCATGTGGAAAGATTACAAGCTGAAAAGACTTTGTAGCAAAATTCTCTCAGCATTTCAGTCAACAAAAGAAACACACCCGAGACCCTTCGGACATATTAGATGTTACAAGGCGAAATAATGAGCTATTGAAGACTTTATTACTCGTTTTACTAACGAAAGCCTTAATATCAGAGGAGTAAGTGAAGATATGCTGCGCGGAGCATTTTGTAAGAACGTCCACAGCGATGCCTTGATTCGTACCTTAACAGGAAGGGACGGAATGCCTGAGTCATGAGATGAAATCATGAAGGCATCAAAGTTGTTTGCAAGAACTGAAAAAACTCTAAGTTCCGGCATTCAAACCCAAGGGTCGAGTTTCAAACTCCGAGACCAAACAAACAAGCTAAGGGACCAATATGGTCAAGACTTCAGCCAAGTGCGGAAACATCTAAACTTTTTGATGCAAGATCTTTGATCGGCAACAAGGGTAAACATAATTTTTCAGCTCGTTCCACCAACAGTTGGACTCAGCTGTCAAAGACTCCCTCATAAATCCTCACTACTGAGAATCTGACTTTCCGAAAACCACAACCAATACCACGAAAATCATTCCTCGATACAAAAAAACATTACTCATATCATAATGATGTTGGACACAGTACGAATGAGTGTGTGGCTCTCAGAAATGAAATTGAAGCAGCTGTTAAAAATGGTAAACTCGAACATTTGGTCAAAGGCGTGCGAGGAGGGACTGGCAAACCTCCCGCAAAGGATAACCAAGGTCCGGCCAAAAGGAAAATCAAAGATCTGAATGTCCACATGATTCAAGGGGGACATTCGGGTAAAGGAAAACGAAGGGAACATTCGGACGAAGAATGGAAGAATGCAAACGTTATTTATCCTCGGATCAAAGGAGGCCCGTGCAACAAAAACCCGCTGATAATTACTGCTGAGTTTGGCCACTATTGATCACAATATGTGTTCTTTGACACAGGCAGTACGTCCGATATCATGTACGAACAATGTTTCGAACAACTGGATGAGGAAGAAAAAGAAAGATTACAGCTAGTTCATGCTCCTGTTTCTGGTTTCGGGGGAGAAATAATGCACCCTCGGGGTGTCATCACTTTCCCGGTTACACTAAGTGACGGAGTACATTCAAGAACAGAGAAAGTTGAATTTTTGGTCTTACCAGCAACTTCCAAACATGACGTTATCTTGGGACGAGAAGCAATTGGAGATTTCAATGCCCACCCATCCACAGCACATTGTGCAGTAGGAGTTCCAACCAGCACTGGTGTGGCGATAATCCATGTAAACAGACATTGATTTACAACTGAAAGTTCAAGACCAAGCAAGGTTCCAAGACAGGCTAAAAGGACCGAATTCGAAAAATGGGTTTTGAACAAGAAGTTTCCGGATAAGACAATTACAATAGGACCCGCTATCTCGGAAATAGTGAGAACTTTTTTAAAGCAATTATTAATCAAGAACATTGACATTTTTGCTTAGCAACCCGCGGACATGACCGGTGTCCCGCGGACCATTTCGGAACACAAATTAAGGGTGAATCCGTTAATCACCCCAATTGTTCAAAAGAAACGAAAAATGGGTCCAGAGCAAACAAAGGCTATGAATGAACAAGTACAAGACCTTCTTCATGCCGGAATCATACGAGAAATCAAGTATCAAACATGGGTGGCTAACCCAGTGATTGTCCCAAAAAGCAACGGAACATGGAGGATGGGCATATATTACAAAGACTTGAACAAGGCGTGTCCGAAAGATTGTTACCCGCTTCCGGAGATCGACTTAAAAGTAGACGCT
Organism: Bidens hawaiensis; assembly: GCF_021521415.1. Lineage (NCBI taxonomy): Eukaryota > Viridiplantae > Streptophyta > Magnoliopsida > Asterales > Asteraceae > Bidens > Bidens hawaiensis. The sequence goes on from NW_027494043.1 coordinate 176,496, forward strand.
ATGGCCCCATTTAAATTAAGTGTTTCCTCGATGCCTACAAAGGGTATCATCAGATTCACATGGCAGCTGGCGACGAGGACAATACAGCGTTCCGAACTGATCATGGAACATTCTGTTACAGAATGATGTCTTTTGGATTGAAGAACGCGGGGGCCACATATCAACGACTGATGGATCAGGCTTTCAAAAATCAAATAAGTTAGAATCTCGAAGTGTATATGGATGATTTGGTAATCAAAAGCATTGAAGAAGATCAGATGTTAAGGGATATCGAAGAAACCTTCGAAACATTATGAAGCATCAACATGAAATTGAACCCGGCTAAATATTCATTTGGCATGGAAGAGGGTAAATTCCTTGGGGTCATAGTAACAGGCGTGGGCTTCAAAGACAACCCAGATAAGGTCTAAGCAATAGCCCGCATGCCTTCACCCTCTTCCCTCAAGGAAGTTCAAACACTTAATGGAAGACTTGTGGCGTTGAACCGATTCTTAGAAAATCACGCAACCGATTCTTAAAAAGGCACATTTCAAGTGGACCGCGAAAGCTGAGAAAGCATTCTTAGAAGTTAAGAAATGCTTAATGGAGCTTCCTACTTTAATAGCACCATATGCGGGTGAACCCTTGACATTATATTTATCTGCCTCAGACATTGCCATAGGAGCCGTTCTGCTGACTGATAGGAAAAATGTTCAAACTCCAATCTATTACGTCAGTAGAACATTATCGGACCCGGAAACAAGATATTCGATGTTAGAAAAGTTGGTTTTGGCATTAGTTTATGCTGCCAGAAGACTCCGCAGATATTTCCAGGGCCATCCTATCAATGTATTAACCCGGTACAAGCTCAAGAATGTGCTGAGTAAACCTGAGTTGTCCGGGCGACTGGCCAAGTGAGCTATTGAATTAGGAGAACACTCGATCGAGTATAAGCCCATACCAACGATCAAGGGGCAGGTACTCGCGGACTTCGTCACAGAGGTTCCGCAGTACAAAGAACAAGAATGCCTAATCGAACAACAACCCCAAGCACCTCCGGAACAAGGGCAAGTTTGGTCATTGTTCACGGACGGAGCTTCCAGCAGCGAAGGGACAGGCGCAGGTTTAAGGCTAGTCAACCCCGAGGGGCATGAATTTACGTACGCCATCAAGTTGGACTTCAAAAGTACCAACAATGAGGCAGAATACGAAGCCTTCCTGGCAGGACTGCGGATAGCGAAAAAACTGGGGGTGAAACATTTAGAGGCTCGGGTGGATTCTATGCTAATTGCGGGACAAATAAACGGAACATATGAAGCCAAAAACGATGTCATGGCTTCTTATTTGTCACAAGCAAGAGTCTTGATTCGTCAATTTTCCTCCTTCAGTATTGTTCACATCAAGAGGAGCGAGAACAAATCGGCGGACGCTCTTAGCAAACTAGCTTCAATGAATTTTGAGCATCTCGCCAAAGATATTCGTGTAGAAGTTCTAGACCATCCATCCATTCCAGAAAACCAAGTCATGATAATTCAAACGGGCGTTGAATCTTGGATGTCACCTATTATAGCTTATCTGTCTTCCGGAACGCTTCCAGCAGGAAAGGCTGAGGCTCGGAAGATTAAGCATAAAGCTCTGAATTACCAGTTGATTGACGGTATCTTTTACCGGAGGTCATTCCTTGGTCCACTGTTACGTTGCGTGGACGCGGAAGACGCAAATTACCTAATTCGAGAAATTCACGAAGGTATTTGTGGGTTACACGCGGGACCAAGAATGACGGTTGCAAAGATCATAAACGCAGGGTACTATTGGCCTGACATGCATTTAGATGCTGTGCAGGAAATCAGAAAGTGTGATTCATGCCAGCGTCATGCCCCCAACACCCTGCGTCCAAAAAACGAACTGATTCCAGCAACTTCTGCCTGCCTGTTCCAAAAGTGGGCTATTGACATTATGTGACCTTTCCCAGAAGCCTCGGGACGAGTCAAGTTCCTGATAGTGGCCATTGATTACTTCACCAAATGGGTAGAAGCCAAACCAGTTGCATCAATCACGGCTTCGAATGTGAAAAAATTCCTTTGGGAATTTATCATTTGCCGGTTTAGCCTCCCACAGGAGTTGGTAAGTGACAATGGGACCCAATTTGCTGATAGCGAATTGCAAGCATGGTTGAAAGAGCTACAAGTCATTCAAACCTTTACATCCGTAGCTCATCCGCAAGCAAATGGTCAGGTCGAAAGGACCAACCGAACTATCAAGGAAGGGATCAAGGCAAGGCTAGGGACGAAACGAACGGGTTGGGTGGACGAATTGCCCCATGTACTCTGGGCCTTCCGCACTCAAAAGAACTCCAGTAATTTGGAGACACCCTTTAGCCTGACCTATGGCACTGAAGCCATGATCCCTGCAGAGATCGGGATCCCATCCGCGAGGGTTCTGTTGATTGATAACAACGACCACGAACTCAGGATGAATCTAGACCTATTGGAAGAAAGAAGAGAACTAGCATTGACTCGCGAGCACAATTATAAGCGACAGCTTGAGAAATATTACAACTCGGGAGTCCAAAAATGCAAGTTCGATACGGGAGACTTTGTCTTCCGCAATAATGAGGCTTCCGGCCAGGAGCCTCTGGGAAAACTAGCCCCAACTTGGGAAGGACCTTACAAAATCAAGCAAGTACTAGCAAAAGGTGCCTATAAGTTGGAGAAGTTGGACGGGACTGAGGTCCCTCGAACTTGGAACGCGGCACAATTGAAGAAAAGCTATATATAGCAGTTTCGTTCATTTTTTTACTTTTTAGGCCAGCGTGCCCATATAGATTAGCAAGTTATGCAATTTCTTTCTGTAAGGCTTCCGCCCAACGAATATAGAATGTCTAGTTACTTTCATGTTATTGTAAGATGTAATCTTTTATTGACAAAACCGAAGTTCCGGATAAGCACTTATACTATAGTACATAAGACAAAGTGCACGGAAGAAACACAAAGACTTCTTATTTTAATCAAAAGAGATTACAAAACAGGAAGCAAAGTTTACAAAGAGAAGTACATATACATCTACGGGGCAACATTTTTGCCTTCCACAGTGTCTTCGGCTTCTTCATCGTCTTCCTCTTCAAGATCTAACAACTCCTTTAGTTTCTCGATGGCATCATCCTTATCTGCGAGTTCCGATATATGGTCAGAGAGTGAAAACTTCAAAGTATCAAACTCCTTGGTCTTCTCCTCTAGGATGGACACAGTATCAATGCCGACCAACACATATTCCTCTGGAGACAGGCCCTTGGAACCGAACTTATAACCCTCCTCAAAACCCATTTGTCGGCCCGCCTGCTCGGAGGCACGGAGGAGTATTGCAACACAATTCCCGAGATCATCAATGTTGCGAAAGTCGGTAATAACGTGTTAAATCATACAAGCATAAGTAAACACATATAAACCCGAATCACTTGTATCAATAATAAGACTCGATACCTTGGGAATCGCTGTCGATAAAAGCCACTTCTTGTCCGCTTGGGCTCGGAGGAAATCCATTTTATGGCCAGCACATTCCAGATCTTGGTCTCGATTCTTGGCATTCAAAGCGGACAGACGTTGATCTTTGGCCACTGAGTCGGCTTGAAGGGTCTTGATAAGCTCAGCTTATTCATCCAGTTGTTTCTGGAGAACAACCTTAGCTTCCTCAGCAGCAAGTTGCGCGGCTTTCCCCACTTCCATAGCCCGATAACTGTCTTGGGCGTCGGTCAGCGCTTTAAGAGCCTCTTTCTTGGCCTCAAGCAAGTTCCGCTCGGTTTCCTCCAACTCATCATTCATAGCTAACCAGTCCGGGCGAAGCTCCTGGTTAGTGGACACGGCATTCACCACATGATAAGAGTTGGAGTCAAACAGTTCTTGGCGGATGAGGCGACATTGTCGTTCCTTCTCTCTAGGAGGAAGACTTTCGTCGAGATATTCCTGACAAACATCCGCATTACTCAATACTGAGTTTTGCCGTAGCGAACACCGGGGATGATACGGAGCAGTATCCTCACCCACCTGAGAGGAAGAAGCTTGCCCCCCGCGTTTAAACACACTAACCCCACCCTGATCATGGAAGTTATGCTCTTCACGGGGTGAAGATGTGTGGAACTGGTCAGCTTCACCAACCACTTTGCCCCTATTAGGAGAAGAATCCGATAAATCGATCGGTTCTTGAACATTGTTCTTTGGCAAGGTTGGTGGAGTTGAAAGTTCGGTAGCAGCAGAGTCCTTTAAACCTGAAATACTCCAAAAATAAAAATATTTAAGCTACTAAGAAATGGTAAACAGAAGAGCAATCGTAAAGGGTCAAGTCTCACTTATTGAAGCGTCTTGGGCAGCAAGCTCCCGAAGACGGGCGCCCAAGACCGGGACATCAACCTTAGCCTTCTTCTTTTTCTACTTCTTAGGCGCAGCATCGGAAGCCTGCGCCTTCCGTTTCCCTGCAGCTTTTGAAGCACCCACTTCCGCAGCCTGAGGTTTGCCCTCAACGGATTGAGGACCATCTTCCTCACCTGCCGACAGATCGGTGATGGCCTTCAAATCTTGCTTGCGGGTCAAACCTACAGACGAATGCGAAAGGTTAGTAGCACCAATCGATAACCCTCCCTCGCAGAGCGACGATTCTTCGCTAGAAGAAAGTAGTACTATCTATCCACTCGGAGTAGCGGCAGTTATAGGTCGAGGTTGGGAAATACCTTCGCACTTTTTGACTAACTCCTCACCTTGAGCATACATCGCCTCAGAAACTATAGGCTCCGGACTCAGAGTAGTAGAGAATAGGAAGTAGACTCGAGTGCGCTCCAAGAATGGTACATCCATTCGATCAATTTAACGACGCACCATCATACCTTCCTCACAGTCCAAGAGAGCGTTGAAAACGGAACATTCTCCTACACGAGAAAGCAACAAAGTTAGCACAAGAAAGGATACTGAGAACGAATTACCAACATACTTACGTCCACCGGTTCCCTCGTAATATGATTCCAATTGAGGGAAAGGCCATAAACGGCTCATATTCGCATGAACCATGGCACCTTCATGAATAGGACGCATAGGTGTAGGCGTCCGGGTCAGAGTGTCGAACCACTTGTGCCCCGTGTATTCAATAACGGGAATCTCAGGAAGTGGATCTTCCGGCTTTCGTCGAGTCATTGTAAACAGGATGACATCTTCCCGAATTCAAAAGAACTTGGATTTCCATCCATGGATACTCCGGATCCATTCGAAGCCAATCGAACCCTTCCCGGTAGTAGCGAAGCCATACCACCCGTCACGATATGTCATCTTGTAGAAAATGGCAAACATATTGACGGATGGTTCATAACTGTGAGATTGACAACAGAATTTGAAATGTCGAATCCGTAGCATCCCAAACGAATGAATTTGGGATAAATGAAGTCCGTATTTTATTAGAACAGACCTTACGAATTTCGTCACGGGCAATCGGAAGTTACCCGTTGTAAAATGGTCAAGATATACCGCCATCTTCCTCGGAGGCGGCGCGGTCGCGATCGCACCCTTTGTCAGACGTTCGGCTTCCCAGTCCGGCGGAAAGCCATATACGTTCTTAACATCCTCGAAATATTTTTCTTTAATGTCACATCCTACTTCATTGATAGAAGGAGGATTTTTCTTCTGGGCAGCCATTGGATCAAGTAATACAGAGTGGCTATAGGAGAATAGAGTTCTCAGATATAAATGAGAGCAAAAATATGTAAGTGATAAGAAGGGGTCGACGGCATCAAGGCCTATTTATACTCATCGCAATTAATGCGACCGTCTGACTAACAGAAGAAAAAGAAATAAGGACCAGGGGATGATTGACACATCAGGCGGGAAATTCGAAAAAGCGCCTACAGGCTGTCAAACAAGCAATTAACACGTCTTGTCAGCCACCGCCTAAAACCTCTCTCCGTCACGTCACCAGTACTATCCATTCAACTCGCACAAATTTAAAATTTGAAGAAAGATATTTTGCAAAGATCCCTTTCATTAGTATCCAAAATAGTGATTACAAAAACATGAAAAGAAAATTACAAGTTCGAGTTCTAGCCCCTACATCTACCCTATAGATTCTAAGGCGTCGTGCCTTCCGGAGCATTCTGGACCGCATCGTCCGCCTTTTCATCACCTGACTGGTCATCATCAGAATCGTCATCAGATTCATCATCAATGTATACCCGCAACTGCTTCACTCCATCTTCAGACGAGGCAAATTCCGGAAGCATATTTTGTAGCGGAAAGATAAAATCATCATATTCTTGGACCCGCATATTAAGTTCTTGCTCCGCGTCAAGTCCATAAAGAGGATGGCTCTCCACAGATTGTCCGGACTGGGCAAAGGTCAACCCTTCGTTAAAACCATTCACCCGGCCAACCCCTTCAGAAGCAGTCGTCAAATTTACAAAGCAATCAGTGAGCTCCGTACTTCTCTTAACATGACGGATGACCTATAGATGAAGTTCATTAAACGTCACAGAAAGAAGTAGACAAACAAGTTAAGCAGTATCCAAGGGGAAACTTACCGAGTCAAGACCATGATCAAGGAGGTATTGCCTTTCCCGCTAAGCGTGCTCCGCCCTGCTACGAAGCTCTTGTAGCTTGGCAGAAGCGCGGTCGCCTGCTTCAGTATGGGATTGCAAGAGGGAATCGTATGCATACTGCATTTCAACAACAGTCTTCTCTTTCATTTCAGATTGTTTCCCTTGCAATCTCAAAGCTTCCTCGAGCTCTTGAATCCGGACGCTTTGTTGGGACACTTCGTCTTGTGCCTTCGCCAACTCGTCCTTTTCTTCTGAGTCTCAGCTCGGTTAGCTTCAAGGGTGGCATTCGACCTCTCGCAGGCCTCCTTCCACCGCTTAGCAGCATCAGCATTCCCCTTCTTTTCTTGTTGGAGTGCAGTCTTGGCGTCAGATTGTTTCCACCTAGATGCACTCGCTGCTTTACGGTGCTCCTCAGCTTCTTTTTTCGCAGCTTTCACTTCATCGGAAGCAGCACCAAGCTTACCACCCATTGTCCGCCACTCCCGTAAGATTTCCTGACTACAGGCAAGAGTGTTAGTCAAGGAAACAGCTAAGTCAGAATGGAGTTCATCGCGGGAGCGGGCCATCTGATATGCTTTCTCAGCCTGCGGCATGCAGTGTTCAACAATACTCAAACAGGTCTTGGAAGAAGAGACCCGAGACTCGTTGACGATGTCCCAAGGCGGGACGAACAAATCATAGTCCCCTCCCAGCTGCACGCTCCCAAATAATTGAGAACTTGTGGGCCCAAGGCGAACAGGAGAGGAAGTCGACTGTTGCGGCCCACCTTGGGATGAACCTCCCCCAACCTCATGGGCAGAAGAACCATACAAGAAATCATCTCCCTCACCCGTCGAAAAGAATGAGGAAGAAGTATAAAATTGGGGGGGGGGGAGCTGCACAAAAGCTTCGTTAGTCCTAAAGCCTTCCGCAGTGGCTCCAGGATTCTCCTGCTGTGGACCGGTGGCTTCAACGTTTTGAAACAAATGGTCCAAAGACCCGGAAGTTATGGATTGAATGTTAGATTCTTCCTCGTTCGTCTCAATAGGAAGGGTAACTGGATTTTCCGTCTCCTTCTCTGGAGGAGGTGACGCTTGTTTCTCAATAATTGGAGTTGGCATTGACAGCTTCCCGGCCACCGGACGTTCAACAATGGACGGATCTGCATTACAAAATCATAAGTCAGATCCCACTGTCATGAACAATCAAAATTAACAAGTAAAGAATTACCTTTCACTGTCCAAACGCTCAGAAAGGTTGGGTGGTAATGGTTTCCTCGGACGATGTGTCCGGTGTTTCTTGGCTTTTGGCTCTTTCCCGGCATCCGCGGCACTGGTGCCTGCATCACTTGCCTGAGATGCATGAAGGGATCTCTTCCGGTAAAGCTCTGTCAACAAGTGAGAAACAGATGAAACTTCAGGAGTATCATCTGAGCTTCCTTCCTCAAGGACGACAGAATCGCCACTTAAAGTAACAACTATCCCATCAGAAGTTAGCGCGTTAAGAGGTGGAGAATTCAGGATGTACGCACCTATTTCAAAGATAGCGTCCGAGACAACTGGTTCGTCACGCACTTTAACCTGAAAGAGGAAATACTGGGCAGTCTTCTCCAATATGAGCGTATGCTTCACATTGCGAATAGTTTTACTCACGCAGCCCTTGTCATCTTCTAGAGCGTTCAACATCAAGCCAAAACCTGAAAACAAACAACAAATGTCACTAACAAAACCGCAAAACACAAAATGGTGGGAAAAAGCAAAAACACTAAGACTTACGGCCGTTTAATTCAACGAAAACGAGTTCCATGAAAGGTGAAGACCACAACCGGCTCATCCCCCCCCATACAAATGCCTCCTCGGGAAGCGATCGTATCTGAGTGGGTGATGCGGTCAGTTTATGGAACTAGTCACGTTTCTCGTGAGCAGCCGGCGTGATTTCAATAAGAGCGTCGTTCGGAGAGCGACTTACCATGACCTCCGGTATCACGTCCTCGGAGATCTAGAAGAATTTTTTCTTCCAATCCTTGGAAGTTTCTTCAATAACATTACCGATAGTTCTATCCGGCAAGCTATGGCAAGTGTACCATCCGTTCCGATTTGCCATCTTATAGAATACAGCAAATCGATCCAGCCGAGGTACTAAGTCATGTGCCATACACACGAACTCGAAATGTCGAATTCGCATGACAGAACGCGGGTGAAGTTGGGACAAATGAATCCCAAATGCCTTAATCACCCGTTGGAAGAACTTTGTGACGGGAAGACGGAAGTTCCCATGCTCAAAATAATCGGCATATAGCGCCATCTTTCCTGGAGGTGGAAAGCTGGTATAGAACCAGTAGAAGGGAACTCTGGTCCCCACTCCGGTGGAATACTATAAGTCGTGATAAGTTTCAGGTATTCCCCTTGATCCCAACAGACTTCTATTTCATCGACCTCAGATTGGGCAGGTGCCATCGAAAACGCTTGGTAAAAATGTTTGGATTAGTTCAAAGGAATCAAAAAAAAGATGGAAAGATAAAAGAAAGAAAACAAGTTCGTAATCAAGATTTGAAGGCGATAAAACTTCAAAAAGAAATTAACTCTCTCTATTTATACTCACCGCAATTAATGCGATGGGATATGAACAGCAGAGAGAGAAAAGACCGTCCAGTAACAGATCGCCACGTCACGCGGGAAATTCAAAAAAGTGAAAAAGTTTTACAGTCGGGTACAGTAACAGCCGTCAAAAACGTTTTGTCACCTGCACACGCGCCTGCGAGTGGTTAACTTGTCCTTTTTCATGATTATCCACAAACAACAAAAGATATTTTTCACCAACATGAAAAAGTCAAAAAACCCCAAATCCACATTAAGTTCAGAATTTCAACCGCATAAAATACTTCACACGGAAGAAACACTGGACTGGGGGACTTATAGAGGTAGGTACCAAAAAGACCCAAATACCTTTAAGGACTACCCGCGGGTCACTCAGAAATCCCTCGTAAGACACCCGCAGAGCACAAAAGTCATCCGCACAATCATTTGAGGAAGAAGCACTCTCATCACACATGCGGAAGCATCACAGCACCCTCAGAAGTCATCCGCAAGAAAGAATAACCTTCCGCGTAAATGACCATGAGGTAATACTCTGGGACAGCTGTCAATAACCAATTACCTTCTAGAAGATTTATCAAGATGCTTTCTTGGGCAATACGTTATCTTTTGGCCAATCAGCTAGTGACACCTTGCAAGGCCGTTATAACCGTGCACATGTCCAATATTCGCCCATTAACGAATGAAAAGAGGACGCGTGTCCAGGTTGTTATACATGCACATGCAACGTATAAGCTAAACCTATCATACAAGGACATGTGTCCAGACGGTTATGCAGGTATTCTCCTGAGGGACAGCTGGCCCAATCACCTTCCCACACCCTTCGGCTATAAATACCCTCTCGATCATCATAAGGTATTCATTCACTACCATTGTACTCTCTCAATTCACTTAAGTACTTTATCTTCTCATCAGGACTGTACTTATTCTCACGCCGGAGGGTGGTTACGGGAAGACCCCCCACCTCATCCTTCCCGTAACGAGCTCACGGTGTTCTGTTTTGTAGGATTCACGTCATTAGACTTTGGGAGTTGTGTTCGTATCGTATTGACAGTTAACCGTATCCTACCCTGTGGACTCATAAGATCTAAGACCCATTAGTGGGGAGCAGATCTGTGTTTCTTCAGGTGCCTTGGGGTTCAAAGATTTATCAACCAATCCAACCCAACCCAAATTAAATCCCCGTGTTCTTATATAAATATATAATACCTGGTGGGGAGTTTTAACCAAATCTGTCACTCAAAACATACATTCTATCTTCGAAGAACAACTTGGAACCATCAAGAAAGTGATTAAGATTAAAAGAAATCAAGAAACTGATACTAATATTCATCTTCTTCTGTATCATTCCTTTTGATATTAAAATTTCAAAATTTTTCATGATAGATTGTTCTTCATGAGATCCACATTTGTACAGACAAAATTTCGATAAATTTACCATTGTGCCCTCCACCTCATCTGGCTACCGGTGCTGATTTCAAGGGCCTCTATAGAGTTCTTGTTTTAGGCCGAGCATGTAAATTGTAAACGAACTGAATGAACATAAAGATGATGGTTGAAGCTTTGTTTTAGACTTTAATCTAGATGTATTTATTAACCTTTGATGTTATGTTTGGATAGGCACATATATTTGCACACACATGCACATACATACACATGCACGGTTCACACACACATGCACCCAAACCCATGATAATCAATCCTTCAATCCCAATTCCAACCCAAGATCACCTCTCACAACCTATGTAATCATAAAATTCAAATGACAATCTTTACTTACTTGGGTTTTGTTAGAATGAAGATGAAAAGGATAATGTGATGAGTGTGTGTGATGCTCCTTCCTTAATCTTCTTCCTATTGTTTAATTTCCAATGTTCTTGTGTATGTGTGTGATTAGATGAATATTGAAGATGGTGATGAAGTGGTGGTGGTGGGAACCGATTATATTGAGAGAGAATGGGGGAGTAGGGTGGTGAGGTGGGAAATAGATTGAGTGTGTGTGTTGATGATATTAATCCAACACATAACTTCTAGGTTTAGGTATAATGATTAGGTTTTGCATGGAAGGATGAGTGGAAATGAGTTGTCAAGAGAGGGGGGGGGGGGGTAAGAGTTGATAAATAATAATATATATTGTATAGTTTAGATGATAAGGTTTAACGTAAAGCGTAATTTATCTAGCAAACGAAGTCCGTTTTTATCAGACTTTGAGCGGAACGAGATTAGAGTCAATATCTGCCTAATAACTTAGTTTTCTGAAAACTTGATGTCGGGCTCTTATAGTGTCCTATACTCGCTTTCGGTTACTTATTTTCTAATTTTCTCGATTCAAACCTTCTAAGATTAAGTTTATATACTATCTCGACTGCTTTAATATATATTTTAATTTTTCGAGATCATTTAACCATTTTAATGATTTATTTACTTTCTGACTTGTTACCCGGGGTCATTCCCCGCCAGGTTCGTTACGTGGCGATTTTTGCACTTTTTGTTGACTTTAAGACGTCTAGATCATAATAAAGAAGATTTTTCTCGACGAAATTTTATTGCTAATCGTGATTTATTAACGAAATGTTTTGGCAAATGTTACAACATGCATGCATACTAAAAGTCAGCTACACATTGAATGAGTTCTAACGTTTCTTTCTTTACATAACATACGACTTATAATCAATCACATCTTTCGGACATTTAATAACATAACCTTTCTCATTGATTATTTACTTTCTCTATGTTTTCCATAACTAGGTTCATACATGCTCATAATCGTGCCTCCCATCCCTACTCATAACCGAGCCTCTTATTTCATAACCGAGCTGTCTACTCTTGCTCATAACCGTGCCGTCTATTCTTTCTCATAACCGAGCCTCCTATTCTTGCTCATAACCGAGCCGTCTATTCTTTTTCATAACCGAGTCATACAAGTTTGAGAGATTTGCCATCCTAACTTATTGTTCATACATGAGTCCTGAAGGCTCTACACATGAACATGTGCCCATTCTTCTATGCATAACCTTCATACACATTTACATTCATATAATTATCTTACACATGTATTAGTAGGGATTGCTCCCTAACTTCTTCATGTTCTATTAACTAACATTCAGATATATATTAATGAATTATCTATTCTACTAGTATTCATAGTAGGACCATACAATCACACAACGTATATCTATGCATTCATTCACTACATACCATGCAATCATTCTACATATGCCCACATATTTATTGGCTACCATACTTATATTCCCTAATTGGACCACATACTATGCTATAAATATCGGTGTTATAGCGGTTATCGGTCCGTCTGTAAAATAGCGGTCGAAATATCAGCCCATATAGTGGTTCCGATATTTGCGGCGCTATTTACCGATATTTTTCCGTTATTTGACTACCGATATATCGGATTTATCGGCGAGTTTATTAGTTCAAAATTTTTTACCCAAATTTGATAAACTTTTTGGCCCAAAGATGATTCCCGTTTTTGGGCCCGGAGCCCAATTCCATTTGATTTAACCCTAACCCCTAAATCTGAGGATGATTTCATGGCTTTCGATTAACTAATTAAATCATGTCTTAAATTAAATATATTGTTATTTTGTGTTTTGAACTGTTGACTTTTATAGTTTTCGTATTAAGACTTAAGTATTAATATTATATAACTTTTGGTGTTATATATATATATATTATACACGCTATCCCATCGCAATAACCGATATCTCAGATATCGGTCAATGACCGATATCCGCTATTTTTTGGAATTAACTGCATAGACCACATATTCATTGTATCCATAATTGGACCACCTTATCATCGTATCCATAACTGGACCACATTTTTCTTTGTATCCATAACTGGACCACCTTACCATCGTATCCATAACTGAACCACATTATCCTTTGTATCCATAATTGAACCACCTTACCATAGTATCCATAACTATACCATATCACACATATATTATTCTATCAGTCAATACTGTGTATTTATAAGTAGGCCACATAACACAACAACATGTGCCCTAAACACAATATATGTTTTTAGTCCTTTATTGTGTTCATGCACGTGCTTTCTTATCCATAAAAACATACTATCCCGTCCATAATAGAACATCTATACATATCAACAGAAGGAATGTCTACTCATATCCATAAAAGGAACATTTGTCTATTGTATAATCACTTGCATATTGCTCACGAGCATTAATGATGTGGATAGGTATAAGGTACCATGACCTCCCTGATGTCCACGTCATTATATACTCACGTTCTTCATACAACTTAACATAAAAGAGTTGTGTATATTTATTAATAAATTGTTTGCCTTTCCATTTTCATTAAGCATTTACTTTCTTATATAAACATGTCACATTCATCTTTAATATACTATCTTGAGCATGCATACAACTCCAAAATGTATAAAGGTAAAAATGGAGCTATAACTTACCAGGATCCTATTAAGTTCAAAGCTAATGGTAACTTCATTTTCCGACTGGGCACGACTAACTGTTTAACAAATATAAGTATTAATTAACTATTTTTTTAAACCTTATTATCTAAGTTAGTAAATTGATCTAACTTAGTTAAAGATGTTACTGTTTTCCCTAATCGCAATCGCATGGAAATTCAGAATCGCATTCGCATGGTAATCCGAATTGCATTCGCATGGGGCTTCAAAATCTCAATTGCATATCTCGAATCGCAATTGCATATCCCGAATCGTAATCGCATATCCCGGATTGCAATCGCAAATACCAAAGCTCAATCGCATATCCTAGATCACAATCGCATATCCTAAGGCGCAATCGCATATCCCAAATCGCAATCGCATTCATGGAAATGCGATTCGAACTGGGCTCAAGCCATTTCAGTCATTTTCTACAACCAAATCCACTACATTTGGATCTAACCTTATCCGTTTAACCCAAACCGAGCCAACCAACCCATTTATTAACAAGTCCGTTACTTTATCATTAATCGTGACCCGATCTATCATCCTACCAAGTTTCAAGAAATTCTGTACACGAAAACACTCGAATAGCCCAAAACTATATCAAACAAACTCTTATTTAAGTGATTCAAAAAGCGACGAAATAGTCTTGATGCGATCTACAAACCTTATACGCCATCGCCGGGAACCACCGCTACAGTCTCCGAGAAACTAAATTTTTCGTTGTTATGGTTTTCTTGATAAAACTAGACTTCCCTACCTCTTATCGAAGATCCGACTGATGGAAATCTTCGTTTATATGCTATAAACACTCTTTTAAAATTGAGACCGATCCGATGGTTAGACCTTCGGGAACCGTTGGGTCTTTGTGGGTTGCTCACTTCAAAGGGATTTGGGTTGGAATGAGGTTAAAGGTCAAGATGGTTATAAATGAGATGATGGCTACACCTAGACTATGTGTAGTGGTTTTAACTATTTGTTTAGTTAAAATGCCATTGAGGTGCCATGTATGCAAAAATGAATTCACTAAAACCTATTTTAAATCAAGTGTAGTGGTTTTAACTAATTGTCATTATTACTCGATCATTTTTTTGTTTACTTATTATTTTGTTATTAATAAACATAATATAAATAATAAAACCATACAATTAAGTACTAATACGTATTTAAAATAAAAGTTACAAGCACATATAAATAAAAAAATAATACTTAAAATATGAAGGAAAAAACAAATGATACTTGTAGAAAAGAAAAAAAAAGGCAAAAGAATACTTGAAACTTAAAAACAAAAATAGTAATAGTAGAACATTTATAAGAAAAGATTACTCGTTGGCACGGATTTCGTTCTTTCCACGCTCGAATATAGCATGATTGTCGGGTGGTAAATCTGATTAGTCAGCAAAATCGATATTGATTTGTTATACAATTATCTAATCGTAATAATCATCATTTTAATATGTCACAAATTGAGTAATTGTAACTTTGTAAGCCAGGTTGCCATTTTAATATTTGGCATAAACTAGCTTTGGTTTTGGTTCTAATCACAAAGGAATATGCTAGTCCGCGTGGGGTGTATAGATATAATTTTTATAACTACAATATCAGGAGGGTTTGGCTTTGAAAGTTGTTCACCTTGCTTTACCTGTTGTACCATTTTACTTCTCTGCTATGATAGACAAATGTCTGTTAACTTTTCACGTGACTTCTACACACCCGACCACCATCTCCACTCTATCTCACTGTCTTTTATGTTACTGAAGTGATTTCTTTTTATTTTATGATTGTTTCAAATTTCAAAATTGCAACGTAACCTCTCGCCGCAATCATCATTCACTTTCGTTCCTCAGTCGATCTCCGGTTCATCCCGTCATTGTTGCCAGGTTCGATTTCCGAACTCTTGGTGACAGTGGTGTGTTGTTGGCGGATGACGGCTATGGTTACGACGATTGATGTTGATTGTGTACGGTGGTGGTTTCATGAGAGAGGGTGGCAGTTGTTAGTTCGGTGGCTCCGACTGTGCCGACGAACCAGCTGTTTTCGGATAAGCGCTATGATGATACGGTTTGAATCATCTGAGCATATCAAAGCCTAAATTACAAATCATTTTTTCATCTATAACATAGTATATCATATTTGTATCTATGGAGAATATTTAAATATTCTTTTTTTCTTTCACATAACAAAAGTAAGCTGAGAGCGTGCAATTATCGATCTTAGTTGTGGTGGAGAATAGTCAAGATTAATACTATGTTGCTAATGGAACTGTGATATGTGTTTCATAATCTAGAACCAGAAAAATTGTGTACGTAGGATCACGTTGTTGAGGTTGATGATCAACTAGATTTTGTTGGTGGGTTATATATATTTTTTTTCATTTTTGTTGTTAATATTCATCCCAACAAAACCCTAATTCGTGGTTGTTTTGCGATCTGTAGACTTATGCTTTCGTAGTTTAATATCGTTTTATAATTGATAGAAGATGCATACAAATTGTAGAAAAGGTTTATGCTTAATATGATTTGCATGTGAAATGTTATGCTGCAAATCGAATTAAATTAACATGTTGTTAGATATCTAATTGTGATGTTTACACCTTCAAGTAACCTACTTGCTTACCTTTATTATTTATTTATTAATACAAAATTTGTATTTTGATTAGTTGTCAAAATGTTTTAATATATTAGTAACTATTTTGCCGTGCTACTATGATGTAATTTGATGAATGTTTAAAGTTTTGGCGGTTGAGGTATGTAGTACTTCCTGTAAGTCAAGTTTTGATTATGTTTTCTTTAACAATAACATTTTCTGCACCATTTACAAATAAATTAACATATTTTTCTTAGCAGGAAATCAAAAAATATATTGATGTCAATCATAATAAAAAAGAAGAATTCAGAAGATCAATATCATGTGCTAAGGCGGTCTTCTGGTGGTAGAGGTGTTGTCACGATGGCAGATGGTGGGGTTTATTGTTGGCGGTGATGAAACGTATAAGAGGGTTTCGTTTTTGTACATAAAAGTCTCAAATGCTATAAATGAATGTTGATCAGCATCTAATGTCGTGATAACGCTTAGACGTCTATTTTGCTTACGGTTTGACACCCCTCTCCCCCGCAAAGCGGGGGTCAAGATCCTAGTTGCATATATATTAAAGAAAAAAGAAAAGAAAGACTAATTTTTTTCTCTAATGATAATGAAAAGATATAGCACATGACTACAAACAACACATAAATTACTTCAAAGTTCTGAAACATCTGGTTGGTCAATTGTATTAGAGCCCGCTAAGACCATGCGTAGTAAAAACTTTTCACATATAGGCGTTGTAAGACACATGACATCCCGTCAGCAATAAAGAGTTTCGCAAAAAGTGTAGTGGAAAAAAGCTCACAACTCTCATACAATAATTACATATATTCCTCTATCTCTCCCCTCCACACACACAATTTTATTAAAACTCGAGTCGAACTCGCGCTTTGTACACAACGCTTGTGGCAAAATGTCAAAGGAAAAAACCGGTGTGTGTGTGGGGGGGGGGGGGCATCCCCGGCGTTTTGTGGCCAAAACGCAACTACTTGTGACGACTATGCAAATTAAGGGCATGACATGCAAATTAGATAACGCTCATATCACATTTATGCATAATGTTTCAGAGATGATTTGGCAGAAAACTCACCATTTTAAAGCCTTATTAATCTTCCACTACGTATTAATCTTATAGGTAGGGGTAGGGTTTTGTTATCTAATGACAATTAGCCTCCTCATACTTTAGATAATTAAATTTATCTTTTATAATTCAATTAAACTTGATTCCTTTAAATACTAATGAAACTTGGGATGTTATAAGATACGAATTATTTGAAATGAATTGCACAATTCATAAAATGGAAATCTTTCCACGAACTTCTATGTATTTCTAGTTATTTATCGTGTGAATTACCAATTCTTGATCATTGAGATTCATGGTAATTCAGATTAATTCTTAGGTATATATATTACCACTTTTTTCTCATTTCAAACTAACTGAAATAATTAAAGTATTTCTTTTTGGGATCATGTTAGGTCTAATTCATATCACTATTGTGGGTGATGTTATTCTAAAAAAAACCATGATGTCTAAGAAGTGTATGAAAGAATCTTGACCATTGAATAAAGTGTTTCAATAGTCGAGATGGAAAGTTGGACAAATCCTAAGTGGTTTATAATTTAGTTATACTTTTATCAATAATTGACTGCTACGTTAAATTTAATTCCTATAATTTAGCCTTGATCCAAGCTTAATTAGAACATACAATAAATAACATCCGTATCGTATGAACTAAAACACTACATATTAACACTACCATTAACATACAATGAACAAAAACACTGTGAATTACGAAGAATAAAAAACACTATGAATAACATAATTGCAATAACCAAAACACAATAACATAATTACAATAAACAAAAACACTATAGTTCTTCTAACCATATGTACAAAGAACAAAACACTACGAACAACATAATTACAACGAAAAAAAAACTATAAATGAAAACACGATAACATAATCACAACGAACAAAAACACAATAACAAATTTCATATGATGAATGATTCTAGATTTATAAGTAAGTAGTTCCTAAAAAGATACAAATGTATAAACCATCAAAACCCCATTTTGTTCTTCAAATAATACCACACCTCGCTACAACACTAGATGGAAGCGGTGTCCAAAAACAAATGGATTTAATAACATCAATCAATATTGAAAATCAAAAGGTTATTTAATAACATCAATAAAAACGAAAGTCAAAAGTCAAACACGATTAATCGAATTGCGTTGGTGGTGGTGGTGACTTTTTTCTAACGATGCTGATGATGAATCATTTCTGTTTTAATTGAATTTTAAAAATAATAGATTTGATTAAAATCATACATAAATATAGGAGAGAATATTACATAAATAATTCAAAAAATTATAAAAACGATTGGACGATCCTACCATTATGTTTTATAATCAATTCAATGACTAATTTTTTTTCTTACCCTTCTCACAAAAGTTTGTCTTTTTATTCTAGCATTCCTCTTCTTTAGCTAGATTATTTGACATTGCATATTTACACTACACGTGTGTCATTCGGTTGGACTTTTGATTAATTAAACCAACCCCCCCCCCCCTCTCTCCCAACACACACACAGAGTTTTTTGACCTCATTATCTCTTTAATATCCAAGAGGCCAAATTAAGATTGTTGTTCCAGCTCCAGTTGGTGAAATCCAAAAAACAACAACAAACCATATCGTTAACATATTGTACTATGTATATTGTAGAAGATTGTAAAGAAAAACAAAACTCGAATGTGCTTTCATTTTACAAATAATTTTTTTTAATTATTAAATTATTATTATATGCTTAAAAGTCAATCCATATTTTAAAATCAATCCATCTATCCATTATTATTATTATTATTATTATTATTATTATTATTATTGTAAACTGTCATATAAATTTATAAATTTTAAATATATGCTTTAATCTATCCATTTATTTTTTTCGGTTAATTTGGTAATATATATATATATGTTAAAATGTAAAGATAGTGTATACAAATCACTTTTAGACATAACAAAGTTTAACATATTTAATTACTTGGTTTTATTTATGAAGGATTGTTTCGGGTTTATTACAGAACTTAAATTTGCTTTTTATGGGCAAAAGTTGATAAATAGACTGTTTGGTACAAGTTAACTATATTTGGGTCAAATTTTGTTACGGGTAAAAAATGGGTAATTTACGTATTTTTAAAAGTTTGAAAAATGCAAATAGATTTATCGTTAAATTTTTTATGGGTTCTAATTGTTGACTTGAAAATGTCAAACGTATGAAAATTATAATTTTAAATATGATTCTGGTTTCAAATTTATTTTGAAGGGCATTTTTGAAAATAATTAAAAGGTTCAGGATTTGGCAAATTAACTATTTTCCCCTTGACTATTAAAATTTAAGAAAAGATGATGAATACTTCCGACATGTCACCCCTAGACATATCAATGCCTCCTGACTTTATCAAATTTGAAATATATATGTCAGCATTAACTTTTCCTTCAATGATGACCAGAACGTTGTATGAGATGTTTGTCATGCAAAACTATTCCCAAATGAAACAAAATATTTACAAAATTGAATGGGCTAACATGCTATTTTTTATGTTGTCAATATGACAAAGCTGAGAAGCCCCCTGAAACTTATCAAAATCTTTTTCATGGTATAGTTCAGTAAAACATAGTTCTTGAAAAACATCCGTCGTTACAAGTTAATGTTCTCATTTCTCTCGATTGGTGGTAAATTGATAAATATATCAATAAATGTCATTATGTATTTAAGCTGGTAGTTAAAACTACTATTAGATGAGAAGTCTTATTTCTGAAATTGGTTATTCTTTTAATTATACATATATGACACTGAGAATGAATTTTTTAGTAGAAAGAAACATTATCGGGTACAATTTTGCACATGCATTTTTTATTAAGTTCATATAAAAAATCATTTTGTGATATAAATAATATGAATTTATGTACACATAGTATAGATACAAGCATAAATGTAATACATTTTTTCATATACACTACTTAATTATTTGCTTTACTTGTAAGTTTATAATTTGAATTATCCCGTGTGTGACACGGGCTCTAAAACTAGTGTGTGTGTATATATATATATGAGAAAGATCAAAATAAAACTCACTCTTATAGAGAAAACTTAAAAACTCATAAAAATATTTTTATTTTATTTTTTTTTTAAATATATTTTCAATTTTTTCTTTCATTCTTGTTATATGTTGCTATTCTTCATCAGAAAAAAAAGGTTGATGTAGTGCGCATATGCAATAAAGTTGTATTACATATGTGTAATAGTGTGTATTGTATATAAGGGGGATGAAATAAAAAAAACTGAAAATATTTTTTGTTAATTAAAAATATTTTTAGGAGCTTTTAAGTTTTCTCTTGATCCTTCCCAATATATATATTTATTTATAGAGTAAAGTTAAAATACAAAGGGAGACAAAAATGAGAAGTGTGAGAAGGATATTTGACGACACAAAAAACCCCTTAGAAATAAATTCAAAAAAAAAAAACCGTAACTCAAAATTAAATAAAAAACGAAAAAAAATAAAAAAACTACAACGTTTCCGCCATCATTCCCGTTCAAAAAAAAGTAAAAAAAAAGTGACGAAAAGACACAATGGTGTGATCAAAGACACAATGACGAATATGAACAAAAGACACAATTATAACTAAAAAGAGACATATTAGATCGCAAAATATAACACAATGCCGAACAAAATATAGCACAATATAAAGAAAAAAAGACACAATGTCAAAGAAAAAAAGACAATTAATGACGAAATTAAACACAAAACATAATGATAAACAAAATGACACAATGATTTTTTCACTTACCATTGTGTTTTTTTATGAGAACGAGAAAGACGGTGAAAAAATTTTTGTGTTTTAATTTTTCCTATTTTTTTATTATACTTTGAGTTATGATTTTTTAATTTTTTAGGGGTTTTTTGTATGTCTAAAATCCTTCTCATCCTTCTCATTTTTGTTCCACTTTATAGAATAACTTGACCCCTTTTATATATAATATATATAAATATATATATATATATATATATATATATATATGGTTGAGTAATTCTACAAAGGCCAACAAAAATAAGAAATGTGAGAAACCATAATTAATTGACATATTCCAAAGAAAAAATGGTATAAAAGTAATAGTACACATTTTCGCTCTTCACATGCAAGACATATGTTAATTTCCCCATTATTTTTAAACGTAGATAACTTTTTCATGCGACATTTAAAAAAAAATAAAATTTACCATAGTAACAAGCGTTTTTTTATCTTTACTATGAGTATGATTTTGTTATATAAAAATAAAATAAATTTAATTCAATGTGATTTTGCTTACCGTTGTGTATATTTCGTTATTGTGTCTTTCTATTTGTCAATGTTTTTTTTCGCCATTATGTCTTTCATCTGATCATTGTGTTTTTTTTATAAATCCTAATAACACCGTTGCATAATAGTATGTAAATATAATGAAAAATACCAAATTATCTAATACATAAAACACAATGATGAATACATATTACACAATAACCTGAAACGTACAATAATGAATACATATAACACAATGGCCTGAAACGTTAGACACACTAGTAAATACATATAACACAATGACCTGCAACATAAAACACAATGGAATTTACATATTACACATGACTTGAACATAATACACAATGAACATAATATATAGCTCTCAAATTAAGTGAATGTTGAGCATAATGACTAAAAAACAATGATAACTAGAAATACAAATGTTGAGCATAAAGACACAGTGTCACATTCGTCATTTTTGGTTTAATTCGTATTTGTTTTTGTACGGTAGACCCGACCCGTTTTATCTTTCGGATTCTTTGATATTAACAAAAATAGTGGGTTTTATGTTACAAACTTGTTTCACACTTGTTGGATCGCGAAACATTCTTTTCGGTACCTTAAAACACCCTTTTTATGACTAAAAACGAGTCAAAACGAATTTCAAGGGCTTAATTGTCAAATAATCAAAGTTAAAGACCAACCCCCCCCCCAAAGGCGCCGCGCCACGCGGTTCTAAGGGTTGTGATGGTCGTGCGCCGTCTGCATAGACCTGCAGATGCACAACTCGTTTTTGTTAGTTATTTCACCTTGTTTGACCAACTTAGCCAATGAAAATGCATGCTTTACTTGAAAGCAACATTATACCCAAACCCTTGCTCTTTCCTTATATAAACAAGACCAATACACCCATCTTTGGTTGCTCATTCACCTCAAACACTCTTCCCATCTAAGTTCTAATCTCATCTTTCAAACTTTTGATAGTTTGACTCCTCAAAGGTCAAACTAATGCTAATATTTGTTTCTAACTAATTCTTGTTAATTAAAGCTTGTCATCATAGCTTGTTCAAAACATACTCCCCTTGTTTCCTTGGCTTTCTCTTCTCCGGCCATATCAGTTTAGGTTTATTGGTAGGCAAGGCTACATGGAGGACTATTATAGTCCTTGTTAAACACTTTAATTTATGTAAGCTTATTAATGTTGTTTAGTTTCTAATTATTTTAGTTTCAAAATCATTTTAATGAGTTCTATAGTATTGGGTATGTGGAAACCACCCTCGTTTTCACTACGAGTCAAGGGCCGAACTGTAACATTCGTTACTTGCGACATTTGTCAATTTTTATTTGTATTCGTATTTGTATTTGTATTCGTTAAACCGACCCGTTGTGTTGTTTCAATAAATTCGTTTTATGTCATTTATCATTTAATGTTAGTTACGATGGTTTATAGTTATTCGTTCGTTAACGAATCTCCGAGCTATAAAAGTCGATAAAATAATCGAAGTTTAAATCTATAACGATATAAAACGTAAACAATCTAAGGATATTAAAAATATAACAAGTTTTACCTTAGTTAACTATATCTATAAAGTTCAAGGTTCAAGTGTTAATAAAGCTTAAAATCAAAT
This sequence comes from Bidens hawaiensis, assembly GCF_021521415.1. NCBI lineage: Eukaryota > Viridiplantae > Streptophyta > Magnoliopsida > Asterales > Asteraceae > Bidens > Bidens hawaiensis. The sequence goes on from NW_027494043.1 coordinate 199,624, forward strand.
TTATAATGGTTATAAAGTATAAGGGCTTAAAGTGTAAATTGGAATTTAAATTATAATATAATATTATTATAAAAAACACCCTAGCCGCCCTCACCCCTTCCTTTCACGTTTTTCCGGCGAGGGGAGCTCCGGCGACCGCAGTATTTTTCCGGCGACCTTAAAAACCACTTCAAAACGCCATATTAACCCAATTTTAATGATATAAACTTGTTTCTCCATCACCTTAATACCTAATCAAGTCTAGTTAAGTGTATTAACACCCCAACGTTCCGATTTCAACTCCAAAACCGTCGGATTATAATCACAATATCAATAACACGAATTTAACACCCAACAGATCAATTGAGGCTATAAATAGCATCCTAATCTTCTTCTAAACGTGCTACAGTGTCACACCCGGCCCTGAGCGGCGGAAACAGCCGGGCGCGCGCGAGTGGGGATTGATAATTAAGCACGGGCCATTGCAAACATTCAAAGATTTTCATTGCGCATGAAATGTTTAATACAAATACATTACATTGTTTAAAAATTACATAAAAACATCCAAGTATAAAAACTGTTGAAGATTTCCACGCCATATCCCCTTGCGCGGCGGGTACAACCACGCGCATCGAAGGGATAGAACTAAAATCTTCCAAAAAGCTAGTTTTAGATGTTCAGCGTGAGGTGCTCTAAGTGTGACTCCATGCGCTACCTAGTTATCTCCTGAAAGACACGTAAAAACATTTGAATCAGTATAAACTGAGTGAGTTCACAAGTTTTAGTAACTTGATAAATCGTATTGCATCATAATCTTGATACAAATCATTCTGAAACATAATTCTGATAGCATCATTAAAACACATGCTTGGTAAAACATAGTCCTATCAACATATTCTGATAAAATCGTTCCGCGGGTTACGCGCGAACATTTCTGGGAACTGTGCTCGTCTGTGTAAGTGGCGCTGCCACTACGAGCGAAATAAGTAATACCGTCCCGCGGGTTGCGCGTGGACATTTCTGAAAAGCCGTGCTCGTCTGTGTAAGTGGCGCTGCCACTACGAGCGAAATAATACCGTCCCGCGGGTTACGCGCGAACGTTTCAGGAAAATGTGCTCGTCCATGCAAAGTGGCGCTGCCACTACGAGCTAATCAATAATTCCGTCCCGCGGGTTACGCGCGGACGTTGTGCCGGAAAACAAGGCGCTCGTCCATGCAAAGAGGCGCGACCCCTACGAGCGGGCTCAAACCCATAGTACTGCCCCATGACCATACTAGGCACTCGTCCATGCAAAGAGGTGCGACCCCTACGAGTGGGTGGATCAAACCAGCAGTCCCTACCCTTAGAGTTCCAATGGTAAAGTGATCACTTACTCGAATTCTGGCGCACATACATCGAAAACCATAGATACCGTTTGCATTGCTCGTAAATACACCATAATGAAACATTATTTAAACACATAATTGCTTGTATTGCTTGTAAGAGTATCACATAAAACATAGTTTTAAGTACGTGTCCCTCGCCCCGAAAACAGTTTAAAAACAGTGAAAACAACGAGAATAGGGGCTGTGAGACTCACCTGTGGTTCTTGTTAAGGGATTAATCGAGATTCGGGTTTTCTTGGTGTTGGCCTCGGAATTGAAGGTCTAGAATACGATTAAATAACAAGAAGTATATATATTAAGATCAAGAAATAGGAGAATATAAGGGTTGGAAGGTAGATCTCAAGGTTATATTCTCGGCTTACCTAGTTACAGGATCGGATGCTTGGGAGATGATTAGTGCAAGTTTGCAGTTCTTAAGAGAGAAGTTTGAAGTGTGTTTGGGTGATAACTTAGGTTACATATTTATAGTCAAACTCAAGGGAACACAATCCCTTGCTTTAGGGGATTGTAATCTTTTCATATCTAGGTGTAATGATGATAAAGTATGGAAATTATTATTATTTATTTAAGAGTGGAGTAGTGGATAAAAGATTTTGATTTGATTTGGTCAGGACATGCAGGTCTGGGGTTGGTGAGAATAGGGTGGCTGACAGTTGACTTTTCGTGTTACAGTGTGCTTTTTCAGGTACTTTTGTTAGTGTACAGTAAAAAGTGGAAAATCTCTGAAACACGCTACTGTTTCCTTTTGGGCGGGAGTAATCTCCTTACGTCTGGAGAATAGACTAAGTGTTCCGTGCGTATCACTTTGTGCGCATAGCTTTCTGCGTGAAGGACATTTCTTTGCTGCGGGTAGGTGCGTAACCTTCTCGCAGTTAGGGACATTGAGTTTCATTTGTAGATTCTCCAGGTGGTCTTGGTATTTCAACATAGTGATCAGTTATGTTGAAGTCAATTCCTTCTTGGAGCTTCAGACAAACTAGCTCTCAATGTTCCCGCCATGCGGGGAGGTTAGTTCCCTTCCGCACGCGCATAAACGATTTAGGGTGCACCCGCCTTAGCATCATGCGTGACGGTCAACCCATTAGACAACATATCGTTAAGGTACATGAAAACATAAAGCCAAAACATTCGCGCATGGCGCATATAACATATGCCCACGCTGGTTCTTAACATGGCGCGCTCGCGCAGGGCGCACATAACAAATGCACGTGCTGATTCTAACATAGCGCGCTCGCGCAAGGCGCATATAACATAATTACCTAATATTTAGGTTGATTACTTGGTTTAAGGGATTGGGAATTTACCGGGTGTCACATTCTCCCCCTGTTAAGCGAATTTCGTCCCGAAATTTAGGAGACGTTGCTGGCAGAAGCCATGCTCTGAAAGAGGTGTGGGTATTTCATACGCATCTGGTCTTCTCTTTCCCAAGTGAATTCAGGCCCACGCCTCGAGTTCCATTGAACCTTTACTAACTTGATTCTGCTTCTGCGTAACTTTTGTTCTTTCCAATCGGTTACTGCTATAGGTTCTTCTACGAAGTGCAGCTGTTTGTCGATGTGAATCTCTTCCAACGGCAAAATCAACGTTTCGTCAGATAAGCACTTTTTGAGGTTGGACACATGAAACGTATCATGAACTCCACTGAGTTCGGCGGGTAAACGGAGTTTATAAGCAACCGGACCGATCCTTTCCAGGATCTCAAATGGTCCGATGAAGCGCGGATTCAACTTTCCTCGCTTGCCGAAACGGGGGACTCCTTTCCATGGAGAGACTTTCAAAAGTACTTTATCCCCTACTTGAAATTCCAATGGTTTCCTTCGCACATCTGCGTAGCTCTTCTGTCTGTCGCGCGCTGTCTTAAGGCGATCCCGTATCTGAAAAATCTTGTCTGTTGTTTCTTGGATCAATTCTGGACCAGTCATTTGCTTGTCACCCACTTCAGCCCAGCACAGTGGGGATCTACACTTGCGCCCATACAAAGCTTCAAACGGCGCAGCCTTGAGGCTTGTGTGATAGCTGTTGTTGTAAGAAAATTCAACCAATGGGAGATGAGTATCCCAGCTACCTCCGAAATCGATCGCACACGCGCGTAGCATATCTTCCAATGTCTGGATTGTTCGCTCGCTTTGCCCATCCGTTTGAGGATGATAAGCTGTACTCATATCAAGGCGAGTACCTAGAGCTCCTTGTAACGATCTCCAAAACCTTGATGTGAACCGACTATCTCTATCAGAAATGATGGACACTGGGACTCCATGTTTTGAAACTACTTCTCGAATATACAATCGGGCTAACTTTTCCATCTTATCGGTTTCCTTGATCGGCAGGAAGTGCGCTGACTTAGTTAGCCGATCCACAATAACCCAGATCGTGTCGTAACCCCCAGGTGTCCTTGGCAGTTTGGTGATGAAGTCCATAAAGATTTGTTCCCACTTCCACATGGGAATTTCTGGCTGCTGAAGCAACCCTGATGGTTTCTGGTATTCAGCCTTCACCTTCGAACACGTCAGGCATTTACTGACATACGTCGCGATGGCGCCTTTAAGATTGGGCCACCAATACAGCACTTTAACATCTTGGTACATCTTGTCTGCGCCAGGATGTACGGAATACCGTGTCTTGTGAGCTTCGTTTAGTACTTGCTCGCGCAATCCTCCCTTGAGAGGGACCCATATGCGGTTAGCGAAATATAGATTGCCGTTCTCTTTAAGCTCCAAACTCTTAGTCATACCCCCAAGGCATTCGTTTTTAACAAACTCTGGTTTCAAGGCTTCTTGCTGAGCGTCTCGGATGCGGGTAGAGAGATCTGCGTGAATGGTCAACCTTAGAGCCTTGACTCGTAGCGTTTTTATTCGCTCCTTCCTACTTAGCGCGTCTGCTACCACATTCGCCTTTCCAGGGTGGTACTTAATTTCACAATCATAATCATTCAACAACTCCACCCATCTTCGTTGCCTCATGTTTAAATCCTTTTGATCAAATATATGTTGAAGGCTCTTGTGATCCGTAAAAATTATACACTTTGTACCATAGAGGTAATGGCGCCAAATCTTTAGCGCGAAGACAACCGCTCCAAGTTCCAGATCATGCTTTGTGTAGTTCTTTTCATTGGTCTTGAGTTGGCGTGAGGCATACGCTATGACTTTGTCTCGCTGCATAAGGACACATCCAAGTCCCTGATGTGAAGCGTCGCAGTAAACAACGATGTCATCCGTCCCCTCGGGCAAAGACAAAATTGGCGCACTACATAACTTCTGTTTTAACGTTTGAAATGCTGTTTCCTGACTTTCGCCCCAAACAAACTTCTTGTCTTTCTGAGTTAGCGCGGTCAGAGGTAGAGCTATCTTGGAGAAGTTCTCAATGAAGCGTCGATAGTAGCCAGCTAGTCCTAGGAATTGCCTCACCTCAGTTGGGGTTTTTGGCGCTTCCCAGTTTTCGATGGCCTTGACTTTGGAAGGATCAACGTGTATTCCTTTCTCGTTTACAACGTGACCGAGAAAGTGAACTTCTCTAAGCCAAAACTCGCACTTGGAAAACTTCGCATACAACTTTTCTTTCCTCAACAATTCCAAAATCAATCTCAGGTGTTGCTCATGCTCGGCCTTGGTCCGAGAGTAAATCAGAATATCATCTATAAACACAATCACAAACTTGTCCAAGTATGGTTTGCATACGCGGTTCATCAGATCCATGAATACAGCCGGCGCATTAGTTAGCCCGAAAGGCATCACTAAGAACTCATAATGGCCGTATCTAGTTCGGAAGGCTGTTTTCGGCACATCTTCCTCATGGACCCTAAGTTGGTGGTATCCTGACCGTAGATCTATCTTCGAATAATAACTGGATCCCTGCAACTGGTCAAATAAGTCGTCAATCCTCGGTAAGGGGTACCGATTTTTGACTGTCAGCTTGTTCAGTTCCCTGTAGTCAATACACATTCTGAACGAACCATCCTTCTTCTTAACAAACAGTACTGGAGCTCCCCAAGGTGAAAAGCTTGGGCGTATGAAACCCTTATCCAATAGTTCCTGTAACTGATTGGATAGCTCTTGCATCTCAGATGGAGCTAGTCGATAAGGCGCTCGAGCTACTGGCGCAGCTCCTGGGACTAAATCAATACGAAACTCGACTTGTCGCGGCGGCGGTAATCCGGGCAAATCTTCAGGAAAAACTTCTGGAAATTCGCGCACTACTGGTAAGTCTTCAATTCTTCGCTCATCTCCTTTCCTCTCTACGACATGCGCCAGGAAGGCGTAGCACCCTTTCCTTAGGCACTTACGCGCCTTTAGGCACGAAATCAGTTTCGTCGCAACTCCCCTTCTTTCCCCTTGAATTACCAGGGCTTCTCCGTTCAACAGTGGGATCCGAACCTGCTTCTCATGGCAAATAACTTCCGCGCGGTTCTTGACTAACCAATCCATACCTACCACAATGTCAAAACTTCCCAAGTCTATTGGCAACAAATTAATATTGAACCCGTGACCTCCCATGACTATTACACATTGTTCAGTTCTTTCGTTCGCGCATAACTGCCTACCATTGGCTAGTTCTATAGTATAAGGCGTGTCTAGCCTACTGGTTGCTAGGCCTAGGGAGTCTTTAAACTCAGCGGATATAAAACTTAGGTCAGCGCCAGTATCAAATAAGACAGATGCAAAATGTCCGTTAAGCAAAAACGTACCGGTTACCACATTAGGCTCTTCTTTAGCTTCGCCTGCGCCGATCACAAAAGCTCTCCCGCGAGCTTGGTTTCCCTTTTGCGGGCAATCCCGACTAAAATGCCCTGGCTTTCCGCATGCATAGCAGTTGTCGCTCGCTCCAGCTTCTCTGACACGGCAATTCATCGTCTTGTGCCCTGGTCTGCCACATTTGGCACATTCGATTCTTGCGCATTCACCCTCGTGGTGATACTTGCATTTGCTGCACCATGGGCGAGGCCCGCTGTATCCTTTTCGTGGTGGCTCCGCGGCCTGAATCGCGTAAGTCCTTGCGCTCTCCTGCTTCTTGAACGATGGCTGCTTGGAGTCGGACCCTCGGTGGTGAGAGTTCCATTTCCTCTTGGGATCAGAGGTTCGCTGCTCGATTCCGCGCGTAGTTAACATACCCGCACGGACCGTATCCCTTGTAAGGGTGATGGCCCGCGCTACCGCCTCATCAAAGGTTGGAGGCGCTGCGGCGTTGAGCGGAACCCTAACAACAGGAGGTAACCCAAAGATATACCTCTCGATCTTCTTTTCCTCCGTGTTTGCCATGTCTGGCACCAACTGGCAAAGCTCGTTGAACCGGTTGTTGTAGGCGTCGATATCCGTTCCTACCATGGTGTGGTTCCAGAATTCCTGTTGTAGACTCTGGATTTCTGCGCGAGAGCAGAACTTTCTCATCATCATTTCCTTCAGTTCCTCCCAGGTCTTGTGGAGAGCAACTTCTCGCCCCAAGGTTTTCACTTGAAGCTTCCACCAAGACGAAGCTGCTTCTTGGAACATGCAGGTCGCGTAAAGGACCTTCTGGTTCTCACTACATCCGCTAATGGAGAGAACTGTCTCCATCTTGTCAATCCAGTTGTAGAGCCCAATGGCCCCTTCGGTACCCTTGAATGGCCAAGGCTTACAGGCCATGAATGTCTTGTAGGAGCATCCTTTGTCCAAGGCTCCTGATTCGGGTTCTGGGGTCTCATTCTGACGACCCTGACTTGATTCGGCCTTGCTGGCCTCATGTGTTGCGATTGCTTGCGCGATTATTTCCGCGAGTTCCTCGGGTGTCATGGTAATTCCCTTGGCTCTAGCTGGAGGCATTCTCGCTTTAAAAGAGAAAATATATCAAACTTAGCGCATGTACTCTGAGCACATAATGTTTTTCTTTATTTACTACACTGTGTGACCCGTGTTCCTAAGTGTGTGTATAGTTTCTTTTGAAAATATTTTCTTTCAAAAATATTTCATGCGATTCCCCAACGGTTATAGTCTAGGTTAAAACTTCTTTTCCTAGTTCGCTATAACCAGTGCTCTGATACCAATCTGTCACACCCGGCCCTGAGCGGCGGAAACAGCCGGGCGCGCGCGAGTGGGGATTGATAATTAAGCACGGGCCATTGCAAACATTCAAAGATTTTCATTGCGCATGAAATGTTTAATACAAATACATTACATTGTTTAAAAATTACATAAAAACATCCAAGTATAAAAACTGTTGAAGATTTCCACGCCATATCCCCTTGCGCGGCGGGTACAACCACGCGCATCGAAGGGATAGAACTAAAATCTTCCAAAAAGCTAGTTTTAGATGTTCAGCGTGAGGTGCTCTAAGTGTGACTCCATGCGCTACCTAGTTATCTCCTGAAAGACACGTAAAAACATTTGAATCAGTATAAACTGAGTGAGTTCACAAGTTTTAGTAACTTGATAAATCGTATTGCATCATAATCTTGATACAAATCATTCTGAAACATAATTCTGATAGCATCATTAAAACACATGCTTGGTAAAACATAGTCCTATCAACATATTCTGATAAAATCGTTCCGCGGGTTACGCGCGAACATTTCTGGGAACTGTGCTCGTCTGTGTAAGTGGCGCTGCCACTACGAGCGAAATAAGTAATACCGTCCCGCGGGTTGCGCGTGGACATTTCTGAAAAGCCGTGCTCGTCTGTGTAAGTGGCGCTGCCACTACGAGCGAAATAATACCGTCCCGCGGGTTACGCGCGAACGTTTCAGGAAAATGTGCTCGTCCATGCAAAGTGGCGCTGCCACTACGAGCTAATCAATAATTCCGTCCCGCGGGTTACGCGCGGACGTTGTGCCGGAAAACAAGGCGCTCGTCCATGCAAAGAGGCGCGACCCCTACGAGCGGGCTCAAACCCATAGTACTGCCCCATGACCATACTAGGCACTCGTCCATGCAAAGAGGTGCGACCCCTACGAGTGGGTGGATCAAACCAGCAGTCCCTACCCTTAGAGTTCCAATGGTAAAGTGATCACTTACTCGAATTCTGGCGCACATACATCGAAAACCATAGATACCGTTTGCATTGCTCGTAAATACACCATAATGAAACATTATTTAAACACATAATTGCTTGTATTGCTTGTAAGAGTATCACATAAAACATAGTTTTAAGTACGTGTCCCTCGCCCCGAAAACAGTTTAAAAACAGTGAAAACAACGAGAATAGGGGCTGTGAGACTCACCTGTGGTTCTTGTTAAGGGATTAATCGAGATTCGGGTTTTCTTGGTGTTGGCCTCGGAATTGAAGGTCTAGAATACGATTAAATAACAAGAAGTATATATATTAAGATCAAGAAATAGGAGAATATAAGGGTTGGAAGGTAGATCTCAAGGTTATATTCTCGGCTTACCTAGTTACAGGATCGGATGCTTGGGAGATGATTAGTGCAAGTTTGCAGTTCTTAAGAGAGAAGTTTGAAGTGTGTTTGGGTGATAACTTAGGTTACATATTTATAGTCAAACTCAAGGGAACACAATCCCTTGCTTTAGGGGATTGTAATCTTTTCATATCTAGGTGTAATGATGATAAAGTATGGAAATTATTATTATTTATTTAAGAGTGGAGTAGTGGATAAAAGATTTTGATTTGATTTGGTCAGGACATGCAGGTCTGGGGTTGGTGAGAATAGGGTGGCTGACAGTTGACTTTTCGTGTTACAGTGTGCTTTTTCAGGTACTTTTGTTAGTGTACAGTAAAAAGTGGAAAATCTCTGAAACACGCTACTGTTTCCTTTTGGGCGGGAGTAATCTCCTTACGTCTGGAGAATAGACTAAGTGTTCCGTGCGTATCACTTTGTGCGCATAGCTTTCTGCGTGAAGGACATTTCTTTGCTGCGGGTAGGTGCGTAACCTTCTCGCAGTTAGGGACATTGAGTTTCATTTGTAGATTCTCCAGGTGGTCTTGGTATTTCAACATAGTGATCAGTTATGTTGAAGTCAATTCCTTCTTGGAGCTTCAGACAAACTAGCTCTCAATGTTCCCGCCATGCGGGGAGGTTAGTTCCCTTCCGCACGCGCATAAACGATTTAGGGTGCACCCGCCTTAGCATCATGCGTGACGGTCAACCCATTAGACAACATATCGTTAAGGTACATGAAAACATAAAGCCAAAACATTCGCGCATGGCGCATATAACATATGCCCACGCTGGTTCTTAACATGGCGCGCTCGCGCAGGGCGCACATAACAAATGCACGTGCTGATTCTAACATAGCGCGCTCGCGCAAGGCGCATATAACATAATTACCTAATATTTAGGTTGATTACTTGGTTTAAGGGATTGGGAATTTACCGGGTGTCACATACAGACATAAAATCACACAAACAAACTTGTTATTATCACCAATTTGTTCTTATAATACCGGTTCCGGCCAACTCATTGTTCACCCACATTCCGGCACCATCTAAGGTATTTGTTACATGGTTTTGATTCTTTTTAACCCGACAAACAAAACCCCTAACTCTAATTTAACAAACATGGAATGATTTTGGAGAATTGAACACCTAGGGTTTTTCTGTGAAGAAGATGAAGTTGAACTGATGTTTATAAATTATTATTTCAATCTGTTTACAACAAAAATGGTTTGGTCCAGTGGTTGTTTATGTTTGGTATGGACGTGAAGACCCGGGTTCGAACTCGGGTCACAGCAGGTCTTTTTATATATATTCTTTTAAACTATTTTACTAGTTATATTAAACTAAATATATATTTATAAATCATATAAAATAAATAAAATTATTTTTATAGTTAAATAAAAGATGTTTTAATTTCCGTTTAGCAATTTCGTTAAAGAACCAACTTTTACAAACCCGAACCGCTAGTTAAAACTCGTAGAATAATTATATAAATAATATATATAACGTTGTAATTTTATAAATCCTAAACCGACAAACGTTTATTCTAAAATAAAGTATACCGTTAACGCTAAAAATCTCGTTATATTAAAATATCCAAACTTGATATTAATATAGTAATTTAAGATAATATTATATTAATAATTCATTTAAAATTCGTTGGAGCTTTACAATAAATATTATAATATCCAACTTCATAATAAAATATACATTTAACATCCCTAAATCCCCGACAACCCGATTTATCTATTTTTTATAAGTTGTTAGTTAATATTGATTTTGTACTTTTAATTCTAGTTCGTGACGTTCAATTGCTTCGGTTTCAATTATGCACTTTCGATTTTATTTCAAGTTTGTCTTCAACTTCAAGGTGACTTTCTCACACCCCCTTTTTAACGCTTTCACATATTTTGGGTGTAGCATATATATCCTATCAACATTACGATTTCGTTTATTCATTATTTACAAACTACAATTCGTTACATGGACTTGTGTGTTCTTATTTGCTTGCTCAAAGATTACGTGCTCATGTTTTCCTCATTAAGTATGATCATACGCCCCCTATGCACTCAGGACCTCGATGTTATGAGTGGAATAGGGACCCCCCCCCCCCGGATCCGAGTACGTTGGTTGTTACCAACGGAAAAGACACTTACTTGCGCTATTATCTGAGTACATTGGTGCACAATCCCAACTGGAAAGGACCTTACTTGCTCATTTACACTTGTTCATGGAATTGTAGATTTTTATGTACTTATATCAAAACTTGTGTGAACTCACCAACTATTCATATAGTTGACCTTTATTTTATATGTATGCTACAGGTACCTTATGTAGAGTATGCTGCCGTGACGAAGACACTAGAACTTAGGTTATATTAATAAATGGACAAGTGTTAATTGTTCTTGTATTTCCCTTGTATTTCTTGTTGCAACTTTGTGTACTTGATGCTTAAATTAATTAATGATAATATTGTCACTTAATAGTGTCACATGTGTTTTGGGCAATCTGTACGTCATACTCAGGCGTTTCCGCTTTAGTCGGGGTGTTACACGTACCGAAACCGAACTTTTATTTAAATACTTTGTTATTAACATGTTGTATGTAAGACTTGAGTATTATCATTTTTAAGTTTATTTTAATAGTCCAATGGTATTGGATATGTGGTAACCATCCTCGGTATTATACCGAGTCATTGACCGAACTGAAACCGAACTCTCGTTTAACTCTTTATTTACTTGTTTTAAAATAAGTTGTATGTAAGATATAAGTGTTTAAGTTGTTTTATTTATATTTTTGTATTTGTTATTATAATATGTATTTGTTGGATCTAAACTTGGTCACATACCAAGTCTTGAACCAAACAAACCAAACTAAACTGAGTTCACTGGCTTAAAACACACTAGTTGTGTTTCGGGCCACCGAATCTCACATTTTCTTTTAAAATATTTTAAAAACTAATTATAAATGTTTTCTTAAAGTACTTGGTATGTCGGATCTACTTGATTTTATAACAAGCTTGGACCGATAAAGCCGAACACTCGCTTAACATTAGCGTTTGGAGTTTCTCTTTAATAGAACTTCTAACTTTAGTTAAGTTTCTGTTTTAAATAATTTATCTCATGATATTTATCACTTTGCAATGTCGAGTTTGGACTTGACAATTTATCAATACCCGAATCGACTAAACCAAACACATGTTAAAATCCCGTTTTGGTAATTATCTATCAAGGGGCCGTGCACTATTGCATTAAACTTTTTCCCACATATTTACTTAACAAAGGTTAAGTAAAACTAATGAATAGAATACCGAGACCCGATTTCGAGTAAACTTACTTTTATCAAAAACCATTACTTTAATTTCTTATGTATTTACACTTTAACCCTCAAACTTTAATTATTTATCTTACTTCTCATGTTATTTTACTTTAAATCTTTTAAGACCATCTAGTAACTCAAGATCCTCTCTAGCTAGGTCTTGCTCGTTGAACTTAGCCTTCCGTTTTACCGCAAACTAATCTATCAAGTTATTTATTTCATGTGAGTAATCACCTTCCTCTTTTTACACTCTTATACTTTTAGGGGTGACATGCATACCATATTCAAACTTAATCGTTTTATGATCTCATTATTAAATCCACAATTCAACATTATGTGTTTGTACGAATATTTGCTCAATCTTTGTTTATATCTCAAATTGATTACGCGCACAAGGGTTTATTTTTATGTTGTTATTGAGCCTCAATAAGTATGATCATACGCACCACTAACTACTTTAGCCTTGTGCTAGTAGAATATGGCCTCATTCTCCGAGTATTTTAGTTGTTACCAAATAAAAAGGATCCACAGTTATTTAATTTACATTTACAATGGTTGTTGCATTATTCTATTTACACATGTGAATTGTGATTTTTGCCTCATTATATACATATATAAAAAACTAGTGTATTGCTCACCAACATTCGTGTTGATCAAATCTATTTTTATGCATGCTACAGGTTTACTCTTATGTTGCTTGTGAAGATTGAAGACACATCACTTTAGATTTTTTTTTGAACGGCAAATTAGGATCACTCACGGACCACTAGAGTATCGTCGTGTCACCAGCAGAACCACGCGATCATATCCATCTCCACTAGGCAATAATGCCTAACCACTAATTCAGGAGGAAAGCCAATAAATCTTGGGAAAACCCCCCTTGTAGGATTCGAATCCAGGACCTTATGGTCCCTAAGCCTTATGCCACCACCAAGATGCCACTAGGCTATAACGCCATGGACTCATCACTTTAGATTAAACCTTTAGGATACTTTAATAAATTTATTGTTGATGAAATTGTTTGTGTTTTATCTTGAACAAGTTGTATTTGTGATTACTGAATGAAATAAATGAGTTGAGTAAATATTGTCACTTTAATAGTGTCATAGTGTTCTTGAGCAATCCGTTGCACCCCGACATGTTCCTGTCGCCTTTGGTTGGGACACACAGTGACGAACAAAAAGACACAATAATGTAATCTTTGTTTTAATTTTTATTTTTAATATGAGTACCAATTGAAAAACACACTGACCAAAAAAACACAATATAATAAAACCCACTAACATTTTGTTTTATTTTTATATAACAATATTATATTCATATTAAAGATAAAAAACGCTTGTTAATATGGTATAAAAAATTTCTAAAAGGATGGCGTATGAAAAAGTTTTATACATTTTAACATGATGGAGGAATTGACATGTGCCTTGATGTGAAGAGAGAAAGTCATCATAAGTGGGTTATTACATTTAGAGGTGGCAATTTGTATGGGTTGGGTTGGGTTGGGTTGGATTAGGGTGATGGGTCAGGATGGGTATAGGTTAGGATGAATTTTTTTTAAACAAAGATTAGGATGGATAAATGTCAAGATGAATTAAGTTAATCCATCATGACCAATGTAAAAGTTAAAATACAAAGGGTTTCAAAAACCCCTCAAAATATTTAAAAAATTAATAAAAAAAATAACTCAAAATATAAATAAAAAGCAAAAAATGTAAAACAACTAAGATGTTTCCCCCGTCATCCTGGCTCATAAAAAAACCGAAAATTTTGGTTTAGCTTTAAGGTTTAGTTTAACTCTCAGGTTTCAGACTTTTCAGTTACTTTGTTTTGTTTTACTCGGTTTTTTCTTTTTCGTTTCAGTTTAGGTTTGGTTAATATTTTTCGTTTTGGTCGGTTTTTTTGGTTTCAGTGTTGTCTCGTTTTAGTCAGTTTTTTCGGTTTCATTTCTTTTTTTTGTTTCATTTTGATTCATTTTGTTTTGTTTTGGTCGGTTACGTTTAAGCTTTTTGGTTGGTCAGATTTTCGATTGCAGTTCACTTTTTTTTTGTTTCGTTTTGGTCAGTTTCTAGGTTTCATATCTTGGTTTTTTTGTATCGTTTTTCTGTTTCAGTTCAGTTTTGTTTCAATTTTTTTTGTTTCGTTTTGGTCGGTTTGTTTTTATTCGTTTTGGTAAGCTTTTCGGTTGCAATTAGCATTTTTTTTTTGTTTCGTTTTGATCATTTTTTCAAGTTTCATTTCGGTTTTTTTGCTTCGTTTTGGTCGTTTTTCTATTTTGGTTCAGTTTTGTTTCAGTTTATTTTTGTTTAATTTTGGTCAGTTTTTCGGTTTCATTTCGGTTTTTTACTTCATTTTGGTCGTTTTTCTTTTTCAGTTCAGTTCGTATCGTTTTGGTCAACTTTTCGGTTTCAAATCGTTTTTTTTGTTTCGTCCTGGCCATTTTTCTATTTCGGTTCGGTTTTGTTTCGTTTTGGTCAACTTTTCGGTTTCATATCGTTTTTTTGTTTCGTCTTAGTCGTTTTTCTATTTCGGTTCAGTATTGTTTCGTTTTGGAAAGCTTTTCGGTGTCATATCGTTTTTTTTGTTTCGTTTTGGTCGGTTTTCAATTTCAGTTCAGTTTTGTTCATTTTGGTCAGCTTTTCGGTTTCATATCGTTTTTTTTGTTTCATTTTGGTCATTTTTCTATTTCGATTCAGTTTCGTTTCAGTTTTTTTTGTTTCGTTTTGAACGACTCGGGTATTTTTGTTTAGTTTTGGTAAGCTTTTCGGTTGCATTTCATTTTTTTTTCTCGTTTTGATCATTTTTTCGGTTTCATTTCGTTTTTTTTGTTTCGTTTTGATCTATTTTCTATTTCGGTTCAGTTTCATTTTGTTTTTTGTTTCGTTTTTGTCGGTTGGGGTTTTTGTTTCTTTTTCGTCGCTTTTTTGTGTTTCGGAATAAGTTTTGTTTCGCCGTGATAGTTTGGGTATTTTGAATTAGATAAATTTTGGATAAAATGAGTATTTTGTTTTGACCCATTTTAATATATTAATGAAACTCACTTGTATATTTCCAACCCATCCTAACCTCATTGAAGAATATTTTTGATCCATCCTGACCCATTTAACTTTCAAATTTTATCAATCTTGACCCAAAACAACCCATTTGGGTTGGGTTTGCCACCCTTAATTGCATTCATGCTCTTCTCATCAATTATTATTCTTAAATTAATCTCCACCATCCAAATTTAAAATCAATGTATTAGATTCATTCTCACCTTTCGCATTTTTGTTGTACTTTTTATTTTAACCCTACCTTATATATATATATATATATATATATATATATATATATAGGGGTGACTTATAATAACCTACGTGGTTGTTAGTGATGATGGCCCTAGCTATGAAGAGGCTCCCTCGTCTCCTATTCTCTTCTATCCCATAGAGGCCACTCCTCGTGAGGGACCTAGTTATTGGGTAGCACCCTTGCAGGTATACTCCAGAAAGAGGACCTGTCACGACTACGAAGCCACTACTTCAGCGATTGTTCCGACTGGCTTAGCTCCACCTCCACCGCCTCCACAGGAGCCGGTTAGAGGACGAGCTCTGGGAGGGTTTGGCAGGTTGGCTACATTGGAGAAGAAGGTAGCTGAATACGAGGTGATTATTCCCGAACTCTTCACCCATATTACCTCGCTGGAACAGAAGAACCATGGGGATGATCAGGCCCACACGGCTGTGTGCTAGCTTATCCTTGATTTGGAAAAGAGAGAGGAGCTGACGAAATTGAAGGTGGATGGAATGAAGGCCAATGATGATGTGATGTGGCCATGCATTCTCTACCTTATGGGCCTTCACTAGATATGGCCCATAGGTGGTGTTTAGTAGTTATTATATAAATTATGAACTTGTTACCTTTTAGGGATATCTTTTGGTATGGGGTGGGTGGAAAAACAACTACCCGGTTTGGTATGTATCACACCAAGTTAGGGTATGTACGGGTTGTAGTGAACCCCCCTCCCTCTCTTTTCGGATTATGTATGGTTAAACTTTGACTCTAAGTATGTATGTTTTATGATTATGGATATGGCTGTAATAATTAATTTGGAATCTATATATATTATTATTAACCTACCAAAAACTAATGTTTTTACTTTTGCTACATATAAAAGAAACTATGGCACCAACAACAAGACAAACCGTCACAAATCAAGGAATCGGCTTCCCGACTTCCCAAGAGGAGTTAGCACGCTTAATCTCTCAACATGTAAACACGACACTCGAACAACATGAGGCTAACCAAAACACCCGAAACACTACTAATAACAGAACCAGAGAAACTCTTAGAACCGAAACTCTAATATGCGAGAGTTGAGAGGTACATATAGGGCTTAGCTCCTGAGATCCGAGGAATGGTTACCTCATCTAAACTGACCACCATCCAGTCAGCCCGAGAACTAGCAAAGTCTTTAACTGATGATGCAGTCCGAATGGGAACTTTGGAAGATTCCGGAAAGAAAGCTGTCACTGCAGAAACCGAACGGAAGGCAGCTACCGTGAACCAGAAACCCGGAGAGCTCAAACGAAAATAGAATGGGAAATCAGGAGAGCAATTCAAGAGTAACCAAGGTATGGGAAGTTTGTTTGTAGCAAACGCGAGAGGACCTGGAGGAAGCTCGGGACAGGGATCCTCTTGTAACAAGTGTGGAAGGATCCATGGTGTTGAATGCTGGAAGTGCAACCGATGCAATCGACTCGGCCATGTGGCTCGAGACTGTTACGCGAGGATCGCAACATCTACGGGAAGCCAAACTCCCGGATGTTTCGAGTGTGGTGTCGTAGTAAATTTCAAGAGAGAATGCCCCAAACTCAGAGGTTTAAACGCTAGGGGCAAAAGACTCATCTGTAGTTACCAGTACGGTTCTCGTTAATAATCACTATGCTTATGTGCTATTCAATACTGGAGCAGATTTAAGCTTTGTTTCTAACCAATTTGAACCTCTACTCGGTATAAAACCCAGTAAGTTAGACACCAAATACTCAACTGAATTAGCTAACGGGAAATTAATCGAAACCAGTTAAGTTGTTCAAAATTGCAGTATTCAGTTAGAAAACCATAGGTTTCCAATCGATCTTCTATCTGTTGAACTAGGCAGTTTTGACATAGTAATAGGAATGGACTGGTTATCCAAGAATAGAGCCGAAATCGTGTGTTCCAAAAAGCTAGTTCGTTTACCAACCCCAACTGGTGAATGTCTAGCAATTCAAGGAGACCGAAGTGGCTCTGAGTTGAAGCTTTACAATATCATGAAAACCCACAAAATGCTAAGAAAAGGATGCCCGGCTTTTATCATCAATGTGCTTTACACAAAGGCTAAGGAGCGGAAGATCGACGATATTCCTGTAGTTCGTGATTTTCCCGAAGTTTTCCCTGAAGATTTACCTTGATTACCTCCTCCACGACAAGTTGAATTCAAAATCGATCTAGTTCAGAATTATGCCCCATAGCTCGATCCCCATATAGATTATCACCATTGATGTACATAGAAATATACATCTTTTCGGCATCAAATAAAAGGCTACTTATCATAATAAGGATACTTATCATAATAAAACATAATTTCAAGTAAAACCAAGCCCCAAACGAAGAAACAAGCAAAAAAGACGAAGAAAAACAGAAGAAAACACAAGAAAACAAAGAAACACGCCCCCATGCCTCAAGAAACACGCCCCCATGCTTCTGAACACAAGAAAAGACAAAATCTGGAAGCAAAAGCACGGGGCCGTGCCTACCAACCATGGGTCGTGGACGTCTACATAGAAAAGACAAAAAAGAAATTAGCACATGTCACAAAAAACCACGTGGCCGTTCCTCTCAACTACGGGGCCGTGGTCACCTTTCAGAAAAGACAAAATAATTCTGGCACATGTCATAAAAATACACGGGGGGGCATGCCCATCAAGCATAGGGCCGTGCTTCACACTCCAGATTGCCTATAAATAGTGGCTCTTGTGTCATTTGAAGGGTGTGCCTTGAAAAGAGTTCTATCCGGTTTTCACTTATAAGAACACAAACTAACACTCACTTTGAAGATCTAGTGAAGAGTTTGAAGGCTTAGAGGTCATCACCATCAACCATCATCATCAACCATCATTACCATCATTAAGAAGGAATATTCATCTACAATTGGTTAGATTGTCCTAAGTTTAATCATGTATTTGTTATCATCATTCATCTTAATGATTATCATCATGCTCATTATGAGCTAAACTCCTTTTACCATCTAAAATCTATGAAGAAGCTTTGTTTTACTTGATAATTAATCAAGACATGTGATTTAGTCTAGTAAAGTACATGGTTATATTACAATTATCTTTTGATGAGAAATGTGTCACCATCTTAAATTACTAATTCAAAGTTGGTGGTTGTCAATTCAATTGGCAATCATTCATAATCGATTCATGTTCTTGAAAGATAGAAATACTTTGATACATTATCGAAACATGGATCCTTATATTGTACTTAGAAATGATGAGATATAAGTTATGATGTATTTCTCTAAACCTTGGTAATCCGAAAATGGCTTTGCTTAGGATATCAAATTAGTTAAAGAAATCATATGTTAACGGAATGTGTAATTATAACCTACATAAATCAACCTAGGGGAGGTTTGTGATGAACTACAACCACCCGAAGTTGTTAGAATTGGTATTTGAGAAATCGAAGTCAATCCTAATCTTTCTACTTTACGAAACTACTTTCAACTTAAATTGACATCATTGAGATGGCATGACGTTAGGAAAGGGTGGACTTCAAAATGCGCATGCTATCTCCTTAGTGCCAATGATGCTCACTTAAGGTTTAAGGAGCTATCTATCATATATTGCTATGGCAAGTTTATCACATGACCAAATATTAATTATCAATGCTAAAATGAAGTGGATTCTTGATCTTAGATGATAACCTTCGCATAATTGAACAACTCATTTAGAATCTCTCGTCTTGGTCACCTATATATTATATATAGATATTTATATTTCATAAAAAGTTCAAAAAACCCCCCAAAATGATTAAAACATCCGATTAAGTAAAACAACGATTTATCATTAGAAACATTTGTGTCCACGGATCGATACTTGGTTCTTACCAATACTATTCTACATATACGATAGGTACACTTGCCTATTTTGTGTGTGTTTAGTCTTTGTAGAAATCACTTTTATAAATTTAAAACACGATCTTGCGCAAAAGAAATTCATTCCAACCTTTTATATTTTATACCACACTAGCACGCAGCACATCAAGTTTTTGGCGCCGTTGCCGGGGAAACGGTAAGTTTCTAAGAACGATCCAAATTTTAATTTAATCATTGTCTATAATTGTACAAAATTTAACTTCTATTTTATTTTGTTTTACCTTTATTTTTTTTACTAAATACAAAAATATATAATTTTACGGCTAGCCTACTTTTTACCTTCTACCTATCTTTACTTTAGCATTAACTAATTTAGACATTAGTTTAGTTTAAAATAGCTTAGCCTAACTCGTAGTTTAACCTAGACTGACCTTTAGTACTAACTTTAACTAACTTTTATTTTAGTGTTTAATTTTGATTTAGTCCCATGTATGTCCTCTACTTTTGAATCCGAGCTTGTTTCTCCAGTTTCTGAACCGGAACGACTCTTTCGTCGACGAACTCGTAAATGGGCTACAGAAACCGGCGAAGCAATCAAAGACAAATCAGTAGACGCCACCACATCAGGAGAAAATCAAACCGAAGAAATGATGGCGGCCCAGAACAATGAGCCGAACATGAGCCAGTATGCCAAGCCAACTCTCGAAGGCTACGACAATGGAGTGGCTCCACCCGAAATCACCGAAAATTTCGAAATCAAATCAAGCACCATTCATATGGTAGAAAATTCAGTTCAATTTCATGGTCTCCTCGACGAAGGCCCTCTTTCTCACATATCTCGATTCTTACGAATATGCGGAACCTTTAAAATTCAAAACTGTTCAGACGATCTGATTAAACTCAAACTCTTTCCTTTCTCTCTAAGGGGTCAACCCCTAGAATGGATAGAATCTCTTTCCTCTGGTTCCATCACCACTTGGGACCAAATGGTTGAACAGTTTCTCCTCAAATATTTTCCGCCTAATAAAACTGCCAAATACCGAGCCAGCATTACCAGATTCCGGACCGATGATGATGAATCGTTACACGCAGCATAGGAAAGGTACAAAAGTCTTCTAAGAAGATGTCCACATCACGGACTGAGCGTATGGTTACAAGTACAGACTTTCTTTGACGCACAATCCAGTCAAAACAAACAGGCCATCGACCAAATTGCTGGTGAAGACCTGGGATCCAAATCACCTAACGAAGCATTTGAAGTCCTGGAGAAGGCTGCAAAGAAGAGTTTCGCTTACAACCCACCAAGATCTACACCTACCCATAAAGGAATACACCACGTTGATTCCAACACTCTTGTCACAGCACAGCTTGAAGCCCTTTCTAAAAAATTCGAACAACTTCAAGCCGAGCTATCAAAAACCAGACTCACCTGTGACACCTGTGGAGGGAATCATAAGACGAGTGACTGTAAACAAGTTATCATGGCCATGGAAGAAGTTGATTTCATCTCTCGACAGAACAACGCTTTCAGCAATAACTACAATCCAAGATGGAGAATTCACCCGAATTTCAGCTGGAAAGACGGAGGTAACACTCAACCCTTACCAAGATTCGAAAAGAGACCAATGAATCAACCCTTCCAGCCTAAACCCCAATTTCAAGGTCAAAGTTCTAGTAGCCATCAAAACTCAAGCTACTCTATGATCGTAGAAATGTTAATCCAACTAATGACCAAAACAAATGAAGCAGAAAAGAAAGCCGACTCAAGAGCTGTTGATATCAGCGGAGTATTATTAAAACATGAAGCCGATCTCAAAAAAGTCAACAAGCATCACTTCAGAACCTAGAAACCCAAATCGGATAAATTGCCCGACAATTATTCGAAAGACCACCTGGCACTCTTCCAAACACCACGATCACCAACCCGAATGCAACAGCTAACGCTGTTACACTCAGAAGCGGTACGGCCACTGTTGTCTCGCCAACTTCAGAACTAGTTAGGGATAATAAGTCTCCTGATGAAGCACAGGAGAGGCTGAACCCAACAAGCACAGTACAGCCCAAGGAGCCAGTTCGAACTTATATTCCACCTATTCCATACCTGGAAGACTGAAGCGGGAGCGATTGGAAGCTCAATACGGGAAGTTTCTAGAACTCTTTAAGCAACTCCATATCAACATCCCTTTTGTCGAAGCTATTGCTCAAATGCCAAAATATGCCAAGTTTCTCAAAGAAGTGCTGACAAACAAAAGGAAGCTGGAGGAGCTCTCGCACGTAACCCTAAGTGAAGAATGTTCAGCTGTCCTCCAAAGCAAGTTACCAACAAAGATGACCGATCCAGGGAGCTTTACTATCCCTTGTCTCATAGGAAATTTGTCTGTTAGCAATGACCTGGCTGACCTAGGAGCTAGTATTAATTTAATGCCTTATGCGGTTTTTGCAAAACTAGGGATAGGAGAACCAAAGCCCACCCGCATGAGCATTCAATTAGCTGACCGATCTGTTAAATATACTCGAGGCATTGTTGAAACATTCTTGTCAAATTGACAAGTTTGTTTTCCCGGTAGATTTTGTAATTCTAGACATGGAGGAAGACAAAAGTGTACCTCTGATTTTAGGAAGACCCTTCTTAGCCACCGCAAAGGCTATTATTGATGTTTGCACCGTCAAACTCACTCTCAGGGTCAATGACGAGGCAATCACTTTTGACATAGGAAAATCTATGCAATATCCGCAACAACACGATGACACATTATACTATGTTGACATCATAGATTCCATCGTAAGTTGCTATATGCGAGATTCCTCCATCAGTGCTCCCCTAGAAACACAAGTCTTAGACAAAACACTCAACAAACCCATTTTAGAAAACAAAAATCTCAATAATGACTACCACGAAAAATCAGAAATGATATATGAAATCATTGAAAACAATGAAAAATCAAAACCATCAATCGAAGAACCACCAGCCTTACAGTTAAAAGAACTACCAAAACATCTCGAATACGCCTTTCTAGAAAAAGACTCTCAACTCCCAGTAATTATTTCATCTCACCTTTCTAAAGAAGAGAAAGACGAACTTCTTGAGGTCCTCAAAAACCATAAGAAGGCTATCGCATGGAAGATCATGGATATCAAGGGCATCAGTCCCTCCTTTTGTACTCACAAGATTCTCATGGAAGAAGAATACAAACCCGTGGTCCAACATCAGAGACGTCTCAATCCCAACATGGAAGATGTGGTGAAGAAGGAAGTAATCAAAATACTTGATGCCGGATTAATCTTCCCGATCTCGGATTCACCTTGGGTTAGTCTCGTATAAGTGGTACCCAGAAAGGGAGGAATGACTGTTGTAATGAACGAGAAGGACGAGTTAATACCAATGAGAACCATCACAGGCTGGCGAGTTTTGTAAGTCCCCCCGGGGCGTCGCTGATCGATACGAGATCCGCACGAGGTCTAGGAGTGCGGAATCCTCCTAGACTCGTTTAATGGTGTAGGAGACGAAGAACACGATTACACACAAACAAATACACGAATGGGATAAAACGAATCTGCAGATCCTTTATATAATAATCATAAAGCATTACATACCGAACATGAAAAACAAAAGACGGTCGACCCGAGGTGAGCTCTACCTCGGGCCGTACCAAGCGACTACCTCTCTCGGTTTCTCTCTCACAAATACTCTCTCTTTCTTTTCACTAAAACAACTGGAAAAACTAAAACCCAAAACCCTAAACATTACACACATATATATAGACTAATATCTTTGCAGGCTTGGGCTTGGGCCTATGGTGAAGTTGTTCTAACTTCACCAACACGTGAAGTTGTGCTAACTTCACCAACACGTGAAATTCTTCTAACTTCACCAACACATGAAGTTGTGCTAACTTCACCAACACGTGAAGTTGTGCTAACTTCCCCAACACATCCCATCTAGTCAGAATTGCATAGCGACGGTCACAAAATGCACCAACAGACTCCCCCTTGACCGTTGCTCTCAATTCTAACAAACACAAAAGATTCTCTGTTACAAACCGTGCACGAACAGACTCCCCCTTTTCCGTTGCTCTTCTGTGTTCTTCTTCTGGTAGGACTCAATCAACCAGTATTGTCTTAATCCGTCATGACGCTTTACAAATCTACCAATCACCTGATGTCTTCCATATCAAATCTCCCCTTCAGTGTAAGCGCCTCCAGATTACTTCGATCGAGATCTTTGTCACAATCCCGGTACCTAATCAGTCGTCTCAACCATAATCGGTTTGTAAGATAAGGTTTAATTTTCAACTACTCAACAGCAAGTGATCAGTTTCATCACAAAACCACCTCGACAGAATCTAACACACAAGACCATTAATACATCTGAAGAATCTTCTATCAACAGGGATAACGATCAAATGACTTTCTTATTATTTCCGAGAATGAAATTATTTAAGTAGCTCACCCCTAATAAATAAGTATCCCAGATACTCGTATCCCACATTTTCAGGTTGAGAGCTTAAACAATGTAATTTCCGATTAAATCCAGTTCAAAAATTTTTACCTTAATAAATAAGCATCCCGGATGCTCGAATCCCACGTTTTCAAGATCCAAGTCTCGAACGCCTTGAAAATAACATAAATAATAAGCTTTAACCACGATCCAATAATAACGAAAACCCGAACAAAATCTGACTTTCTTCAGTTAGTCAACCTCAAACAATAATTATTTCTTGGCCCAAAAACACCCAAATAACCAAATATGTGTCAATATCCAGTTTCAATCAATATCCCATTCGCAACTTCAACTCCAAATCCAGAGTTGACCCGTATTTGTTCACACGTAAGACCAAGAGATATCAAGTTTCACTCGTTGTCGGAACAACGTTTTTGATCTCACAATAATCGTGTAAACCTGGCTATTCGGACGAAACTCCAAACAAAAATATTATCACCACATTTTTCCCAAATGATCCTCTCTTCATATGAATGACATATGAGGATTTTCTTTCAAGAAAATTTCCCGAAAATACCTTTTTTTTTTTGGAAATACCATATCTTGAACGTCGGAGGAAAGGAAAACATATCGTTAGACTGACTTACGGGTGAACATCGCATAACCTCGCCTGTGAACTTCACCTGATAACTTCACCCCTCTTTAACTTCACCAGTGGATAACTTCACTAGCTGATAACTTCACCACCTGATAACTTCACCATCAGATAACTTCGCCCTTCATTAACTTCGTCATTCAATAACTTCGCCAAACTTTAACTTCGACCACTAGTAACTTCACCAACCAGTAACTTCGCCAAAACCCTATCTTCGCCAAACATTAACTTCGCCAAAACCTTAACTTCGCCAAAACCCTAAAATTTGATCGACAACTTCGCCAAAACGGCTGTTCAGCCAAAAATCGATCAGAAACGTGCCAGAAACACCAAAACGCAGATCTCGAACCATAGCATAAGAGCCTAAGGCTCTGATACCACTTGTAAGTCCCCCCGGGGCGTCGCTGATCGATACGAGATCCGCACGAGGTCTAGGAGTGAATCCTCCTAGACTCGTTTAATGGTGTAGGAGACGAAGAACACGATTACACACAAACAAATACACGAATGGGATAAAACGAATATGCAGATCCTTTATATAATAATCATAAAGCATTACATACCGAACATGAAAAACAAAAGACGGCTGGCCCGAGGTGAGCTCTACCTCGGGCCGTCCCAAGCGACTACCTCTCTCAGTTTCTCTCTCACAAATACTCTCTTTCTTTTCACTAAAACAACTGGAAAAACTAAAACCCAAAACCCTAAACATTACACACATATATATAGACTAATATCTTCGCGGGCTTGGGCTTGGGCCTATGGTGAAGTTGTTCTAACTTCACCAACACGTGAAGTTGTGCTAACTTCACCAACACGTGAAGTTCTTCTAACTTCACCAACACGTGAAGTTGTGCTAACTTCACCAACACATCCCATCTAGTCAGAATTGCATAGCGACGGTCAGAAAATGCACCAACAAGTTTGCATTAATTACCGGAAGTTTAATGACGCCACAAGAAAATATAATTTTTCACTTCCTTTCATAGATCAAATGCTTGAGCGATTATCTGGAAAAATGTTCTACTGTTTTCTTGACGGATTCTCCGGATATTTCCAAATTCCCATTGCTCCTGAGGATCAGGAGAAAACCACTTTTACTTGTCCATACGGAACCTTCACCTACCGAAGAATGCCATTTGGACTATGTAATGCTCCAGCCACCATCCAACGTTGCATGGTGGCCATCTTTCATGAAATAATCAAAAACTCTATGGAAGTCTTCATGGATGACTTCTCAGTTTTCGGAGACTCATTCGATCATTGTCTGAAAAACCTAGACAAAATGTTAGCTAGGTGTGAAGAAGTAAATCTAGTACTCAACTGGGAAAAATGCCACTTTATCATAAAGGAAGGCATTGTTCTCGGCCATAAGATTTCTCAAAACGGACTAGAAGTTGATAGGGCTAAAATTGAGACCATATCCAAACTCCCACCGCCAACTTCAGTCAAAGCCATTAGAAGTTTTTTAGGTCACGCAGGTTTCTACCGCCGCTTCATAAAAGACTTTTCAAAAATATCGAGACCTATGACCAAACTTCTGGACAAACTTGTCAACACACCAATCATGACTACACCCGATTGACCCTTCCATTCGAAATCATGTGCGATGCAAGTGACTTTGCAGTTGGATCCGTACTTGGAAAACGCAAAGAAAAACACTTTCACCCAATTTACTATGCAAGTAAAACTCTGAACGATGCACAAGAATTACACCACGACAGAAAAAGAGTTACTAGCAGTAGTATTTGCCTTTGAAAAGTTTAGATCCTATCTAGTTCTTTCCAAAACCATAGTTTACACCGACCATGCCGCAATACGTTACCTCTTCAACAAACAAGATGCCAAACCCAGACTCATCCGATGGATCCTACTACTCCAAGAATTTGACATCGAGGTCAAGGACAAAAAGGGAGCAGAGAATGTCGCCGCCGACCACCTTTCGCGCTTAGAATGTCCAACTCCTGAAGAACTTCACAAAGAAATTATCAACGATAATTTCCCACATGAAATTCTCATGCGCATCCATGAAGTCATAGAGGACAAAGACGAAAGTCCTTGGTATGCCGACTTCGCAAATTACCTAGCTTGTAGAATCCTAAGAAAAGGACTTACCCATCAACAGCGGAAGAAATTTTTCTCCGATCTTAAGTTTTACTTCTGGGAAGATCCATACGTGTTTAGGATAGGTGCGGATCAAGTTATTCGTAGGTGCGTAGCAGGCAAGGAGGCCTTAGACATTCTCAAACACTGCCATGAAGGGCCAACAGGTGGACACCATGGTACCGCCACTACGGTCAGGAAAGTGTTTTATGCAGGATTTTTCTGGCCCACCATATATAAAGATACACATACTTTGATCCAAGCATGCGATGCTTGTCAAAGAGCCGGAAACATCTCATCAAAAAATGAGATGGCTCAAAAGGGCATTCAAATTTGTGAGATCTTTGATGTATGGGGAATAGATTTCATGGGCCCATTTCCTAACTCATTCGGAAATAAACACATCCTTGTAGCATTTGGTTATGTATCTAAATGGGTAGAAGCACAAGCTCTTCCCACTAATGATGCTCGGTTAGTAGTAAGATTTCTAAAAAAGTTATTTTCACGATTCGGTACTCCGAAGGCCCTGATCAGCGACAGAGGTACCCACTTCTGTAACACTCTGATGGATAAAGTCTTAGCACGATACGGGGTTCATCACCGAATGGCAACACCATATACCCTCAGACCAGTGGGCAAGTAGAGGTCTCGAATTGAGGAATTAAGAGAATTTTAGAAAGAACTGTAGGAATGAATCGCAAAATTGGGCAGAAAAGTTAGATGACGCTTGTGGGCCCTCAGGACGGCCTACAAAACTCCCATAAACACAACACCTTTCAAGCTCGTTTACGGGAAGGCATGTCATCTACCAGTAGAATTGAAACACAAAGCCTATTGGGCCCTTAGAGCAGTAAACTTTGATCTAACATCCGCCGGAGTAAACCAGGAAGATCAAATTCGTGAGCTCGAGGAACTGAGGACATTGGCCTACGGAAATTCCTGGTCTTACAAGGAAAAGACTAAACGCCTACACGACGCCCATTTAAAAGGATACAAAAAAATTTCAAACTGGCGATCGTGTACTGTTATACAACGCTCGTTTACGTCTTTTCCAAGAAAAACTGAAATCTCGATAGGCAGGTCCATACATAGTTGAATCAGTTTTTGACTATGGGACAATCGAAATTTCAAACTCAATTGGCCAAAAGTTCAAAGTATATGGACATCGATTAAAACCATATATCGACGGTCCACTTGAAGAAGTTCTGGAGGTATTAACCCTCCAACTCTCTGAATAAGAAATCAAGGAAACAAGGTCTGGCCAAGACCTTCAAAAAAAACTAGGCTTTGTAAATAATTATCTTTTGTTTTAAAATATATATATATATTATTATTAAAACCACGGGGGCGTGCTCTCAAAAGCACGATCCTGTGCCTAAAAATGCGGACCGGCATCTTCGCTGCAAAAATCTCAGTCAGACTAGTTTGTAACAGAATGGTCAGAGCAAAAACACGGGGCCGTGCTTGGCCACTGGTTGTTTATAAAAGGCACCTTGTGTCATTGCATTCCTTGCACAAACCAAAACCAAAACCAATAACCTCTGAAAATTCAACATGCCAACTGAGATGAGTGAAGCAATCCCTGTTTCCCGACATCCGAGAAATGATGCCCGTCATGTTTTCAAAACCGAGCTTCTCTTGAAACTTCAAGAACTCATTAAAGAACTCACCAAAATGAATCTCCTAGCTGAGATGCGTCTCGTTCAAATCACCGAATCAGTGGAAAACATGAAAATGGAACTCCGAGACATCAATGAATAACTCCAGTTTCGAGTTCTCGGTTTCACGTATTTTCCTCCACCAGGACCATTCGGAGGAGGAGAGCCTTTCGGGGAACTCTAGGAAACTTAACTTTCTGTTTTTATGTGTAAACAAGTGCATTAAGCACAATGTGTTAGGACTTCGGGCTTAACCCGAATATTTTCTATTCTTAGGAAAACCGGTCTTATCCCGTAATTGTTCTAGGACTTTTATTTTAATGAAAAGTAATTATTAGATGACCAAACTTCTAAATATTCATAATAAACGTCATTCTAAGAATTCCAGATCTTGCATCTTGCTGAAAATTGCAAAGAAATTCATTGTGACAAAAAGCACGGGCCGTGTTTTCCTAAGCACGAGGCCGTAGTCACCCCAGAATCTTCAACATGATACACGCTGACTCCGTACAATTCTCTGAATCAAAAACATTTATTCCTCTAGCAGCACGGGGCCGTGCTTTTGAAAGCACGGTGCCGTGTTCAACTTTCCAGTCTCTATATAATGCATGCATAAACTCACTATTCCATTCAACCAAACACAACTTACCTAAATTGAAGGAAAAAGGGTTGAATGGAGGCCAGTAAGAAAGGGGAAACAACATGAATCCTCCTCATACCTTGAGGAGGAGGTCATGAGACTCCAATGCATCATAAGAGATCAAGTTGTGAGCAACATGCAAACCGAATCTCGTGTAGTCGAGTTAATTAACAAAGTCGACCTGGCTAGGTTCGAGAACTTCCATGTTGTTGATGGCCACCACAAAGATGTGACTTCCAACTTAACTTTCTCAACCGAGAAATCGTTACGCTCAACAAAAAGCTTGACGAACTTTTGGAAGCCAAACGAGCACCACCACACATCCAGGACTTGTTCGGAAGTGGTGGTCGTTGAAGTTCTGACTTTGTTTCGTGTTGAAGTTGTTCCCGCTAGTACCATGTGTTAGGATCAAGAATTGTTGTTGTACTTTTCATTTCCTCTATGTTTAATTATGTTTTTTATGTTTTAATGAAGTTTAGAATTTTAATCACTATCTCAAACTAACCAGAAAATAAAACCAGTTAAAAACGAACCAGCTCAAAAAATAAAAAAAAATCAAAAGGATACTATCTGCATAATGCAGCAAGGTACCGTGCCTCTAAAAGCACGGGGCCGTGCTTTTGGTCCCAGAGCAGTCACGAGTTTCAAGTTATTAAAATAACCTTTTTCAACCACCAACCCTAACATTCACTACGTTTCTGGACCGAAAACCGTCGACCATCCAATATTTCACTAATTTCTTCATCAAATCTTCAATTCAAAACCTAAGGTATGTTAATTTAACCATTCATTGTTCAAATTCACCATTTTAGGTTTAGTTTAACCCTAAAAATCGCTCAAATCGACCAAATCATGTCAAAACCCGAAAAGGATATGGGTTATTTTGCTAGTATAAGATGAATAAATTGTTGATGGTTAAGGTTTAATTGAAAGGAATAATTCGAGTTTTGGGGTGTTAGCATAAATACCCGACAAACCAATAAACCTAATTGTTATAACCGGTCAGAAACGAGGGTTCGAATCTGCATATGGTCAGTATTAACAACAAGAGTCTTGCCCAAAACATCACGAACCGTGGTCAACCAAAAGTCAAAATCATAGGAAACAGAAACAGTGGCAACAGCACGGAGCCGTGCTTTTCAAAGCACGTCGCCGTGCTTTGTTCTCTGTTCCAGCAAATTGAAAAATTTTATCAATTTTTGACTATTATGGGTATGATTTACAGATGACCGAGTATGGGCATGATGGTCATGCATTCTTAGTCTTCTCCGGACGGAGAACAAGGGACAGACAAGCTAACGCAAGACTCACCTACCTAAACAGACGATTCCCAGAACCAAATTTCTACGCTTGTGAAGACACGTTGCGCCAAGTTAACCAATGAGACCGATACAACAGAATTGTGAAAGGGCCATAGAAACGGGTGTTTGAACAAACGGGAGAGGCAGTGACAGAACTGACAAAGGAGTTTTTGGCCTCTTTCAACATGAAGAAGAAGAAATCTGACATGTGGGATGAAGATGTGATTGAGTTTAGGTGTGGGGGTGAATGGCACACAACTTCTGTCACCCAACTGGGAATTGATCTGGGAATCTACACGACTGAGGAAACTGACTCAGAAATTTGGTTTGATGCTAAAACAACATTTACAGATACAGATGGTGATGAAGAAGCAAAAGTTGGAAATACACAGGTAAGAGCATGGGAACTATTGGGTTTTTGGGATGAAACGAACAACGTAAACAATTCAAGAAGCACAGCCATACGAGACCCACTCATGAAATATATACACCGACTGCTGAGCCAAATAGTAACAGCACGCATCAAATATAAAGGAGTGGTAAATCTAAGGGATTTGTGGGCACTTTATTGCATAAAGAATAGAAACGCTTGCAATATTACTTATCTCATCTGCCATCTTTTCAGAACAAATGTAGATGCACAAAGCCCGAATACCCCAATCTTTGACGGTGCATGGATCTATAAGCTTTATGAGACCTATGGTGTAGACAGAGAAGGAACACAAAGCCCTGAACCGATAGCTCTTGACCTCAACTCATGCAACAAAATGCAGATAGCTCGACTTCTAAACGTAAGACCAGAAATCTGGAGGTTCATCGACAACAGGAATCAAGTTTGGGACCCGGAAAGCCAATTGGAAATGGAAATGATGGATGAATGGAGGAACAAAATAGCAGCACGGATAGAAGCTGAATATGCACGAACAAGGCTTCGTAAACCATTCATCCCAAACACGGGTAACTGATGACTGGAGACACAGGTAGATTGGGCATGGGCATGGGCATGGTTTGGTAGTACTTCAAGACATTATTATGTGTTTTTAAACAATTTACTTTCTGTTATTTGTGTGTTTGTTTGTTTGTTGGTTTGGATACTTTTATGGCCATATATGCCAAGACATTATGGTAGGAACTAATCGAGCCCGATAGGGCAAGGGATGGATGATTCCATACCCAATTTTCAGCAGTTTATGCTTGTGGTTGTTTGTAGTTTTATATTATACAGGTACAAAAACAGGTAAACGGACGATAAACAGGGGACGCTCTGTCGGAATTTCGTTAACCCGTAGGGAAGTAACTCTCCATTATAACCCATAATACTCAATAGAATTTTTATCTTTTCATGAATCTTTTCACATTGAGGACAATGTGAAATTCAAGTGTGGGGAGGGGAATTACTTGACCAATTGTTTGTTCAATTAATTATAAAAATTCTCTAAATCAACAAATATTTTGCAGCAAACAAAGATTATTTTAAAACCTAAAGAGAAAACCAAGAGAATTTTTTCGCAAATAACCAATCATTACTAAAAAAGTGAAAAGGGAAATATAAGTTTTGTAATATTGAGAATAAATTTATGCAAAATATGGCGTTAATACCCAATTCCTCCATTACAGTGAGATAAACCTCATGCCATATAAATAATTTTTTCGGAAGCTTTGAGTGAGTCATATGTTTCGTGTGATTTAGAACTTGTCACAATTATTCATTTCAAGACCGCACGAAGCGTTGTATAAGGAAGAAGGTAATATTATCACAATTCCATCAAAACATTCGCCAAATTTCAAAACTCAAAAACCTAAACCCTATCTGTCTCACCAGTAAAATACAACACTGGTCTTTTACCGGCAGACCCTAAAAAACTGGAAATGAATTCTTTCGATTTCAATTTCCTTTGCTGAATACACTTCACAAAACCTAGGTTGCCTCCAGAACTTAGGGAGAGAATCTTTCTCTTTAGCAATGAGGTGAGGAAAAAGTGGCGCCAAGATGAACAAAGGCCATCATTCTCTGGAATTTCCAAAAACGCAATGAAGAGAAGAGCAAAAAGATATGAACGATGCTTAGGTTGCGGAAATTGGTCCCACGAAGGGAGATGTAGAAAAAGTCAAACTCAGTCTCAGCATGAATATACCGAACTAATGAGGGTGGGGGCTATTAGGCTCAAATCCGAATGATCCATTAGAGTTGGGAGTTATGTTCAGAACAGGATTGAGGAAGAACTGATCCATATCCTCGACAAAACTTGTCTTGACGATCTGACCTTAAAAGAGTCACTAGGTATCCTTTGGAAAAAAAATAAAAAAAAATTGTGTATCAGGAGAAAAGGGAGCTAACCAATGAAGACATCTCAAGACTCCCGGCAATCAGGAGAAGTTGTATTTACCATCCTCAATAACTCAAACCCCTAAACCACCACAAAATACCACATCCATACTCACACAAAACCAAACCATTTTACCTTCTGATTTATACAACCCTTCAAATGGTGGAGATTTGAGCTTGTTACAAGCTTATTTATCACAGGTTGCATTTTAACTAAGAGCGTTTACATACATACATCACAGGTATGATCAGATATAAAACCGAGTGTGAGTGAACATTGTGAGAACGTGACGTTTTGCATAAACGGAAGCTCATAGAAACAAAAGTTCCTTTTTATTTATCACTAACACAAGATTGGTTACTTTGTTTCATCTTCTTGGAGCTCACTTAAGGAATGGTTATAATCTAAGCTTTCTGTTATTTAGGGGATATTTATAAGAAGATTTCTTGAGGAAAAGCAATGTTCAAGTGTGGGGATGTTTGATAAACACAGAAATATACATCTTTTCGGCATCAAATAATCTCTAAAAACTGCAATTTCTATCAAATAGCATAGCATAAAAGGCTACTTATCATAATAAAACATAATTTCAGGTAAAACCAAGCCCCAAACCAAGAAACAAGCAAAAAAGACGAAGAAAAACACAAGAAAACAAAGAAACACGTCTCCATGCCTCAAGAAACACGCCCCCATGCTTCTGAACACAAGAAAAGACAAAATCTGGAAGCAAAAGCACGGGGCCGTGCCTACCAACCACGGGGCCATGGACGTCTACACAGAAAAGACAAAAAAGAAATTAGCACATGTCACTAATAACCACGGGGCCGTGCCTCTCAACTACGGGGCCGTGGTCACCTTTCAGAAAAGACAAAATAAATCTGGCACATGTCATAAAAATACACGAGGGCGTGCCCATAAAGCACGGGGTCGTGCTTCACACTCCAAATTGCCTATAAATAGTGGCTCTTGTGCCATTTGAAGGGTGTGCCTTGAAAAGAGTTCTATCCGGTTTTCACTTATAAGAACACACGCTAACACTCACTTTGAAGATCTAGCGAAGAGTTTGAAGGCTTGGAGGTCATCACCATCAACCATCATCATCAACCATCATTACCATCATTAAGAAGGAAGATTCATCTATAATTGGTTAGATTGTTCTAAGTTTAATCATGTATTTGTTATCATCATTCATCTTAATGTTTATCATCATGCTCATTATGAGCTAAACTCCTTTTACCATCTAAAATCTATGAAGAAGCTTTGTTTTACTTGATAATTAATCAAGACATGTGATGTAGTCTAGTAAAGTACATGGTTATATTACAATTATCTTTTGATGAGAAATGTTTCACCATCTTAAAATTACTAATTCAAAGTTGGTGGTTGTCAATTCTATTGGCAATCGTTCATGATCGATTCATGTTCTTGAAAGATAGAAATACTTTGATACATTATCGAAACATGGATCCTTATATTGTACTTAGAAATGATGAGATATAAGTTATGATGTATTTCTCTAAACCTTGGTAATCCGAAAATGGCTTTGCTTAGGATACCAAATTAGTTAAAAAAATCATATGTTAACGGAATGTGTAATTATAACCTACATAAATCAACCAAGGGGAGGTTGTGTGATGAACTACAACCACCCGAAGTTGTTAGAATTGGTATTTGAGAAATCGAAGTTAATCCTAATCTTTCTACTTTACGAAACTACTTTTCAACTTAAATTGACATCATTGAGATGGCATGACATTAGGATAGGGTGGACTTTAAAATACGCATGCTATCTCCTTAGTGCCAAAGATGCTCACTTAAGGTTTAATGAGCTATCTATCATATATTGCTATGGCAAGTTTATCACATGTCCAAATATTAATTATCAATGCTAAAATGAAGTGGATTCTTGATCTTAGATGATAACCTTCGCATAATTGAACAACTCGTTTAGAATCTCTCGTCTTGGTCACCTATATATTATATATAGATATTTATATTTTTTAAAAAGTTCAAACATTAACCCTAAAATGATTAAAACCTCCGATTAAAGTAAAACAACGATTTATCATTAGAAACATTTGTGTCCACGGATCGATACTTGGTTCTTTCCAATACTATTCTACATATACGATAGGTACACTTGCTTATTTTGTGTGTGTTTAGTCTTTGTAGAAATCACTTTTATAAATTTAAAACACGATCTTGTGCAAAAGCAATTCATTCCAACCTTTAATATTTTATACCACACTAGCACGCAGCACATCAACCATCAGAAATGCAAGAACTATCCAATCAACTCCAAGAACTATTAGACAAAGGATTCATATGACCAAGCTTCTCACTCTGGGGAGAACCAGTCTTATTCGTAAAGAAGAAAGATGGGTATTTTCGAATGTTTATCGATTGTCGAGAATTGAACAAGCTTACCATTAAGAATCGATACCCACTACCGAGAATCGATGATTTGTTTGATCAATTACAAGGGTCCAGTTACTACTCAAAAATCGATCTGCGATCTGGATACCATCAGCTAAGAGTTGCAGAATAGGATGTTCACAAAACCACCTTCTGAACCCGGTATGGTCACTACGAACTCTTAGTCATGCCGTTTGGTCTAACAAACGCACCTGTTGTGGTTATGGACCTCATGAATAGGGTTTGTAAACAATACTTGGACAAGTTCGTAATAGTATTCATAGATGACATACTCATTTATTCACGAACTAAGGAAGAGCAAAAACAACACCTGAAGTTAATCCTAGACTTGCTACAGAAGGAGAAATTATATAACAAATTCTCTAAGTGTGATTTCTGGCTTTGAGAAATCCACTTTCTAGGGCATGTGATTAATAGCAATGGTATTCATGTTGATCCTTCAAAAATTGAAGCAATTAAGAACTGGGAGACACCAAGGTCACCCATTGAAGTGCGGCAATTTTTGGGACTAGCTGGTTATTACCGTAGATTCATTGAGAATTTTTCCTCTATAGCTCAACCTTTAACCCAACTGACCCAAAAAGATAAGAAATACGACTGGACATAGAAGCAAGAGGAAACTTTTCAATTCCTCAAGCAGAAGTTGTGTAGTGCACCAATCCTATCCCTCCCATAAGGAACCGATGGATTTGTAGTCTACTGCGATGCATCACGATTAGGTCACAGATGCGTGCTTATGCAACGAAATAAAGTAATAGCTTACGCGTCACGGAAACTCAAAATGCACGAGAAAAATTACAAAACTCATGACTTGGAACTAGGAGGAGTTTTCTTTTCCCTCAAGATTTGGAGGCAATACCTTTATGGTACTAAATGCACAATCTTCACATATCACAAAAGTCTCCAGCATATATTTGATCAAAAGGATCTTAATATGAGACAACGAAGATGGATAGAATTACTCAATGACTATGACCGCGATATTCAATACCACCCAGGTAAAGCAAATGTTGTAGCCGATGCCTTGAGTAGAAAGGAAAGAGAGAAACCACTTCGTGTACGTGCATTAGGATTAACGATCCAGACGATTCTTACCACTCGAATTCGGGATGCACAACAAGAAGCCTTGAAACCTCAAAACATTAAAGTAGAGTAATTGCGAGGATTGGAATGCGAGTTTCTAACCAAGACCGATGGTACACAATACTTGATCGATCGAGTCTGGGTACCAAGATTCGGAAACTTGCGACAATTAGTTTTGGATGAAGCACATAGATCTAAGTATTCGATCCACCCAGGATCAAAAAAGACGTATAAGGATCTTCAAGAACTCTATTGGTGGCCCAATATGAAAGGAGATTGTTTCGGTCAAAAATTAACAAAGTAATTTTGTGATCAAATTCGTATGTGAGGTAGAGTGCTTGATCAAAAATATGGTGAACACAATGATTTGATTTCGAGGCAAAAAGCCCTTGATATTGAGGATCGCCAGCACAAAAAATCCCTGGACGGTGAAAACTATCACCGTCTATTTATTAATAACAAAAAAGGTTGATTACAAGTGTTGGAGCTGATAATCGATCAATTGCTAAGTGTTACAATAAGTTTCAGTAGCTATGAGTGCGAGGTGTGCATTCTAAATGGCCAATTCAACTCGTTTAAATAAATAAGAGATTACACCTGAAATTCGGAGAAATCCGAGAAAAACCCTAAACTAAGTATTCCACTATCCGTTGCTTCACATGTTCGAATTGATGGAGCCTCAGTAGTAACTGTTGCAAACCCACGTCTCTTAGTAGCACATTAAACACGTGGTTATATCTGAAAAACAAACAGAACAATAAAGGACAGTTGGATTAGCAAAATATAATCCAAAGAATACTTGCATCGGTAGGATAGGTTGAAATCCTTAAACATGATCAATCCTGAGGATAAAAATCTGCTCCCAACAATTGCCCCCAATTTTTACAGTTATTGCGAGACAGCTGTAAAAATTTTAAATTTTAAACTCGAAAATATCTCTGCGATTTGAAAGGACATGCACGCGATTGAGGAAACCCTATAGTCGTTCACATTGTAGGTTATAATCAGCCCATTCCGAAATCTCAAAACCACAAAAATCTCTTCGTCGCTTCATAACCAGGTCAGTCCCTCTCTCTCTCCCTCTCCCATCTTTTAATTTTCTGATCCTTCTCGTTTAATTCAAAATAAAAATGAGGAAGAAAACCCCTCGATCGCTCAACCCTTATACCTTTACAACCGCCAAGGATTTCATCGATCAGGGTCATATCCCTTCTACTAATGAGGATCAGTGTCTCTTTAACGATGACGACATCAAATCTCTAAAAAAATTCTGGTTTGTTACCCGCTAAGGCCGTTATCAGACCATACGACCCCAAAGCTAAAGCTGATTTCTCGTCCAAAACCTGGCTTTGTTTTTTTTTCTATCCTTTTTCAATCGGTCTCTTGTACCCATTTTCCCCGCTCATTAAGGAATTTTTCGATATTACCGGCTTCTCCTACGCTCAGGTTATGCCAATGGTGTGGAGAATCTTATCTACAATAGATTGTTTGAATAAAACCCACGAACTGACCATAGGTATCCCTAAGATAGCCGCAACCTATAACCTTCGCACACACGGATCTTACCGTTGTTGCCTTCAATTCAAAACCAGTTGCCTTTACATGGTCCCCAAAGTGTCTGCTAATGACCACGATTGGAAGAAGAAATTCTTCTTTGTACTCCGTGACTCAATTCCTGATGGAGAAAACTTGCCTGTTGAATGGGTTCATAAGGGTAGGAAATCCTTAGGATAGAATTTCTTTCTATAAACATTTTGTAGTAACACATCTTCTTTTTTTGCAGTTGTTTTTGACGATTTGGTAAGGTATATAAGTAATACGAATCAAAGACTTAAAGCTCTATTCAAAATTCCAGCAAAAGAAAGAGAATTCCGATTTGAAGGAGAAGCAGGCGACACCAGCACAACTGCAGCGAGGTCTTCTGAAACTATGTCTTCTGGTAAGTATCCTGGGTATTTCATAAAACCCTTAGGATTTCGCTATCCTGAAAATAACTTGACAATTTTTTGCACAGAAATGCCGAAATTAAAATCTTTCTTCAGCTTGATCGATTTGGATGACCTCATCGAAGACAAAGCCTGGTGAAACAGGAACACTCCAAAACTCTCCTCCCAAAGCCGAGGATTCTAACCACTCGCCAGAAGAGTGCTTCCCAGAAGAAAAGAAAGGCTACTACCTCAGCCGAGACTGAACCTTTTGCTTATATGAGCAATGCCCAAGCTGGAGAGAAATTACAAGCTCTTGCCAGTCTTCTTGGAACAGTAAGTATCCTTATTTATCTTGAGAATAATAATCTGCAGAAAATTTATATTAACCTGAGGATAACAGGGATTTGAAAATTACCAACAAAGGCTCCAAGATACTGAATTGGCTCTGAGAGAAGCTAAAAGCAAGATTGCAGATCTCCAACACGCAGCAGACACAAGGATCAAGATTTACAGAAAGAAGGAGAAAGAAATTATGGAGATTAGAGCCTCATTCGAGTTGGAGAAAGCTGAACTTATTAAGGATGCCAAGAGGTCTGCGGCTACAAGTATCCTGGAGTCAATGCTCAAGATGTCAGGGGAGGTGCAGGCAAAGGGCCATGTGATGGATTCCTGGAATTCTGAAGCTTGGGCAAAAGAAGCTGAAGAAGTTGAAGGGTGAAGAGGTCGAAGAGGTCGAGGTTGCAGGTACTTCTAAGGTGATAAAGGAGACAGGTGCTAATGAGGTGGCAGAAGTGGAAAAGAAGTCGGGCAACGAGGGTGACGATGACAAGGCTTGAGCCTGCTTTTTAGGTTGTTTGATGTGTTTCCATTGGTTGAATTGAACAATTTCTATTTTGGTTGTGTATGAACAATTTAATATGCTTAGGATAACGATTTTGGTGGAGGGATCCTGGTACAGGACGAAGCTCAAACTATCTTTTATTTCATGTTTTGAACAATCAGATGGTTCAGGTGGATGGGCTCTGTTTTGAGTGAAACCTGAATCATCTTATCCTACACTTTAATATTAGTGTAACAACTTTTTATGACTTATCTTGGTATTTTATCCCTGTTTTTGTTATTAAATCCTTAGAATAAAATTGATTTTATTAGGATTTGAAAATTTAAATGAAGTTCCTTAATAACAGTTTAAGTTTCAATTCAATAAACCAACACCAAGTCATAAAATTCATCTTATAAATAAGCAAGTAATATGAAATATAGAATATTCACAAATAGGAAATCATATATCAACGAACCCTGATAATGTCTAGACCATTTTA
Organism: Bidens hawaiensis; assembly: GCF_021521415.1. Taxonomy (NCBI): domain Eukaryota; kingdom Viridiplantae; phylum Streptophyta; class Magnoliopsida; order Asterales; family Asteraceae; genus Bidens; species Bidens hawaiensis. Next base: position 238,677 of record NW_027494043.1, read on the forward strand.
TCCTTATAATAAGATCATTTTTCAGGATGTCCTTCGATTCTGGGGATATATTGATAAACCTGCAATGTTAAATATCCTGAAAATAAACTCAGAAATTCTGGCGACAAGGCCCAAATAAACTGGTGACAAGGCCTAAATAAACTGGCGACAAGGCCTAATAAACTGGCGACAAGGCCTAAATAAACTGGCGACAAGGACCTTAGAAGAAGTGAAAATCCCTTAAACCTTAGGAATGGAACGTCTACCATTAACTTGGGATTCAAACCAATAGCCGAGGATAACGAGGTAACAAGTCACTATATTTCATGTGTTGGCCCTGCCTCTCGAACTACGGCTGAATAAACGTGCGCTACAGGTGATCTTAAGAAGAGGTGAAAACCCCTTAAACCTTAGAATTCATTGAATAATACCTTAACAGGCGACAAGGCCCAAATAAACTGGCGACAAGGCCCAAATAAACTTCATTCCATGTGGGAATACCACATATCACCAGGCTACAAAACAGTCAAATCTAGGTGAGGGGTGGGTGTTAGCCTTGCCAACACCACTCCGATGCCTAAGTCAGTATCATGATAAAAGAATAATAATATTGAAATTGAATAACAATATAAATTCGAATGCATACCTTAGTTGTTTAATATCACTATTAAATTTCTCAGGATAGCAATTATCCCCGGGATAGCAGTCTTACATAAATTATTTTTTGAGATGGATAGCATTCCAAGCTCTTGGTAACAAGTCACCATCCAAAGTAGACAATTTGTATGCCCCCTTTCCTGCTTCTGACTCAATCAAGTAAGGGCCTTCTCACTTTGGTGCAAGCTTTCCATCCGCAGGATTTGTAGTATTCTGAAAAGCTTTTCGGAGAACTAAATCTCCTTCTTAAAATCTACGAATCCAGATATTCTTGTTGTAGGACTTTGCTATCTTCTGTTGATAAGATGCAATTCTGATCTTTGCTAAATCCCTGAGTTCTTCTATTGCATCCAGATCTTCAAGTAGACTTTGAGTATTATCCTCGGGATTCTGATAACTGACTCTAGCTGTAGGGATAACCATCTCTGTCGGGATAACTGCTTTATTTCCAAATAGCAATGAGAAAGGTAAGTAAGTCAATTAAATATTAACTAAACTAAACAAGTAATAACATCTAGACTTAAGACTCAACTACGCAAAACACCGGCAAGTGAACCGGTCAATTGTACTAAAGCAAAGTAAGTCCGATATATCGAACCCACAGGACTCTATAAATTACGTCAATTACTTAATTAGACTCAACTTACGACACGACTATTTATTATTAATATTTTAAGGGGGTTTCTAAACTAATATTAAACTAAGAAAGCAAATAAACAAGTAAACTAGAAATAAGCAATAAAACACAAGATCGAAACCAATCAGAGAAGGAATCTACCTAGGTAAGAATCCCATGCATCAACAATCATCAAGCAATGGACAAATAATATGATATGGAAACTGATTTCTAAACGTATTCACCTAACAAACCCTAAAGAACCCTTGATCGCATCAAGAAAAATCCTAAAGAATAATTATTAGATTATTAAGCAATCAGCTATATTGATTTCCTCACAGTCATCAATTAGGGTTAATTAATAGTATCTAAAGCAAGCAATCTTACGAAACGCTAAACCCTAGATAACTTGATAAACTTATCATGACATCATGAACAAGGATCAACACAATAAGCAAGAATATTGTCACTAATCTATCCTAGCATGCGATTGACCAAGACTCATGAAAAACTCCTCACCTTACAGCTATTGGAATTTAGCAGAACATTCAAAACCCTAATCAACGATTAACAAGCTTCTACGATCTAATTGGCCCATTCAATCACAATAATCAAAACACCAAGTAATGATTAAACATAAACCCTAAATCTAAAGAAAACAATCAAGAGATAAAAGATCTATGTGAAGCTAAAATTAACAATCAATCAAGATAATAAACATTCATATGCATCATAAAAGCAAAATCAAGTCTTTTACTATTAAAATAACGAAACCATAATCAAACAATTAGTCCAAAGCAAGAATCATGCATAAAACATATTCATCAAACCTAGGTAGACATGAAGTCTAGCCTAGAATAGTCATAATCAAAGATGAATAACTAAAACAAAGAACAAAGAGAAACATCATGAAAGATAATGAACAAGGATTAACCCTTCTTAATCGATCCTTGAACAATTGTATGAAAGCTCTATGATCTCCTCTCTTCCTAGCCTCCAAAACGCCTTCAATCTTAGCTTAAACCCTTGGAAAATCGGCTGGAAATAAGCTTCTATTCGGCTAGGTTTATTATAGTGTATATATAGAACGAGATAGGCTTGGACTTGCAAAAATGGTTGACCAGAGAGGCCTAGGCGCCGCGCGGCCCCCCTTGGGCATGCCTTCGCATAGCGCGGCGCACCATAGGGAGGGGCTACAAATTTTCCTTGTTAATTGTTATTAAATCTTGCCAAATATTGATAATTATCTTCCTTGAACTCCAAGTAACGTTGAGAACCTTCTAGAACTTGCTTCCCTTTCTTCTCCAAGCCACCATATATATGAAAACATAACAAAACATTAGTGAAGTAATCATGTAATCATTAACGAGCAAAACGAACTCAAACTTCTCATAAAATGATAGAAAGAATTAGATTTAACATTCAAGACATCAAACGATATAAAACATGTAAACATATAATAAACTTGATTCAAAACCTAAATTAATAAAAGATAAACGAAACACGAACTAAAACGAACTCAAGACATTAAAGAAACACAACTTTACACGGGATTCGAGATGTATAAATAGATGTATTTCAAATATCCCCACACTTACTCTTTTTTCGTCCCTGAAAAAGTCTTATGCATTTGGATCAAAATCGGAAAATTACAGTCTTACAAACATATAAGTTAATTTTTAAAGCTTAGAATAACGCAAAAACCGCGATCATCGATATTGTTGTCCACTTAAACCCATGCCTTAATCTTTACCGGGACAAATAAGATCCGACGTTAATATTACTCAGTGGTTTACACAATTAAGAACCGCTTATTTTCAGCTTTTACCGGACTAGACCACCCCAACTTGACTTAAACCTCAAAATTAGCAGAATTAAAACTTTTGTTGCTCTATTTTTTAATGAATAGTTAAAACGATCAAGGGTATTGTTTATCCACCTAAGCTTAAGCATCAAAGTCTACCAAGCAGCCATTAGATACGATTAAGGTTCAATTAATTAATAGCTAGTGTTCCCCCACAACATGACATACCCCCGTTATCAAGCAATACCCCAAATCCATCACCATAGGTGAGCATGCAAAATTTCATCTGTAGGGCTTACATGTAGCGTGTCCCTTGTGGTCCGTTTCTTAATGGTAATGAGACGTGAGCAAGGGGACCCCACATGGCTAACAGCGTGGATGATCAAGTCTGTAGTGTATTTGTACTTTTGTACTTTTGTGATCATGTTTAAAGACTTATAAGGATTTGCTTTTTTTGGCTTTATATTAAATATCCACAACCCCACTTAGGAATTGTGAATACCCAGATGAATAGATTACATACAGACCCATGGTCTCCGGACCCGAAGCATCCCATCAATACAAGATTTAAGGTTATAAAACCATACGTCAATGAGGTGTAAAACACTAAACTAGCAGTTTAAGATTTATATCACAGGCTACACGACATACTAACGTTAAACCTACCCAAGCATCAAATGATAACGTATTCAGATTTTTAAAAATTATAATATTTCCACTTTTTCATACCAATAAATTGAGGCTTGAGTATGGCCCAACCTTTCATTACTTATCTTCCACGGACAAAACGCTTTACCCACAAAAGATTTCCGTTTTAACCATTTTATCAAATTTACCCTTTCATTCTTAAGGCTGAGCCTACCGACACATCCCGAGTTAAGTGTGTTTTCTTTTATTTATCTCATATTATTAGTAGTTTGAAAAACCGATTTCCGATAAGCATCATCATCTCCTAATTTAACGCAAAAAACTAACTTTAAGGGACATTTTGAAAACATTTTTCAATTTTTTTTTTAAATTTTAAAAAGTTAAATTTAAACTACGACTCAAATATCCTTTCCCCCCACTTAAATTTTGTATTGTCCTCAATGCAAGGATAAGGACGACTTAAAAAATAAAAATAAAATAAAGTCGAACTACAAAAACGAAGACTCTAAAAATTATAAAAACAAAATAAAACGTTAATAAGCTAGATAATGGAAAAGACTTAGATGGTAATTTGCGCATGAAATATGATGCTAAAGTCTTCTTCCATGAATGCCCTCCAACTACGAACGTGCTCGGCAAATGGTAACTCCTTCTATCACACACGAACGTAACCGGCAAAACAAAACAAACATATCTAAAAAAGTATCTTATCAAATTGATAGATATTATGCAATTAAAGTGTTTCACATCAATTGACAAATAACACATAAAACTATTAGCAGCAAATAAGAATTATAAAGTATACGGCTCAGCTGCTCCATCCCCACACTTATCTTTTTCAATATACTCTTCCTTGGGGATCGTCTCTGTAGCTCAAACAATCTCTCTTTTACCTAGCAAAACACAAAACAAAGAAAAACTACAAAAAACTACGTTAGTGACTCAAAGAAAATAAAAAATAGAAAGAATGAAATTATACAAAGTCTACACTTGAGTTCTCACTCAAGAACCCATGTTATGAGAATCACGTGGCGGACCGAGTGGAGCTTCCTCCACCTCGGTAGAACTCCAATGCCCTCAAGGATACAGAATCATGATCCGGCCATTCATTAATCTTGGTCTTCTTCTTTCTAACACCACGAACCTTCTCAAACTTACGCTTTCCACCACCTCTTTCTCCAACACACTTCACCATTACCCGAGAGCTCGAAACCGCCCGCTCCTTCCCCACACGTAAACTTACAGAACGGGAACAATCAAGACTAGGATCCATGCCCGAGATAAATGATTCTATCGAGTAAACTGGGTGACATGGATCAATGAGACCGTCTTGACCACTCGGATGTCTCATGGACTTAGCCAAATATGTGGCACTATCATCACCGGCTCTAAGAGTGATCTTACCTTCAAACACGTCAATGACCGCCCTAGCAGTACGTAAGAATGGACGGCCTAAAATAATAGGAACTCTCTCGTCGGCCTCCATATCTTAAACAACAAAATCAGCGGGGAAAACCAAATTATCTACCTTAATGAGCAAATTCTCTACGACACCCCTCGGATACTTAACGGAACGATCGGCTAAAGACAACGTCATACGAGTAGAGGTGAGCTCTCCTAGGTCTAACTTTTCATATAAAGAATATGGCATGAGGTTTATGCTAGCTCCTAAATCGGCCAGTGCTTGACATGTCGTATCACTTCCGAAAAGGCATGGAATGGTAAAAACATCAGGGTCGGGTAATTTCTCCGGTACTTTATTGAGAACTACTGCAGAACACTCTCCATTTAAGGGCACAGTCGAAAGCTCCTCCAATTATTCTTTCTTTTAAGAAGGTCTTTCAAAAATTTGGCGTACTTAGGCATATGCTGAAGGACTTCTACGAATGGAAGGTTGACATTCAATTGGCTAAATATATTAAGAAAATTCCCGTAATCTTTCGTATACTTTTGATTCTTTAGATGAGCGGGATACGGGACATAGGCTAAGTCAATGGTGTGTGGTGGTGGCCGGACTCCAACCGGCTTCTTATCGGTGTTTTTCTTAACTTGCGGCTCTATGATTGGTGTTGTACTATGTGACTTACCTGGAGCCTCTAACTCTATCTCCTCATCTATCAACTCATCATCCCTATCTTTCCTAATTTCTCTGCTAACTACCTCCAGACCAAAAACCTTACCACTACGAATGGAGATGGCTTTCAATTAAGCAGCCGGATTAGTTTGAGGGATACCCGAAAACTGACCTGGGGGCCCTTCTTCTAAACGACGAGCCATATCACCAACAGTTCTTTGAATATCAAGAATAGAAGATTGTTGATTCTTGAAGAGCAAATCGTGTTCGGCTAACTTTTTCTGTGTAACTTGATCTCTCTCCAAGATTAGCTTCATCGTCTCTTCCAAACGCCCAATTCCACCGTTCGAATCTTGCACATTATTTTGAATATTAGTACCATCGATGTTATTATTATTATAATACTGACCTTGTCATGGAGCATAAGAATTTTGAAATCCGGGTGGTGCACCTGACGGACGCCAATTAGCATTATTCTGATTTGGGTTCTTGTAGGTGTTCCAACTCTGACTGTTGTTGAAGTTGTTGGGAAACCTATTCTAACCAGCAACAAAATAGACCTGTTGATTCATCACCGGGCACTCCAACGTACCATGTCCACCCCTACAAAACTCACACCTATCCACCTTGGCCTTCAGCTCCTTAACCTCTCTAGTTAGTGATTCCAAAGCAGCAGCCACACTAGTATCCAGATTAACCTGGTGTACACCTCGAGCGGATGAGGATGTACTGCTGACGGGAGTGGAATTCCCGCGATGTAGCTCTTTGGCAAGGTCCGATTGAGCGAAGCTCTCAAACATCTCGTTACACTCAGTGACATTTTTCCTCGCCAGTAAACTTCCTCCCGCGGCCGTGTCGAACCGAACTTGGGTTTCATAGTTCAACCCATTGTAAAATTTTTCCACTAGAGCCCATGGTGTGAGACCATTCTGTGGGCAACGAGCTAGCATGTTCTGAAAACGCTCCCAAGCATGACAATAATGCTCCCCCGGCTCCATGTGAAACGAGTGAATCTGATCGCGAAGAATAGCCGCTTTAGCCGGTGGGAAGTATCTCTTGATAAATGCAGAACGTAGTGCTTCCCAAGTAGTGAACGTGCCAGGTGGCTGCGTGTCAAGCCAAGTAGCTGCTTTACCTACAAGTGAAAACGGAAACAGATGTAAGAAAATAGCATCTTCAGTAACACCTTGTAAATTAAAAGTTTTAAGAACGCGGTAAAGTCGGTTAATGTGAGCCCGTGCATCCTCGTCATCACGCCCCGTGAACTGATTAGTTTGAACGATGTTGTTCATGACGTATGACGGAATTTGCCACAAGTTGGGATTGTTGGTTGCGGGAACGACGATGCATGACAGGTTTCCGGTTAAACCATCGAATGCTTGAGCAGCAATTGTTTTGTCGTCGGCCATTTGATCTTGATTTCTCGGACTTTCAGGTGGTGAATTGTGCGGTGACGATTTTGGTGAAGAAGTAGCTTCTGACGGTGGTTTCTCTGCTGACGAGCTGGTCTCGGTCCTGAACGGAGAAAAATCCAGATTTACCAGCGGTGGTCCTTGCGAACGAAGATGTGGCATAAACCTGAAAACGTAGCAGACCAAGTAAGTAGACTAAAAACTTAAAGCTAAAAAACGAAAATAAACTAAATTAACTTAGACTCCTACGACTCAAACGAAAATAAAACAAATAGCACGTATGTAGCAATTAAGTCCAAATAAGGCAAATAACGCAGTCGCAATGAATCCCCGGCAACGGCGCCAAAAAACTTGATGTGCTTAAAACAGTCAATTAAATATTAACTAAACTAAACAAGTAATAAAAACTAGACTTAAGACTCAACTACATAAAACACCGGCAAGTGAACCGGTCAATTGTACTAAAGCTAAGTAAGTCTGGAATATCGAACCCACAGGACTCTATAAATTACGCCAATTACTTAATTAGACTCAACTTACGACAAGACTATTTATTATTAATATTTTAAGCGGGTTTTTAAACTAATATTAAACTAAGAAAGCAAATAAACAAGTAAACTAGAAATAAGCAATAAAACACAAGATCGAAACCAATCAGAGAAGGAATCTATCTAGGTAAGAATACCATGCATCAACAATCATCAAGCAATGGGCAAATAATATGATATGGAAACTGATTTCTAAACGTATTCACCTAACAAACCCTAAAGAACCCTTGATCGCATCAAGAAAAATCCTAAAGAATAATTATTAGATTATTAAGAAATCAGTTATATTGATTTCCTCACAGTCATCAATTAGGGTTAATTAATAGTATCTAAAGCAAGCAATCTTACGAAACGCTAAACCCTAGATAACTTGATAAACTTATCATGACATCATGAACAATCAACACAATAAGCAAGAATATTGTCACTAATCTATCCTAGCATGCGATTGACCAAGACTCATGAAAAACTCCTCACCTTACAGCTATTGGAATTTAGCAGAACATTCAAAACCCTAATCAACGATTAACAAGATTCTATGATCTAATGGGCCCATTCAATCACAATAATCAAAACACCAAGTAATGATTAAACATAAACCCTAAATCTAAAGAACACAATCAAGAGATAAAAGATCTATGTGAAGCTAAAATTAGCAATCAATCAAGATAATAAACATTCATATGCATCATGAAAGCAAAATCAAGTCTTTTACTATTAAAATAACGAAACCATAATCAAACAATTAGTCCAAAGCAAGAATCATGCATCAAACATGTTCATCAAACCTAGGTAGACATGAAGTCTAGCCTAGAATATTCATAATCAAATATGAATAACTAGAACAAAGAACAAAGAGAAACATCATGAAAGATAATGAACAAGGATGATGAAAAAGAACGAAATAACCCTTCTTAATCGATCCTTGAAAAATTGTATGAAAGCTCTATGATCTCCTCTCTTCCTAGCCTCCAAAACACCTTCAATATTAGCTTAAACCCTTGGAAAATCGACTGGAAATAAGCTTCTATTCGGCTAGGTATATAATGGTATATATATAGAACGAGATGGGCTTGGACTTGCAAAAATGGTTGACCAGAGAGGCCTAGGCACCGCGCGGCCCCCCTTGGGCATGCCTTCGCATAGCGCGGCGCACCATAGGGAGGGGCTACGAATTTTCCTTGTTAATTGTTATTAAATCTTGCCAAATCTTGATAATTATCTTCCTTGAACTCCAAGTAACGTTGAGAACCTTCTAGAACTTGCTTCCCTTGCTTCTCCAAGCCACCATATATATGAAAACATAACAAAACATTTGTGAAGTAATCATGTAATCATTAACGAGCAAAACAAACTCAAACTTCTCATGAAATGATAGAAAGAATTAGATTTAACATTCAAGACATCAAACGATATAAAACATGTAAACATATAATAAACTTGATTCAAAACCAAAATTAATAAAAGATAAACGAAACACGAACTAAAACGAACTCAAGACATTAAAGAAACACAACTTTACACGGGATTCGAGATGTATAAATAGATTTATATCAACCACATTTGCTAACCATCGGGGATATTGAACTTCCCTAATCATATTTGCTTTCAAGAGTTTTTCAACTTCTTCTTGGATGATTATGTTTCTCTCAGGTGCAAATTTTCTTCTCTTTTGATGGATTGGCCTGAAAGAATTATCAATTCCAAGTTTATGTGTTATAATATCTTTGGAAATACCTATCATATCTTCATGTTTCCGTGCAAATGTTGACAGTCTTGACTTGAGGAAATCGAGCAACTTTGACTCAATATCCTCAGGAATGCTCGTTCCTATCAACACTTTGACTTCAGGATCCTCGGGATAAGGAAGTATTTCTTTAATTTCTTGTTCCCTGGCCTCCATTACGTCTCGTTCTGGCTTCTGTAATTGCTACGCCTGCTGGGATTTGGCAGTACACTTCATAGAAGAGGTGTAGCAATTCTTTGCATATCGTTGATCACTGATGATTTTGATAACTCCCCACAGACATGGGAGTTTCACACATTGGTGATAAGTGGAAGGGACTGATTCCATGTCGTGTATCCATGGCCTGCCTAATATGATATTGCAACAAGACAAACAGTCAATAACACAAAATTTTTGCATTTTTTTTACCTCTTCAACATATACTGGGAGCTTGATATCCCTAATAGTGTTCTTAGTCTCTCCACTGAATCCAACCAATACTGAGGACCTAGGAATAGTCTCATCCTCAGGAATATTCAATCTTTTTCAGCACATCTAGTTGGATAATGTTGACATAGCTTCCACCATCAATGAGGATCCTGCGCACATAATGGTTAGCCACATATAATGTTATTACCAAACTATCATGGTGAGGATCCTGAAAATTGACTCTATTGCTTTCATCAAAATGGTCTTTGCTTGAATGAGAATGGATGTCTTTGTTGGCCTATCAACCACTTCTAACTTCCTTTTATCAGCATTTCTTTTCGCGGCAGAATAAGAGGTTCCACATATCTCAGATCCTCCGGATATGAACAGAATTGTTTTTGCATTTGCTGGTGGAGGAGTCGCCTTCTCAAGAACTTTCTCAGGATTTTGTTCTTTTCCCTTCTTCCGGCCGAGTAGCTCGTTCAAGTGGCCCTTGCTGAGAAGATAGCTAATCTCCCTTCTGAGTGCAATGCAATCATCAGTCAAGTGCCCAAAATCCTCGTGGAAGGCACACCATTTTGACTTGTCATTCCAGGCTCCTTGTTTCTCCATCTTTTTTGGCCACCTGGCTTTTTCACCTAAGTCCTGCATGGCACACATTAATCCACCAACATCAACAGAAAAATAATATTTAGAGATCTTAGGATATTCTTTATCATATCCATCATCTACTGCATTAATCCTGGGTTATCAGGCTTATAGTAAGGTTTTGATCGATATGAGTTTCCCGGGGATTTTGCTTTCCTGTTCGTCTGATCATATTTCAGGATATCGATCTTCTTATAGTTTTTCTTATCATCCTCTAGCCTGATAAACCTCAGAGCTCTACTTCTTGCTTCATCTAACGACCTGCACGGAGTCATAAAAAGGTCATCATAGAAAGAGGAGTCGTTCTGTAACCCCAGCTTAAGAGCTTCTACTGCCGAAGTAGGATTTATATTTGAGATCTCCAGCGACTCCTTGCTAAACCTGGTAATAAAATCTCTCAAGGATTCCCCAGGATTCTGGGTAACCCTATAAAGATCACATGTCATCTTTTCAAATGTTCTACTGCAAGAAAACTGGTTATTAAACAAGTTAACTAAATGAGAAAAGGAGGTGATGGTGTTAGGAGGAATACTCAGTAGCCATTTCATGGCTGCTCCAGTCAAGGTAGACCCAAATCCCTTGAAAAGACATGCTTCCTTGATTTCTATAGGGATTGGGTTGATCTCCATACGCCCCTATACTGTGCAACATATTCCTCAGGATCCGTTGAGCCATCATACAGTTTCATATTTGGGGTTTGAAACTATTTTGGTATCTGTACGTCACTAATTGACGGCACAAATCGGGATATTCTGTGACTATCAGTGGAAACTTCAGCTATGGGACGGATTACACCAGGAACATTTGAGATCATGTCCTTAAGCTTCTGTAATTCCTGGGCTAAACTTGAACTTATGCATGCATCCTGCAAAAATCCTTGATTAGCATTAAAGGGAATTGTATTGAAAGTGTTACCCTGAGTAATATTCTAAGGAACAGTCTGGGTGTTGTAGCTTGCATTCCCAAACATAGTATTTCCTGGAGTAGCAAATGGAGTGGTCGAAGTGTTAGCCTGCATCGGGATAAAGTCTCCCTGGTGCACCTCAGAGGATCCTGCAAACTGCTGAGTCTGAGCAAATGGTTGCTGAGGATTAGAGAATCCTAGTAAAGGCACTCCTAAGGATCCTACCTGTTGCTGAAATCCTAAGGATACCGCCTGCTGATAAGGACCTGAGGATCTCGTCTGATGGAACAATCCTGAGGACCCGGACTGTTGAAACAATCTTGAGGATCCTCCCTGCTGCGACAATCCTGAGGATCCTGCATGTTGGAAAGGCCCAACAGAAGATGCATGCAAGTATCCTTGGGATCTAAATGAGTTCAATCCTGCAGACCCTCAGCGCTAGAAAGATGAGGATCTAGAGTGACATGGCCGACTTCGGACGCACCAATCCTGAGGATCCTGGAGGAGTGAAATCCAGAGATATCGGGACTAGTGGTGTGAATTCTTCCACCGGCCTCTTGTCTTTCCTGATATCTTCCAGTTCCTTCACGAGCATCTGGTTGGTCTTGTTCTGGCTATCCATCTGTTCCTGTAACTGTCTATACATAAACAGAAGGTCGCTGTTAGATACCATGATGGGATCCTGGGGAGATGGTCTCGATCCTGAGAACACGGGAGTAGCAGGTTTCTTCTGAGTGTTGTCAGGTTTCTTCGGGATACCACCAGCAGGAGGAGGAGGCATAGGAGGCCTCATAGAGGAACCTAAAGCTGCGGCAGAAGAGGAAGCATTCTTCGGTTGGGAAGACATGATGTGGATGTTGAAAGTAGGGCTTAATTTGAGGGTTAATAATGATCAAAGCACCGTTTGCCACACGGTGGGCGACAAGTTGTTTCGGTAAAAAATTAACAAAGTAATTTTGTGATCAAATTCGTATGTGAGGTAGAGTGCTTGATCAAAAATATGGCGAACACAATGATTTGATTTTGAGGAAAAAAGCCCTTGATCTTGAGGATCGCCGGCATAAAAAACCCCCGGACGGTGAAAACTATCAATGTATATTTATTAATAACAAAAAAGGTTGATTACAAGTGTTGGAGCTAATAATTGATCAACTGCTAAGTGTTACAATAAGTTTCAGTAGCTATGAGTGTGAGGTGTGTGTTCTAAATGACCAATTCAGGTCGTTTAAATAAATAAGATATTAAAACTGAAATTCTGAGAAATTCGGGATAAACCCTAGACTAAGTCTTCCACTATAATGGTTGCTTCAAACGTTCGGATTTATGGAGCCTCAGAAGTAACCATTGCAAACCCACGTCTCTTAGTAGCACATTAAACACGTGGTTATATCTGCAAAACAAACAGAACAATAAAGGACAGTTGGATTAGCGAAATATAATCCTCAGAATACTTGCATCGGCAGGATAGGTTGAAATCCTTAAAACATGATCAATCCTGAGGATAAAAATCAGCTCCCAACAGAGATATAGTTGTTTATGTCAGTAAATGCCTGACATGTTCAAAGGTGAAAGCTGAACACCGAAGACCACCTGGGTTGCTACAACAACCTGAGATAACCCAATGGAAATGAGAAAACATTACCATGGATTTTGTAACCAAACTACCAACCACTCCTTGTAATCACGATTCCATTTGGGTTATTGTAGATCGGTTGACAAAGTCCTCCCATTTCATTCCCATACGTGAGAAAGATAGTCTGGAGAAACTGACTAGACTATACCTGAAAGAAATCGTAGCAAACACGGTGTACCTATTTCAATCATATCAGACAGAGACGGTCGTTTCGTCTCTCGATTCTGGAAATCCTTGCAAGAATCCTTAGGTACCCATTTAGACATGAGCACCATCTATCACCCACAAACCAACGGCCAGAGTGAAAGGACCATTCAGACGTTAGAGGATATGTTACGAGTCTGTGTCATTGACTTCAGCAAAAGTTGGGATACTCATTCGCCATTAGCTAAATTCTCCTATAATAATAGCTATCACTTTAGTATAAGAGCAGCTCCCTTTGAAGCTTTATACGGGAGGAAATGTCGATCCCCTCTTTATTGGGCCGAATTTGGAGAAAAACAATTGACAGGGCCCGAGATTGTCCAAGAAACCACTGACAGGGTCACTCAGATTAAAGACAGATTAAAAGCAGCTGCAAACCGACAGAAGAGTTATGCAGACAACCATAGAAGACCCTTAAATTTCCAGGAAGGAGACCGGGTACTATTAAAGGTCTCACCTTGGAAAGGAGTAGTTAGATTCGGGAAGAAGGGTAAAATAAGTCCTCGATACGTCGGACCCTTCAAGATCATTAAGCGAGTTGGCACAGTAGCATATCAACTCGAACTACCGTTATAACTTAACGGAATCCACAACGTGTTCCACATTTCAAACCTAAAGAAATGCTTATCCGATTAGTCATTAATTGTCCTTGTAGAAGATATTCGGATGGACGATAAGCTCCGATTCATTGAGGAACCCGTGGAATTAATGGATTGGAAAATTCAAAAGCTAAGAAGATACCGAATCAAGTTAGTCAAAGTCCGTTGGAATTCAAAACTCGGTCTTGAATTCACCTAGGAACGTCAAGACTAGATGAAATGAAAGTACCCCCATCTATTTCATGTAGAATCAGAACCTAGTACCACTTCCTAAATTCCGGGACGAAATTTCTTAAAGGAATGGAGAATGTAACATTTGCCAAAAAATTTCGTTAATAAATCACGATTAGCAATAAAATTTCGTCATTATGAGAAAAAAATCTTCGTTATTAGTGATCTAGACGTTATAAAGTCAACAAAAAGTGCAAAAATCGCCACATAACGAACCTGGCGGGGAATGACCCCGGGTAACAAGTCAGAAAGTAAATAAATCATTAAATGGGTTAAATGATCTCGAAAAATTAAAATATATATTAAAGTAGTCGAGATAGTATATAAACTTAATTTTAGAAGGTTTGAATCACGAAAATTAGAAAATAAGTAACCGAAAGCCAGTAGAGGACACTATAAGAGCCAGACATCAAGTTTTTCAGAAAACTAAGTTATTAGGTAGATATTGACTCTAATCTAGTTCCCCTCAAAGTCTAATAAAAACAGACTTCGTTTTCTAGATAAATTACGCTTTACGTTAAACCTTATCACTTAAACTATACAATATATATTATTATTCACCAACCCTTACCCCCCCCCCCCCATCCCTCTCTCTTGACAACTCATTGCCACTCATCCTTCCATGCAAAACCTAATCATTATACCTAACCTAGAAGTTATGTGTTGGATTAATATCATCAACACACACACACTCAATCTATTTCCCACCTCACCACCCTACTCCCTCATTCTCTCTCTATATAATCGGTTTTCACCACCACCACTTCATCACCATCTTCAAAATTCATAAAATCACACACACACACAAGAACATGGGAAATTAAATAATAGGAAGAAGATTAAGGAAGGAGCATCACACACAATCTTCACATTATCCTTTTCATCTTCATTCTAACAAAACCCAAGTAAGTAAAGATTGTGATTTGAATTTTATGATTACATAGGTTATGATAGGTGATCTTGGGTTGGAATTGGGATTGAAGAATTGATTATCATGGGTTTGTGTGTGTGAACCGTGCATGTGTATGTATGTGCATGTGTGTGTGCCATGAATGTGTGTATGTATGTGGGTGGAAGCATTAACAACACTCATGCATACATGCATTCACCTTAAAGTTGATTTTTGATTTCCAAGATTTATTAGAAGTGATTTTTATACCTATATGAAACCTTGGATAAAAGATGTTTGGATTTGAGATTCATATGAGCTTGATGATTTGTATGAATGATTGTTAAATGTTAGGATGAGATTTTGATTACTTGGAAGAGTTTGAATCATAGAATGGAAAATAATTGGTTTGTAGATTTCAAGAACTTGTTCATATTGATAATTTGGGATTTTTGATTTTATTTGAATATAATGAATAAATTGATGAAATTGGTGAGATTAGGATGAAATGGAATAGGATATATCCTAGATTAAACCATCAAAATTATAAAATTGAAATATAAAAACTTAGAAATTGTTAAAGTTACTAATTAAGGAAACTTTAATTGTTAAATTGGAAAAATTTTGATAAATGATCCTTTGTGTTATGAAACTTGGATTTGAATGTTTGAAATGGATGATTAATTGATATGATGCATGTTAGAGATTCATGGAATAAAATGTTAGAAGAATAATTAAACTAACTAGTCTTATGGTCAATTCTAATTTTAGAAACTTTAATATTTATTCAATATGAAAAATTGGAATTTGATGATCTTTGGGATATTTGACTTGAATTGGATGAATAATGAATAGGATATATACTATAAATTCATATAAACTTGAGTTATGATCAAGAACATAATAATTACATGAATTACTTGTTAAATGCATACTAAGAATAGAGACTTTGGAAAAGTGAATGGTAAGAGATTAAAACTTGATTAGAATAATAAGATGCATGAATCTAGATCAAACTAGTTGAATGAGATAAAAAAGTTTGCTACTTGATAATACTTGTAAAGATTGTGTTCGAAAAGGTTAACAAGAGTTGAAAGTTACCATAATAAAAAACGTTGTCAAATAAACACTTAGGAAATCATGAAATGAATGAACTCGATGATTTGAATAACTTGTTAATATTAGTTTAAATCTGGAAAATTAAGTTGTGTTTTGATAAGTGTTCATATGAAAATGATAAACTTGATTGTTCATATTATTGATAAACATAGATTGCAAATTAGGAACTTAAAATCCGACTTAAATGTGTTATTTGAGATTATATGACCAAATCTGGAAAGTAAGGATAAATTATAGGTTATAATGCGTATATTTAATACATAGGACGATTTGTTTGAAATTTTTAAGTCTAGTTCGCTTGTCGGTAACTTTAACGGTAGAAAAACCGAATTTTTTTAACGTGAACCGACGCAACGGTTAGGGACTGTTTTAGAACAGCCCGTAAAGTTTTATAACACTCATATATAACATAGTTTGACATATGAGAAGAGGACAACATAACTAGACTTGGTCCTAGACGGTTCGTGTCGGAAAAATCGACACGAAAACGTCAAAAGTTGCTAATTTAAGAAAATGTTAACAAAAATGATAAATGACATGTTATTATAAGATAAATTCTAAAAATTAACTAATATATATGTAACAAGTGTTTTCCATGTCATAAAAGTTATATTTTGTACAAAATGCCAATCAATTCGTTTTTAAATTCGAAACCGACAAAACCGGCGAAACCGACAAGAATTATTAAAAATAAATAAATTAATATTTAATATTATCTTAAACTTTCCAGCAACTGAAACTTTAATATATAATATAATTATATATTATCTTTATTTATTAATTATATTAGTTAATAAACAATGGTCAACGAAAAATTGACTACATGTGTGTTAAACTGTTAGGACTCTATTTGCTTGTATGTTTGCGTGGACATTAGAGTAGGAATAATAAATAAAAGACTTTTATAAACTAAGACTCAAACAAGGATTTTATTAACAAAACGTGTACTAATATAGGACACGCATATTTTGGAGAAAAGGACTTCAAACCGTGAGTTTCTCTAAGAACCCCCCCCCCCCCTGTTTTTAACTGGAATTGTTTTTAAATGTTTTATAATTGTTTTGGGGGAAAATCATATTCTTTATTACATATTGATTTCATCGATATTTTTAAAGGCATTTTATTTTACAAACCGTGTCAAACTCGGGATGAGCCTAGTTGGCTAAATAACGGTTAACCCTAGAAAGGGGCACAGAAATATGGGTGGATCTATCGGGGTGACGCCCCCTACTTCTATCGCGTTGGGTTAGAATTGGGCGTATTTTGTGTCTGGTATGTATCAGGTTATCAACTATGATAGTCATACGTAATGTTGTATTATTTGCTCTTCTATAACAGCACGATTTGTTAAAGAAGTAAAATGCCTAATGTAATGACGGTAGATCATTACACACGGGTTTGTGTTATAATTGCGGTAGATCATTATACACGGGATGTTTTTAATATCATTCGGGGTGTAGTGACGATTACACACGAAGTGATATTGATATATAATGACGAAAGATCATTATATGGATGTTATTTTCAATTTTATTTATATATATATGTATATATATACACATATACATATGGACTATGTTAATTATAAAGGAAAACTCACCAACACATTGTGTTGACATACGATTTTTAATATGTTTTTCAGGTAAGTGATGGCTTTGTGACGACGAAGGAAAATAGGCGGGCGGTGTTTGAATATGGGGAATAATCTGGGATGTAATATAACTGTTTCGGTCAAAAATTAACGAACTAACTTTTGATCAAATTAGTGCGTGAGGTGAAGTGCTTGTTGATAATAAGATCGAACACGATGATATGATTACGAGGGAAAAACCCTTGATCACAATAATCTTACGTCGGTCAAGAATTAACAACGTAATCTTTGGTCGAATTACTTCGCTCAAAGATTAAGTACGTAATTTTTGGTCGGATTCGTATATGATTATGTTAATCTCCGGCACAAAAAACCCCCCGGACGGTGAAAACTATCACCGTCGACTTTATTAATAACGTAAATTGGTGATTACAAGTGGTGGAGCTGATAAGTGATCGAATGCTAAGTGTTACAGAGTATGCTAGTAGCTAGGTAAGTGAATGTGTGTCCTCTAATGATATTATCAGCTTATATATATAATAAAAGATTACAACTGTAATCCCGGGAAATCCGCCCTTATCTTTAATGCTTTGATCACGTGGTTTAATGGCTTTAAATGCGAAGTTATGTCTCTTAGCCGTTACTCCTCACGTCTTTGACTGATTCTTTAAGGAGTCAATTGTCAAACATAGTCTCATCTGCGAAATAACTTCAAATATTCAAGGATAATACAACAGTTAGCAATTATCGGGGATACCGAATATTGAAAACCTGTTAGTAAATCCTGGATCCTTAAACATAGAAATGATTCCTGACGATAATAGAGTTCTTCCACGTGCTAATATTAACTATAAGTGCGAGATTTCAGGATAATAGTCAATATTTGACCGTTAACCATTAATTGGCCTTTACTCCTAACGGTTATAACACATTTGACGCGTTTCTTCAACCACCAACTGTGTATTTCGCATCAACAATTAATATCTGCAATTATAAATCAACACCAAGAGAGAAATATCCATTTATTAGTATTAATACTCAGGATACTAAACTTATTCGAGAATCCCTGAACATAATCGGGATCCTGAGCATAGATCCGACTATAAAATTTGGGCCCTAACAATAACCATGTTTTTATACACATGTAAACTTATGTTTTTAATAATAATAAATTTACTTTGAAAAGTCAAACTTTGATTATTATTATTATACTATATTTTATTATGATTGGCTAACGGCAACTATCACAACCAGAACGACTTGGTCAAAAGTCTTCCGTTATTTAAGTTAAGGTTTTCAGGGTGTGACACATTTATTGTTGATGACGTGACGAGCTTGAGGTGCATACAAGGCTATCCATATTGAAGATTTAATAGGAGAAAGAGATTTAATGTAAAAGTTTTAGTATCCGCTGTAAATTGTATGTGTTTCCGCTATAAAATTTTATAAGTAAATCCAACAACAATGTAGGGTACCTGGTCCCGGGGCCTTACATATCTTGCTCAAACCAATAAATAGAATTGATTTTATAGTTAAAATTAGGCCTGTAAACGAATTAACGAACCTAAACGAGGGCATGTTCCAGTTCGTTCATTTAGTTTTAAACAAACATGAACACGAACACTTAATCGAACATTCTATTTGTGTTCATGTTTGCTTATTTTTTTTAAAATGATCATGTTCGTGTTCGTTTATGTTCGTTCATGTTCGTTGAATTAGAATATAAAGAAACATTTCACGAACATAATTGAACAAATATAAACAAACATATATGAACAAATGTAAATGCACGCAAACAAACATAACCGGACATTAATGAACACACATAAATGAATAAATATAAAACCATTAAGTAGATTAATCATCTAGATAATATATAATTATTTTCTATTAATATCTAAACGAACATGAATAAACGGCCAAAATAAATTGTCACGCCCAACCTAAGGCGGAAATGTCGGGCCGTGAACTGATTGCTCACAGCTCTCAAGGTACTATCATGCAATAATTAAAGTTATAATACCTATTATTTAAAATTAACTAATCCAACAATTTTCAAATACCACAATACATAGTCAATCAATAAAAATAAGTAAAGACAAAATAAAATTTAAGTTCTTGTTTCTTCTCTCTAGCATGCAATCCTAAGTTTTTTCAAACAAGCTTGAGAATCACATCATATGATGACCTGTATATGCGTTAAAGATACAAATAGGTTTTGTCAACACTAGGTTGAGTGAGTAAAACACCAGATTTTAATAAATATAAAATAATAAATAAAAGAGCAAATTGTGTCAAGTGAGATAAGCAATTTAACCAATGAGCAAGCAAATAATTTTTTCGGTAAGCTCGATGTCAGATGAACTGAACGATGGCTAACACGACGGACGTATGATCATATTAGACTAAGAATATGTTGGACCTCTCTGACATGTATTCAAGTAAAGCATATAAGCATATAACAAGTTATGTATAAACTGTTAAACATACATGTAAGGCCCCGTCACCGGTGCCTCACGTTGGACGTTGGATTACTCATAAACACGGTTCTAAATATCATAGTTAAATAAAACTTTCGCAGAATATTAAAACTTAAATAAACATTTCAAATCATTACAACAACTTGTCTTAATTAGCATCTTTTGTCTTTCAAACATAAACATCACTTAAGTAGAAACGTCACAGGTCTTCAGATGCCAACTTATTATTCTTCCACTATGTGTCCTCCTCAAGCTAGTTGCCTCATCCTACTCACCTGTGTGTATACTAAAAGTCAGCAACGTTGAGTGAGTTCTAGTAAATCAAGTAACATACAATACTTTCACATACTTATACATACGCATCCGAAGATAAATATTATTTACTTAACCTGCTTATCTTTCTTTCGTACATACATGAGTATATACATTCTTTCTTTCTTTTATTCTTTCCTTTATTCTCTCTTTACATACTTTACATCTATACATACTTTATATACTTATACGTTTTAAAGAGCATTACGTCCTACTGCCTCGAGTATTATTAGGGCTCGGTCCCTTTTTCTGCCTCAAATATTATTAGGGTCTGGTCCCTTTTCTGCCTCAAATATTATTAGGGTCTGGTCCCTTTTCTGCCTCGAATATTATTAGGTTCTGGTCCCTTTCTACCTCGAGTATTATTAGGGCTTGGTCCCTTTCTTCTGTACCTTGTCATCCCTTTATATTCGTTCATAACATACATATATCATCCATACATTATATATAACATTCATATATTTAATTGTAACCTAGTAGTACATGCAATATCCGAAGATCGTTCACGTACCGACAAGCAATCATTATATATTTCACATAAATATATATGGCATACATTTACCACTTAAGATAAGTGTATTAACTAATCACATCGAGTATGCACACAGCCCCGAAAACATAACAATGAATGGGGCTAGAAACTCATCTGGATCCCATTACATTCTCCGTTCATGGTTATTCCTTTCTTTAGCTGAGCTCTGCTAACTGTATATTAACCACGTATATCAATACTCGTCCTAATCATATTATTCATATTTAAGCCAAAATGGCTAAGTCTGGTCTATTCTAATGGTCTTGTTTTAGAATAGAATTTACTTAGAATATTTTACCCTTAAACACTCATCATACTCAATTACCCTTGTATTCGAATTGGTTCATTAGATTAGAATTGTGTTCGAGTGTTTATATGTATTCGGGTCATCATTGCATGATAATATGCATATTTTTTTCGGGTATTGTATGTATTCAAATCTACAATGTAATCGAGTGTACACTTGTAATTAAACCATAATGTAATCGAGTCTCCATGTATTCGAATATATTCCTTGTAATCGAATGACATAATGTATGCGAGTATATGATTGTATTCGGATAATGACGTGTAATCGAATCAATCATTGTATTCTACTGTATGTATTGTATTCGAACATCAAGATTGTATTCGAGTATGGGATTGTATTCGAATTCTTACAATGTAATCGAACCCCATATATCGTAATACGACCCTTTCATTTTATTCGAATACACGGATTATATGTATAGGCCTATGTATTCGAATTGCCTATAATGTATTCGATCATGCTTAATGTATTCGGGTTCCCTTAATGTATTCGAACCTAAAGATTGTATTTGAACAAGCCTTATGTAATCGAACGTAAAGGTTGTATTCGAACAAGCCTCATGTAATCGAATGTGAAGATTGTATTCGAACAAGAGCATTGTAATCGAATGGTTCATTGTATTCGAATAGGCCTTATGTAGGCGAGTTATCATAATGTATTCGAATTATCCCATTGTATTCGAATGACCTGCAGCAATTTGGCCTTTTATCATCACTTTATTAGATGTTTTAACATGTATACCCTTGTTAAGGTATGGTATCAACCCGTAAACGATCCCACGTCCATTTTCGGCTAAGACCTAGCCCGTTCACCCATAAAGCTTGAACCTTTATGAGTTAAAGCGTTCAAAGGCTAGATCTAGGGTTTCTTTATGCGAGCTGTATATACCATTGAGTTTATCCAGTCCATTTTAAACATCAAGTTTGTAACTTTATTACTTAATAAGGTCCGATTTACTATCCTACTAAGTTTCATGCAAAACCGACTTCGTTTACCCGTTCTTTTCTCAAACCGAACGCTACATGTTTAACCCGGAATGAACCAAATAACCCGTTTACTATCAAGTTCTTTACTTTATCAATAATCATGACCCGATCTATCATCCTACCAAGTTTCATGCAAATCCGTGCACGAAAAGTAAGTTTTTTTAACAAAAACGTACATTTGAGGTTTTTGCTTGAAATCACTCGTGAAGCCCAAAACCATATCAAACGAACTCCGATTTGAGTGATTCAAGCGGCCACGGAACCGTCTCGCCCCTATCTACAAACCCATCAGCTCACATTCTCAGAAACCGCCACTACATTCGTCGGAACAGCTGAACAGTCGCCGGAATCTTCACTTTTGAGCTGCAATGGTTTTGCTGATACAAACCGGACTTTTCGAACTCTGATCGAAGATCTAATTGGTGGAAATATTCATTTGTATAACATGAACACACATTTAAAGTTTGAGACCCATCCGACGGTTAGATCTCCGGGATTCTTTGTGTCTTTGTGGGTGGTTTTCTCAAAAACGGGAATTGGAGAAGTGTGTGTTTTTTTATGGTGTAGGCTATGGTATAAAGATGTATGAAAATGGAAAGAATTAAGATATTAATGGGTATTTATACTATTTTAAGCCCATGGACCTTAGGCTCATCTTTCCTTTTTAGTCCATAATTAATTACATATAATTAGCCCACTTATCCTTCCATCTTTATTATTTTATTATTTCTCTACTAACTCAAGTAACTTTTTCCACTATAACTAAATAATATATTAAATATTATTCTTTGAAATTTCGGGATGTTACAAGTCTACCCACCTTATAAGAGGTTTCGTCCTCGAAACCATTTTAGTCCTTGTAAAAGGAATACTTCCGGTATTCACATCCTTTCTTGAGCCGGCTTAGCTTCTTAACTTACCGGTTTATCCTTTGTCTCACAATCATCGAGTGATGTTCATTAGTTTTAGATGTCTTAGGTAGCTTGTCCATGAAGTCCTCGATGATATGTTTCCTTATCCAGACTTTGCAAATGCACATAATTTCCTCAAGCATGCTCTTCTTTCTTGTCTTTTCCAGTTTCTCTTTAAGGATTATTTCTTAAACTCCCTTTGTCTATTCCTTGAGATAGAACACTCCTTCCCTACATGTCTTTCCAGCTTTTGTCCTTGGTTTCTTGTACCCTCTTTATGCGTTACTGTCGTTTTCACCTTCTTGTACCCTCTTGTACCCTATTCTTCCAAAACTATTACATATCATGAACTCATCTTCATTTGACTTCTACTTAAGGTTTTCACCTTCATCAGTATCTGCCTTCATTGTAATTAAATTCCTTCCTTTGGAAATCCCGATGTAAACCGACTATTTATGTTTGACACAATTGCAATGGCACTCCATGCCTTGTCACAATCTTTCTAACGAACTCCTTAACTAACATTTCTGATGAGATAGCTTCTCGTATTGGTACAAAGTGAGCACCTTTCTCCAAACGGTCCACAATCACCCAGATAGTGTCACAGCCCATGGTTTCTAGCTGTACACGGTAGCTAAATTATGAAATCCACGGTGATGCGTTCCCATCTCCATCCTGGTGTTTCTAATGGTTGTTCCTTTCCATGCAGCTTCTGATGTTCTGACTTGACTTGCAAGCAAGTCAAACACTTACTGACATATCAGTAAGTGTTTGGCCGATCGAGCATAGGGCTATTGATCTTGGTATGACGACGAGCTTAACCATATACTTTAATTACTTTAAAGAGAATTAGACGGTGGTTAATTTAGAACGAACATGGCAAGACAAGTTAGGTGACGAACATGGTACTTTCAGTTCGATTCAATCAAATTAATCCTAGGGGTTAGATTGGTGCCGCAATAAGGAGGGTGTGGGTAGGGTTAATTGAGTTATGACGATCTCTAAAGGTATAAACCCAAAAACTATGAAGACGGTTTGTTTAAACTAGCAATACGTATCAATTGATCTCAATTTCCTAATTAACTATGTTGGTAATAACGTTTAAGGCAAGTATAATCATATGCATTGAACATTTCCATGATTATGCCGATAATTGAGGTCCAAGTTAGCCAATGGGTCGGTTTGTGAATCTGGTTTTTGGATACGGGTTTATGGATACGGGTTAAGGTAATAATATAATAAATAAACAGATGTTACACTTTGATCCCTGAAGATTAGGGATGAAAGCATTAAGGGTTACAAGTTTAGTTTTGGGCTGAAAATGTACATTTTTCAAAGTTGTTTTGTTATGTATATAAATATTTAAATAATAATATTAACATATTAAAATAATAATAATAATGACTATATAAACGCGACATTTTTATTCGATAAATTTCCCGAACATAAGAGCGGGTCGGGTTATGATTAATAAATATTAATTTAGAAAAACCCGAGTTGTTACAAAAATCAAACATAAACGAACGTTCACGAACATAAACGAACGAACAAAATATGTGTTCATGTGCGTTCGTTTAATTAAACGAACACAAATTTTCCGTTCATGTTCGTTTGTTTATTAAATAAACGAACATTCACGAACCTAAATGAATGAGCGAAACATGTGTTCTTATTCGTTCGTTTAGTTAAACATAAACACAAATATTGATGTTCATGTTCGTTTTTTTATTAAATAAATGAACATAAACGAACTCTTGGTTGAACGGTTCATGAACACTTTCCTGAACTTTTAGTTCGCTTGTATGCCTAGTTAAAGTCGTTAGTAGAAAATCTGATGTTGCCATGTAATTTTTATGGTTGTTTTCCCTTCAGCTAAGTGTTATTTATTATTTTTTATTTTTTAATTCCAATAGTTTCTTATGAAAGAAGTATAAGTTCAAGTCGTTAGAGAGAGAGAGAGAGTTCGTTTAGTTAAACATAAACACAAATATTTATGTTCATATTCGTTTGTTTATTAAATAAACGAACCTAAACGAACTCTTGGTTGAACGGTTCATGAACACTTCCCTGAACTTAGTTCGCTTGTATGCCTAGTTAAAGTCGTTAGTAGAAAATCTGATGTTGCTGATGTAATTTTTATGGTTGTTTTCCCTTCAGCTAAGTGTTAGTTATTATTTTTTATTTTTTAACTCCAATAGTTTCTTATGAAAAAGTATAAGTTTAAGTCGAGAGAGAGAGAGAGTCCAGTTTTTTGAATTCAAAGCAAACAATATTGTGTCTTTCAACGTACTATGTCATTCATAGAAACTATTCTTGTTTTTCCTTCATATTAGTTTAAGTTAAGCAATGATCTTTCATTTGATTCCTAGGCACGAAGGCTGTGGATTTATTAATGGGGTTCAACGGATTGTGTAATGTCTATGGTAATTTTTCGACCATTAAGATCTGAAGCTTTATTTTTAATATGATCAGTTTTGCAATCCTATACGGTATACACATTTACAATCATGTAGTATGAACACGAATTATGAACCTTGTTTATATAAATAGATCAAATTAATTGATAAGTTGTATACAAAGTGCAAACGTGTCAATCGAGTTGGTAGGTTTGTACTAACTTTATAAACATGTTGTAAACAGATTGTTACGTCGAACTAATTAAAAATATAGTTCTACACTTTTTATTCTAATTTTAAGTACATTTACATGTGTGTATGTTTAATATTATATACTAGGTTATTAACCCGTGTATGACACAGGTGGAAATATTGAAATTTTCAAACTAACACGTGTCATTTGAAAGGACAACATAAGTTGTTATATGTTATTCAGGACGACAGCATACTTTAAGTTGTAAATAATATTTGTTCGAAAACAAATGATTGTGAAATACAAAGATAAACTAAAATAACATTCAAATTACAGTGAAAATATAATCAAAAGTTAAAAATGTAAAATACATAAGCTATTAAAAAGACTTCCTTATAAACAATATTGATTCTTTATTTGTAACTTTGTCTTCCTTTTCTAATATAAGAATTTTGACACCACTCTTCGCTCTTGATAAAGCTACATAGAGTTGTCCATGTGTAAATACCGGGTCTCTGAGATATATGTCAACTCTTGCTAGAGACTGACCTTGACTTTTATTAATGGTCATTGCAAAACAGACTACAACTGGAAAAAAAAAACTACATTCTCTTCAATTTAAACGAAAGTTTCTTATCTGAAGGTGTTACACCATAACGAATTATATAAGTGCGATAACCAGCATTAGTACCTGAAATAACTTTTACTTCAACAAAACGCATACCCAAATTAATTACTCGCAATCTAGTTCCATTACACAAACCGTTCTTCTAATCCATATTCTTTAGTAACATTATTGGCACATCGACTTTTAGAACCAATCTATGAGTCAAAATAATTTTGGTTTTTCTTATTATTTAGCATAATGTGTTTTTTAAAATTTTAGTTCAAATTAAAATATAAAAATATAATTAGTAAGGTCTTAATTAAAAACCAAAAAATTAATTTTTTTATATGGAGCACAATTAAATTTGTTAATTTTGTTGCTAAGTATGGAAACAATATAAATTGAGTAAACCAGATATAAGTAAAAAAATAATGGTGAGATATCTTTGCGCCTCTAATTAACATAAATTTATTCGTATACACATCTTAATTAAAAGATATATTTTAATTGGTTTTAACTTTTAAGAAAATAAAATAGTATGGATAACTGGAAATTATGTTTCCTATCAATTTTAAAACAGAAAATAGAAAAAAGAAATATGTAAACATACATTAAATGTTATTAAAAATTCGTTTATTAAAAAGGTATAATGTAGTTAATAATAAAAATATCAAAAATTGTTTATAAATTTATGTTACAAGTGCCAAATTTTTAGGTAATAACATATTAATTTTTATTTACTATATTTTTGTTAATAAAGAAATTATACTTTAGTGTATTAACGTGTTTAAAATAAAATGTTACCGTTCAAAATGTTAATAAGTAGTTCTCTTGGCGTTGAAGCTGCACGTTTACAAAAAATATGCATACTTAAAAAAATTTAAAGGGTAACTAAAAAATATTAAACTGACTAATCGTTTGAATATTCTTATCGGAAGGCGTTGATTGACCAAAAATTACGTTTTCATTAATTTTGAATAAATCTGTAATATAATATAATATGGTTAGCATATGAAAAAAAATGAACATAAATATAAAAACAGAATTTTATAGAGCATGATGTTTCAATTTTGTTGACTTAATAAATGATTTTAATACACAAAACAGATAAGAAAACCAGGAAACCAATTAGGTTATTTAAATTTGATGTTCATAAATATATTAAAGACATGATAATTAGAAATAATACACAGGAAACAACAATAACACAACTTACTCTACTGGATATGAAGACTATCGGCTAACTTGAATCCACATAGATGATCAGAAATTCATTTATGTAAAAGTATCTAACCCACCAATATATTTCTAGAATAGTAGCCCATGTTACAAATGGGTTGAAAGCATATCAACAGCCATATATATAGACAACCATAAAATTTCATAACTAACATATTAACCAACAAAAATATTTAACATAAATTTGTAACCAAAATATTAAACATTTAGATTGTATAAATAAAAAGGTAATACTTACACAAACTTACTATACACCTAAACTAAAAAACCAAATGAAGATATGAACATGTTATAATCATATTAGCCCACCATTAACTTCTTCGAAATTTCACAAACAAAAAAAGTAATCTTGCTTCACAATCTAAAAAACAAAATAAACCATAGCAGCCTGATTAATATACAACTAAAGTTTTTAAGGTATTATGAGTTTCATTTCAACATTAATAAATAAATAAGATATATTTTATTATAAATTATTTTGTAATTAAAAGTTTGTTTTATTTCGATTCAAAGACCTTTTAGTTAAATGTATTAAGTTAAATCGAAGTAATAAAGATTTATTATACTAATTTCACTAATTAAGTCTAACTAAACTAATATAGAGATAATTAAAATTAAACCGGTTAATTTTAATTTTATTACATAGAAGTCATTCCCTAATTAAAGTTCTATTAAAGTGACTGCAATCTAAAGTAAATTATGTTTCAAACTCTTTAACATCATTACATTATTTAAAATCAATTTAATTATATAACTATTCTTTCAATTGTATACATTAATCTGGACATTTATGCGTAATTAAAAATTGTTCAAATATAAAAGATGGAAACTCTGTTGAGATTGGAGACTATTAAAAAGTACAAAAGAGTTGTTAAATTCGCTTATTAAAAACAGAAATAAATAAATGTGTAAATGATTGGAATGTATCATTAAAATTAAAGATGATGATTATTTAGCATTAATAAGCAATTATAGTGAATATCTAAAATTTTTAAAAATAAATTTGACATAAGTAATTAACAACATATTAAATTGGTCAAATAGATTAATGGGTATTTAATACAAAACATATTAACTTTTTAGTATAACCAAATGTAAATTATTTAAATTTCTAATATACATTAAATTTGTCATTTATGTTAATTAAAATTTGGTCAAATATAAAAGATGAAAAGTTTTAATACATTAAATTTGTCATTTAATACAAAACATATTAACTTTTTTAGTTTAATGACATTGAATACTATTAAAAACTACAAAAGATTGTTGCAAAAGTCGTCAATTTCGGTTTTGTAAAAACATAAATAAATAAATGTGAATATTATTATAAAAAAAATTCCATTTTTCTTGGAAATTCAGTAACTAAACAATATACTGTTAATTTTTTTAATTATCACGAAATTATTGTCAACACTTTAGCATCATTACCTTATTTAACAATAAATTTCATTTGATAATTCTTTTTTTCAATCTTATACATTAATCTTGACATTTATGCCTAATTAAAAATTGGTCAACTATAAAAGATGAAAAAAAAAATTTTCTGTTTACTTTATTAGTTTATTTTTTAATTTAGCCTGAATAAATTAGACAAATTGGTAATTCTTGACATTTATGCCTAATTAAAAATTATTCAAATATAAAATATGAAAAGTTTATTGAGATTGGAGACTAATAAAAACTACAAAAGAGTGTTCAAAATTCAGTTCTTAAAAACAGAAATAAATAAATGTATAAATGATCGTAATGTATCATTAAAATTAAAGCTGATGAATATTTATCATAAATAAGCAATCATAGTGAATATCTAAGATTTTTTAAATATAAATTTGAAATAAGTAATAAACAGCATATTATATTTGTCAAATATATTAATGTGTATTTAGTATAAAACTTTACTTTCGAGTATATTCAAAAGTATAAGTATTTGAATTTTTAATATACATTAAATTTGTCATTTATACTAATAAAAAATTTGGTCAAATATAAAAGATGGCAAGTTTGTTGACATTGAAAACTATTAAAAACTTCAAAAGATTGTTGCAAGAGTGGTCAATTTCGGTTTTTAAAAACAAAAATAAATAAATGTAAATATTACTATAAAAAACTTTCCTTTTTTTGAAATTTATTAACTAAACAATATACTATTAATTTTTTTAATTATCACGAAATTATTGTCAAGACTTTAGCATCATTAACTTATTTAACAGTAAATTCATTAGATAATTTTTTTTTTAATTTTATACATTAATCTTGACATTTATGCCTGATGAAAAATTGGTCAAATATAATGTAACATCCTACTTTCGGTTATAATAATAAAATAAACTTCGTCTATTTTATAGTGGGTCGTTATCGGTTTAGATAAATAGAATATGAGTTGGGCTAGTGTTGGGTTAAATGGATATGGGTTATGGACTTGGGTTATAAAAGAAAGGAGAGACCATGGGCTTAAGCCCATGATCCCTATATAAACCATAATCACCATTAATTCCTCATTTTACACATATTCCATACACCACCAAAACACACACTTAAGCCTTCTCTCTAGTTCTCTCCCTATCTAAACCGAAACCAAAAAAGAATCCAAGAACCGACCTGAGGTAATGATAGTTTTATATTGTATCAGCTTAAACCGTTAGATATAATCATGAAACGATGAGCCGACACCGTTAAACCGTTTAAGTCACGAGATCCGGGTGGAATCGAGTATAAACCGAACCTATGATGAGCTTAGGGATCACCCTAGCTCAGATCTGGATCGAACGAGACGAAAAACGGTGAAAAACGAGTTAAAACTCATTTTTCCGGCGTGTTCGCGGTTTTCCGGCGGCTTTCCGGCGGCGGCGCCAGAAAGGCGGCTGAGTATTTTTAGGATGTCAGAGAATGTTAACATTCTCTGACAAACCCTAACCCTGATTCGTTAACGAACCAGGTGTGATTCGCCAAGTGATTCGCTAAAGAAAGCATAGCGAACTAGCCTTAGTTCGCGTCCAGATTCGTTAAAGGAAAAGAACAACGAACTAACCCATTTCTCTAAGGTCTGGTTCGTATAAGGATCAGTTCGTTATATGGACCAGTTCGTGAAAGGGTCCAATTCGTCATAAGGACCAGTTCGTTATAATGCTTGATTCGTTACAAAGCCAGATTCGTTATAATGGTTAATTCGCTATGAACTCCCATTCGTTAAGGACTGAATAGCGAATTAGAACTTTGAAAGAATGACAGAACAGTCCCTTGACTTAGAAAAGAATGAATTAATTACAAGTAAGCCCTTGAACTTTGAGTTAGCGAATCATATAATAATTTAAAAATCCTAATGGAAAATGTGTTAAGATAGTTAATGGAAATAAAATTTTTCCAAGCTGACTTGGCAGCTCGACCCCAGCCAAGGGCTCTGCCCCTTGGACCCTGCTAGGGGCTGCCGCCCCTAGACCCCGCTGCCAGGGGCGCTGCCCCCGGACCCCCGTTCGTCGAGGGTTATAATTAGACTAGAAACTCAAGATAAGTAGTGATAGTAATTGATGCATGTAATTATTATACAGTTAGCCTTCCCAACTGAAGAAGGGAATAACAATTAACGGTGAACGTAACCGACTTCAGGTGAGTTTTTAGCCCCATTCCTTATTATGTTTTCGGGGCTGTGTGCATACTCGATGTGACTAGTTAATACACTTATCCTAAGTGATAAGTGTATGCCATATATGTATTATGTGAAATGTATGAATGATTTCTTGTCGGTAGATGAACGATCTTCGGAATTGCATGTACTGTCAGGAAATGGTTGATGTTATATGTATGACGTAAGATGAAGAATGATTGATGTATGTACGTACGAAACTTACGATTATGTATATAGAAAGTATGTTATAAAGGTATTGAAGAAAGGGTACCGGACCCTAATAATATCCGAGGATGAAGGGTGACCGGACCCTAATAATATCCGAGGATGAAGGGTGACCGGACCCTAATAATATCCGAGGATGGAGGGTACCGAACCCTAATAATATCCGAGATATGTAGGGCGAATGCTCTTTATAATGTAAGGTAAGTTATGTATGTATATAAAATAGATGGGCAGGTTAAGTATGTAATGCGTACCTACGGGCACGTATATGTGTATGTAAAGTAAGTTACGTGATTAACTAGAACTCACTCAGCGTAGTTGACTTTTAGTATGCACGCAGGCAAATAGGTTGAGGCAGCTTGCGTGATTGAAGACACATGGCATGGAATCGAAGATACTGGCATCTCGAAGAAATGTTGTGATGTTTTAAAGATTATGTTTTGTTTTAAATGACTATGAATGTTTTATAAGACAAGATTTGAAGGTTATGTAATACGTTATGGTTGAAGTTTTATATTCCGCGTAAAGTTTTAATTAACTCTGATATTTAGAACTGTGTTTATGAGTAAATCCAACACCAAAGTAGGGCTACCGGTAACGGGGCCTTACATATAAAATGTGGAAAGTTTTTATGTTCTATTTACTTTATTAGTTTATTTTTTAATTTGAACGAAATAATTTAGACGAGTCGGTAATTCTTGGCATTTATGCCTAATCAAAAATTGGTCAAATATAAAAGATTTAAATTTTATTGAGATTGGAGAATATTAAAACTAAAAAAGAGTGGTCAAATTCGGTTCTTAAAAATATAAATAAATAAATGTATAAATGATTAGAATGTATCATAAAAATTAAAGATGATGAATATTTTAAAATAAATAAGCAATTATAGTAAATATCTAAGATTTTTTAAATATAAATTTGAAATAAGTAATACACCATATATTAACTTGGTCAAATAAATTAATCCGTTTTTAATACAAAACTTATTAACTTTCAAGTATACTCAAAAGTAAATTATTTAAAATTTCCCATATATATTAAATATGTCATTTATGCTAATTAAAATTTGGTAAAATATAAAAGATAAAAAGTTTGTTGAGATTGAATACTACTAAAAACTAAAAAAAGATTATTGTAATAATGGCCAATTTTGAAGTCTAAAAACAGAAATAAATAATTGTAAATATTATTATAAAAAAACATTCCATTTTTTGAGTTCAATAAATAATTGTTAAAACTTTCAATATAAGATTCAAAAATTTTAACACAGAAAAAATAAAGATTGTTATTCATATAAAAATGAATTAATTAATATGAATTATCTAAGCTACATAAAATAAAAAATGATAGAAAATTAATAACTAAAATAGATTAGTAATGACCAAAACAAACACAACCAACTTACTCTACATCAAATACTTTTTCCATGCAATTAGCCAATCTACCAATTTGGGCCGTCATAAACTAAAATTATTAAAAATAAAGTAATGTTAGATATACTGAACTATTAAAGAGCAAATTAGTAAGAATTATCAATGAATGTAATCAGAATAATTAGCATGATAATTTCGATAAGGAAATAAATCAACAATATTTTCGTATATCTCAAAACCTTCAAAATGTCAATTGAATCTTGGAAGGAGTAGGTGGAACTTTGGTGACCCAGTCCTACCATGGCTAGAGCTAGTCTCCAAATCGCCCTTAAACTGTAAATATAAATAGAGGGAGCTCTCAACATATAAAAATAAAACTGTAAATATGAATTTCAAGAAATCTTACATCAGTAAGAACACGCATTTGGTGACCAGATCCTACCGTGGCTCGAGCTATACTCTGAATGGTCCTCAAACTTCATGTTACTTGTCGTATATCTCATAAAATTTTAAATCTAATTAAAAAAAGACGGTCATAAAATATTAACATTTTAAATCATTGATGGTTTATAAAAAAATTATTACCGTTGGATATGATACGCAATGGTTGTCTATACGATGACACTGCACGTTTTGCAAACAAAATTATTAATATTATAAGATAGTATTTAGAGAGTAACCTTAAATTTTTAAACTCACTAACCGTTTGTATTATTCTCTTATTGGAAGATGATGATTGAGAATTAGTGCGTCTTTTGGAACTTGAAGACATCTAAAATATAAAATTAAAAAAAATACGATTAACATGTGAAAAATTTAGAAATCTTATATCATGCAGAGAACAATAAGTTACATAGACTGACGTATAGTTATATCGATTATACAAAGTAGCGTATTTTACAAACAAATCGTACATACCTTCAAACTTATAATATCATTCAACTTAAAATG
Source organism: Bidens hawaiensis (assembly GCF_021521415.1). Taxonomy (NCBI): domain Eukaryota; kingdom Viridiplantae; phylum Streptophyta; class Magnoliopsida; order Asterales; family Asteraceae; genus Bidens; species Bidens hawaiensis. The sequence continues at coordinate 272,528 of NW_027494043.1, forward strand.
TTATCAACACTTCCAAATTATTGAATCTCCGAGTTAATAACCCACCAAGTATTAGGAGTGACAATTTAAGAGTGATATATTTTGTAAGCTCAAGTATCTATACTCTCTAATAAAACACTACAATGTTTTGCCACTTGTCACCTCCACATTAATCCTCACAATTTAAAACCAATTAAATCTCTAAAATCCTTCATTATCATTTATTTGTTAATTAATAAAATTAAATACCTTTTTTTTGAACAACTAATTCTTCTCCCCATGTCTCAAGTGAGGCTAGATACCACAACCATTTGGTCGTAAGACATACATCTTTGCCACTAGACCAAGTTAGTTGTTAATAACATTAAATTTTTTATTTTTTATTTTTATATTTTTTTGTATATATATTTTTATTTTTTTCTTTTTAGAACGACGACTTTCTTGTACTTAGACTACCGCACAATCCAAATTTAGAGAGACCCGATACCACACTCTGACCATACTATTAGTATGTTGTCTTAACTGGGGCCCCACTTGATTAAGAGTTTCGCTTGGGTGTTCCCCCAGGAAACCATACCGTCGACTGCCACTTAACAGTCGTTATGCCACCACAATAGCAAAACTCTGTAGCGTAACACACGATGGGACGAAATCCGGGTGGGCTCAGGGTTCGAACTGACAACCTTTGCATAAGACCTAGCTCAAATTCTTCATTGTCAATATCCATTCAAAGGTGACACAAGTAGGATTCGAACTTGAGTCACCACTGAAAAACTCAAGCCTCCTACAAGGCCACACATGAGGGATGGTTAATAAATTAATTACTAATTTGAATGATTGAAATAAATGAATAAATTTTTAAATTGTTTTAAACACTAATGTATAACAGTTGTATCTTAATATGCATGATAAGTTTATTTATTGTACTTTGCTTAATTATTAAACATGATTTTTTTATTAATTATCCGTGTAATACACGGGTCTCAAGCTAGTTCAATATATAGGCTTGAAGTTTAGGTGTAAAAGTTTATGGTAAATGTATTTTAAGGGAAGACAAAGTTTCTATGGTTAGCATAAATTATGTTCTTTCTATATAAATAATAATTCAATAAGTTATGAAAAGTTTGTTTGGATTTTATTTTGCATAAATTAAGTTTCCTCTTTTGAAAGAATCATTATGATTGTTTAATTTGTTTGACCAAATCAATATATTGTAGTATATAGTGTATTTTATATAATATTGAGTTGGTTGAAAAATTAATTTTCAACTATATTTATTACGAATTAAAAAGAATGACCGAGATTTTTGTTAATAATGACATATGTAAAACAAAATTATTGTTCATAATAAATAAATAAAATCTAATTACCATAAACTTTGATGATAATTTAAACGAAAAACTTAAATGAAATTACATTTATTGATGAATTTGGTCCAATTTTAACTAATTAGATGTGAACATTAAAAAAAAGATAATAATCTACATTTATTGATAAGTTTGTTCCCATTTTAAGTGATTTTTAGTTACAAATTACATGTAACTCTCAAAATAAAAAAAAATGTTAAAATCTAAAATTAGAAACCAGTATATTGACTTAAATGAATACATTAAGTATTATAATTATTAGGAATAGAATTTATTTTTGATTTATTTAATTGGAAAGAAAAATAGAGATGTGAAAAATAATTTTGGAATGAAAGACAATTGGGCATGTGGCATTAAACTAATTTGTTTTAATAGTATAGTAGAATTCGAACACGACTCATTTACTAAATAGTTAGGAGAGTCGGTCAACGCTAACATGACTAGTTTTTTTTTTTAATAAAGATTGAGTTTGAAAAATGTTTATCGTCTTATTGATATTTTCAAAATGCCAAAAGTTTAAATATGTTTGACAATCACAAAAAACTTTCTTATTTTAGCTTTTTGAAATAGTTAAAAGCAACTTTCCAAAAGCCTCAAATCATGGCTTTTCAAAATGACTTTTTGAAAAAGCTAATAAGCTAATAAGCATTTTTCAAATTCAATCCCAAACATGCACATAGTAGACTATTAACTCAAAACCTAATTTAACAATTTTACATACAAGGCTCATATTGTGTTTTGACCGTACCAAAAAGCTCCATCCCCTAGTGTTACTACAAGTACATTTTATTACTAATGCACCACAGTCATGTTCATACTTGATGACATTATGCAATACAAATTTTTGAACATGCACGTACATAAACAATTACTAAAAGTCTAAAAGACTTGGAATATATTGTAAAATGTTGAATGATGTGTTTTGGGAACTTTATAGAATACAAAGGCCCAAACTTTGGGCCCCAAGGTGTAAATGTACGATAATATGAGCATGTGATATCAAAATCTCTCACACCAACCCCATTTCCGTAGCTATGCGTCTATGTCATCAACTTGGTCGCGTGCCCCCAAGTCTCACGTGAATCGTGATTGCAATTTTCAAAATATATTTTGCTTAAAATATTTTATTTTGTTACAAGCTTCGTATTTAGGGGGAGGGGGTGGTTCTATTTTCCTCACACATCACACCCAATGGTGGTGTGCCACATCACCAACTCCAAATTCATCACATTTGATGGAATTTGATAGGGGTGGTGGTGTGGTGTGATAGTTTAATTATATAAAAAATTCACAACCGTATAACAATCGGCCGCTTCAAAACCTAATTATCAGCAAAAAAAAATCACCTAAAACTTTCAATCAAAACACAATGCGATAGTAATAATAATAACATGACATAATTCCGGTAGTATAGAGACGGCAGTCCAGCACGGCGGCGTATCGGTATCTCAATATTCCAACCGTCCGACAAGACCTTAACGATATCGGCGGCAGTCACCAGCTTCCTCTGGTTACTACCACGGCACCAGTTACCTTCTAAAGCATCCATAACAACAAGTCGCTGAAGAAACGAAGCTTTGTTGACAGAAATGGCGCGGAATCCGGTGAGTTTCGGAGGATTAATAAGTCGTTGCCATATTTCATTCCAACACCACTTTCTTGCACTTCCCCCAACGGTCACAAACCTTGATCTTTACAGTGTGATGGCCATCACGCTGGATCCCCCATCACGCGTGATGGGGGCACCGACAACGGTGTTTGTGATGCCATCACGCGTGATGATTTCCCACCGCGCTCCACCCCGTTCGCCCTTATAGTACACACATGTTGCATTTATTAACAAAGTACTATGTTTATTGTTTTAATAGCTATATTACAAGTAACTATAATTATTTAAATACAGTAGGATAAAAATACCATATTTACCTTTTCTTATCTAGCATATGTTTATACTTTATAGTATCACGTTGTCTCCTATCTTTTCGTGCGCCACAAAGATTTTATAATCAAAGCCTTTTTTAAACTTTTATTATATATGCGTATGCCCTGGACGAGTAAAAGTGAAATTGCAGTAACTTTGATATTATTTTACTAATTTCGTGAAAATAACATTAAAAGTGGTGGAAGGTTAATCAGGCAACATGTGGTGGCGTTGATAGCCGAAAAACAAAGGTACATGAACCAATCAGTGGGTATTCCAATGGTTTGAGTGTTATGTGCCTTATGTCTCAGTTTTGATGCAAAACTATTATCGAGTCGGGGGTCTCACTGGAAGCCACCTCTCTATTCCTACGGGGTAGAGGTAAGACTGTCTACATCTTACACTCCCCAGATCCTACCATAGCTTTGCTATTGATGGCATTTAAGAGCATTTTCATCCCATTCCCTATAATTATGAGAGGGAAGTTTGCAAATTATAGGGTGTGGTTTTAAATGATCGTGAGTGTAAATTATAGGGTGGAGAGAGAAATGTAGTGATTTTTTGTAAATATGGGGAAACATTTGGGGAAACATTGTTTCCCATATTTATTTTTTAATATTTGTTGGATTGGTTGTGAGTAGAGGAGAGATAAAACTGTAATGATAAATGTATAAAAAATATTATTAATTAAACAGTAGAGAGAAATACAGTGTTTTTTAGTGTAATTATAATGATAGGAATGAAAAACCGGTTATGAATGCTCTAATGAGTACGATGATGATGATCCTAAGGACATTCGTAGTGATAAGAAAAAAGTCTTATTACATAGATGAAAAATACTTCAAAAAATATGCGTAATAGTTTCATCAATCTATCTAATATATTTGAAAGTAATATTTAAATTGTATAAATAAGAAAAATAATTAAATAAGTGGAGTGTTATACATATGTAATATGTTGCTTAGCTATACAGATACACATGTCCTTTAGGGATGGTAATAGGTTGGGTTTAGAACGGGTTTAGGCAATCTCAAACTCATACCCGATTAGTAAAACTCATCCCAAATCCGTCGGGTTTCGGGTACCGTTGAGTATGCCCAATCAAAAACCCATCAGGTATCTATCGGGTTTTAACAAATTATAACTAATTGATTATAACAAATGAATAATGATATTTATCATAAAATATCTCTAATAACTGGCTAAAAACAAGTTTCATATAAATTTATGTATGTTGTTTGATTTTTTATTGCTACTGAAGTATACACTTAGCAATAATAATAATAATAATAATAATAATAATAATAATAATAATAATAATAATAATAATAATAATAATATAAGTTATGTCGGGTATATAATCGGGTAAATGGGTCAATGTTATTGGGTAATCGGGTCGGGTAACTGTAAGGCCCCGTTACCGGTAACCCTACTTTCGTGTTGGATTTACTCATAAACACAGTTCTAAATATCAGAGTTAATTAAAAACTTTACGCGGAATATAAAACTTTCATAAAACATTACATATCGATTCATAATCATGTCTTAAAACATTCCTCTTGTCTTTCAAAATCAAAACATAACTTATAAAACATATCAGATCTTCAGATGCCAGGCTTTAGTCTTCTGCCATGTGTCCTCCACTCAAGGCAGCTGTCTCAACCTACTCACCTGCGTGCATACTAAAAGTCAGCTACGCTGAGTGAGTTCTAGTTAATCATACAATACCATACAATACCATATTACATACATACGTACTTAACCTCATAACTTTCTTTCATACACACATAAGTACTCATGCCTTCATTCTTACTTACATACTTTCTTTACATTCATAATCATACGTTTTAAAGAGCCTTTCGCCCTATAACCTCACAGATATTATAAGGGTCTGGTCCCTAACATCACAGATATTATAAGGGTCTGGTCCCTAACATCACAGATATTATAAGGGTCTGGTCCCTAACATCACAGATATTATAAGGGTCTGGTCCCTAACATCACAGATATTATGAGGGTCTGGTCCCTAACATCACAGATATTATTAGGGTCTGGTCCCTAACATCACAGATATTATTAGGGTCTGGTCCCTTGTTTTCGAATATTAGTAGGGTTCGATTCCCTCTTCGTTACCATACAACCATACATCATACCTCGAGTATTATTAGGGCTCGGTACCCTTTTCGTAACCATACAACCATACAACCATTATTTCCTTCTTTTATTAACTTTATTACGTTCATACACATAAACATACATATCATACTTGCCATATTTATAACGTTACAACCTGACAGTACGTGCAATATCCGAAGATCGTTCACGTACCATCAAGCAATCATTCATACATATCATACTTACCATATTTATAACGTTACAACCTGACAGTACGTGCAATATCCGAAGATCGTTCACGTACCATCAAGCAATCATTCATACATATCGCATATATTGTGGCATACACTTATCACTTAGGATAAATGTATTAACAACACATCAAGTATGCACACAGCCCCGAAAACACAACAAGGAATGGGGCTAGAAACTCACCTGGATCCTGTTACGCTCGCCGTTGATCGTAATTCCTTTCTTTAACTGGGCTCGGCTAACTGTATAATATTTACACATATCAATTAACTACTACTACTCGTTTTGTATTTCTATCTATATATATGACCCACAACGAACGGGGGTCCGGGGGCAGCGCCCCTGGCAGCGGGGTTCTAGGGGCGGCAGCCCCTAGCGGGGTCCAAGGGGCAGAGCCCCTGGCTGGGGTTAAGCTGCCAGGTCAGCTTGGAAAAATTTTATTTTCGATAACTGCCTTAACACATTTTCCATTAGGTTTTTAATTTATTTTCTAAGCGAACTTCACTTTAGGCGAAGTTAAACCTTAGGCGAACTTGGCTTCAGGCGAAGTTAAACCTTAGGCGAACTTGGCTTCAGGCGAAGTTAAACCTTAGGCGAACTTGGCTTTTAGGCGAAGTTAAACCTTAGGCGAACTTGGCTTTTAGGCGAAGTTAAACCTTAGGCGAACTTGGCTTTTAGGCGAAGTTAAACCTCGGGCGAACTTGGCTTTTAGGCGAAGTTACCATTTAGGCGAAGTTGCCATCAGGCGAACTTGGCTTGCAGGCGAAGTTCATCAGGCGAACTTAGCTTGCAGGCGAAGTTCATCGCTTGAAGGCGAAGTTGCCCAGATGAAGGCGAAGTTGTCGCGCTGCAGATCTGTTTGCCCATAACTCCTTCGTTTCTTAGCCAAATAACTCGATTTTGGTACCCACGGAATCGTATGATCGGCGCCTACAAATCCCAACCATCAAATCGGCCTAAAATCGACGTTTTAGGGGTCCGATTTGGGCAGTTTGGGTTTCGGGTCCGGTTAACCCATCCAATCCTAACCATTTTCAGTAATATTAACTTTGCGGGATTAGTTCTTACCTTTCCAACTCAGATCTACCAGCAAAATCTCGGGTCTCGACTTCGGATCTCGGTCGGTTATGTGTGTGTTTTTGAGTGTGTAAAAGAGAAAGATGGAAATAAAATGATATCTTGGGCTTGGGATGGGTATTTATATCTCTCAAGCCCACGGACCCAAGGCCCATTCTCATTTAACCCATCTTACGTAATCTAAGCCCATGACCCGTTCCTTACTCGACATTAAATAACTAAAACGTGAAATCACTAAACATAACTTTCTTTTATTTAACATTATAAAAATTTTAGGATGTTACAAGTCTTCCCCCCTTAAAGAGGTTTCGTCCCCGAAACCTAACTATTACATAAACAAACTAGGGTAAAACTTGCGCATCTCATCCTCGACTTCCCAAGTAGCATCTGATCCCTTGCGGTGTTTCCATATTACTTTTACCAAAGGTATAGTTTTGTGACGAAGCTGCTTCTCCTTGCGATCAACGATCTTTATCGGTTGCTCGATGTAGTTCAATTGTTCATCAACCTCGATGTCCATTAATGGCACGTGAGACGTGTCATCAGCTAGACACTTCCTCAGATGAGAAACATGGAAGGTTGAATGAATTCCTTCTAACTCATCGGGTAAATCCAGCTTATAAGCTACTTCCCCCACACGATACAAAATTTTAAATGGTCCAATGTACCTCGGACTTAGCTTCCCTCTCTTTCTAAAACGGATAATTCCTTTCCAAGGCGAGACCTTAAGCATCACATAGTCGCCAACGTTAAACTCAATTGGTCGTCGCCGCTTATCTGCATAAGACTTTTGTCTGTCTTGAGCGGCTTTCATTCTTGCTTTGATCTGATCGAACTTTGAAGACGTTTCTTGAACCACTTCTATACTTCCCATTTCCTTCTGACCAATCTCACCCCAACACACCGGGGTTCTACATCGCCTACCGTACAGCATCTCAAACGGTGGCATACCAATACTCGAATGGTAACTGTTGTTATAGGAGAACTCTGCCAGATGCAGATGATCATCCCAACTTCCACCAAAATCTAAAACGCAAGCACGTAGCATATCCTCAAGGGTTTGGATCGTCCTTTCAGACTGTCCATCGGTTTGAGGATGATACGCCGTACTGATGTTCACCCTCGTCCCCATAGCTTCATGAAATTTCTTCCAGAACCTCGAAGTAAACCGTGTATCCCTATCAGACACGATCGATAACGGTACTCCATGCTTGGTTACCACTTCCTTGATGAACAAGCTTGCTAACGTTTCTGACGAGATGGCCTCTCGTATGGGCAGAAAGTGAGCACTCTTGGTCAAACGGTCCACAATCACCCAGATGGTATCATGATGCTTAGCTGTACGAGGTAGCTTAGTTATGAAATCCATGGTGATGTGTTCCCATTTCCACTCAGGTATCTCTAGCGGTTGCATCTTCCCATAAGGCTTTTGGTGCTCGGCCTTGACTTGTAAGCAAGTTAAGCACTTACTAACATAATCCACTACATCATTCTTCATTCCTGGCCACCAGTAATCTCTTTTCAAGTCTTGGTACATCTTTGTAGCTCCAGGATGGATTGAGTACCTTGACTTATGAGCTTCATCTAAGATTCGACTTCTAAGATCACCATGGCGTGGAATCCACATACGGTCAAATCTAGTTTTAACTCCATGAGTGTTTTCCATCAACTCATCTTGCTGGCCATAAATCCTTTCTTTCTTTATTAACCCTTCGTCTACTAACACTTCTGACTGCACTTTGATGATTTCTTCAAAAAGACTTGAGTTCATGATCAACTTATATGACTTCACGGTTACAAGGACTTCCTCATTCTTACGACTTAACGCATCAGCGACCACGTTAGCCTTACCGGGGTAATACTTAATCTCACAGTCGTAATCCTTTATCAATTCTAACCATCTTCTCTGTCTCATGTTCAGTTCTTTCTGCTCGAAGAAGTACTTTAAACTCTTATGATCGGTATAGATAGTACACTTAGTGCCGTACAGATAATGCCTCCATATCTTAAGAGCATGCACTACAGCTGCTAACTCCAAATCATGCGTCGGATAAGTACTCTCATGGACCTTCAACTGTCTAGACGCGTAGGCTATCACCTTCCCTCGTTGCATCAACACGCAACCTAACCCTTGATGCGAGGCATCAGCACAAACAACAAAATCCTCATCACCATCGGGTAAAGTAAGGATTGGAGCTTGCGTGAGTCTCTTCTTCAATTCTTCAAAGGCTTCCTCCTGAAACTTTCCCCAATTGAATACTATCGTCTTTCGGGTCATACCGGTCAGCGGTGCGGCTATCTTGGAGAAACCTTCGATGAATCTCCTATAGTAGCCAGCTAACCCTAGGAAGCTTCGTATATCAGTCGGATTCTGCGGAGTCTTCCAATTCGTTATCGCTTCAATCTTAGCTGGGTCCACGGTAATCCCCTCCGGATTAACCACATGACCTAAAAATTGCACTTCTCTTAACCAGAATGCGCACTTCGAAAACTTGGCGTACAACCTTTCTTTCTTCAGAACTTCCAATACCTCTCTCAGATGCTCGGCATGGTCAGACTCACTCTTTGAATAAATCAATATATCATCGATGAAGACGATAACCGACTTATCCAACATCGGTCGACACACCCTATTCATCATGTCCATAAATGCTGCAGGAGCATTTGTTAGACCGAATGACATTACAAGGAACTCGTAGTGTCCATACCGCGTTCGGAACGCTGTTTTAGGGATGTCTACCTCTTTCACCTTCAGCTGATGGTAGCCTGATCTGAGATCTATTCGTGAGAACCATCTCGAACCTTGCAGTTGGTCAAACAGATCGTCAATCCTAGGCAAGGGGTATCTATTCTTTACCGTAAGCTTATTCAACTCACGATAGTCTATGCACATTCTCATACTTCCATCCTTTTTCTTCACAAACAAAACCGGTGCGCCCCACGGAGAAACACTCGGTCTGATAAAACCCTTGTCGAGGAGTTCTTGCAGTTGGGACATCAATTCCTTCATCTCGGACGGTGCTAGACGGTAAGGCGCCTTCGCGACGGGCTGGGCTCCTGGTACTAGATCTATCTGAAATTCTATCTCTCGCTCAGGTGGCAACCCCGGAAGATCCTCAGGGAATACTTCTGGGTAGTCGCGCACAATAGGAACATTCTTCATTTCTTTCGTCTCGGCCGTAGCGTTGACAACATACGCCAGGTAGGCACCGCACCCTCGCCTTAACAAACCCTCGGCTTTTATCATCGAAATGACATTAAGCCCATAACTCTCCTTATCACCATAAACCGTCACCGCACTACCATCCAATGACTTTAACCTTATCATCTTACTTTTACATACTATTTGAGCCTCAAACTCAGACAACCAATCCATACCCAAGACTACATCGAACCCTCCTAAGGCCATAACATACAAAGTAACAGGGAACTCATGTCCCTCTAACACTATCTTACAATTCTTAACCATTTTTGTTATTTTCACCGAAGTGTCACTTGCGGTTTCTACTACAAAAGTTCCAGACACTCGGCAGCCTTTCATTTTAGCTAGTTTACTAAACGTCGTAGCTACAAAACTTCTATTCGCACCAGAATCAAATAATACAGAAGCGGAAACATCGTTCACTAGAAACGTACCTGTGACGACATCCGGAATCTGCCTGGCTTGTTCCTGGGTCAGCATGTAGGCTCAAGTTCTGGGCCTAGCTTGATCGGCATCCTTCTTTCCAGTACCTCCAGCTACACCTTCAGTGCACTCCCTTGACATATGGCCTGTCTTGCCACATTTGTAACATGCTGGCTTCGCACTGCACTCATTGGCATAATGCCCTACCTTCCCGCACTTATAACAGGCATTTGACCCCATTCTGCATTCTCCACCATGAGCCTTTCCACATTTGAGACAAACATTAGAACTTTTACCCCACTTGCACTCACCACCATGCCTCTTCCCGCAGGTCTTACACGATCTCTTCTCCCACACTTTCTGTTTCTTATCCTTGGAGTTCCATAACTGAGTACCGGGTCGTTTAGCAGGAGTGACCCCTTTCTTCTCTTTCTCTTCGTCCCTTTCCACCCTATCATCCGCGGCCACGTCAGCATAGACCATTTCCGCGAGTCCAACAGCCGAATCAAAAGTAGCAGGTTGAATCGCCCTGACTAACATGCGGACCTTTTGTGGCAACCCCCTCACATAACATTTGATTCTCTTGACCTCAGTGTCAACCATGTCAGGCACCAACCTAGATAGTCGGTTGAACTCCGTGGTATACTCACGATGCGTCATCATACCGGCTTTTAAATTCTGGAACTTCATCTCCGTTCTTTCAACCTCGGCATCTGCACAGAACTTCTTCTTTACCAACTCTTTCAAATCTTCCCACTTCATCTCTTTGATCTCTTCACGGGTCTTCCTCTGCTCCACACTCTCCCACCAATACATAGCCTCATCTACGAATGACTGAGTAGCATAACCCACAGCTTGGTCGGGACGGCATTCGCTAATGCGGATAACCTTGTCCATAGCGGTTATCCACTGGAGAGTAGCGATTGCGTCTCCTAAACCAGTCAGCTTAGGCGGGTCACAACCTTTGAAGGACTTATAGCTGCACCCACCTTGTCCTCCTCTCCTATCATCGACTTTCACAGACTTATCCCCACTCGAGGCCCCTCTTTCACCTTCCCCATCCTTTCTACCATCACCACCCGCCCCTTCAGCAGTTCGCTCACGGCTTCCAGCAGATCCTTCGGGATTCAGGTTCTTCACAGCAGCAACTACAGCCTGAACGATGGCTGCTTGAACTGCGGGGCTAAGTTGAACTTCTTCGTTGTTGTTCTGGTCTCCTCCAGCTGCGCTTCCTTCATCTTCGGTGTGGGAAGCTTCTTCCACCGAGGGTTGCCGGACAAGACGAGGCCTGCCACGACGCCCAGCGCGACCCCCAGTTTCAACAAATTCTCCAGCTCCAGCCATTAGTATTCTAAAGGGGAAAACACAAACATCGTCACTCAAGGAACCGTTTAGTACAAGGATGGTAAGGCTAACAGGTAATAACAGTGGCCAGTTGTGATTAGCTGATCACGTTACTTTCCGTGTCCTATACACTTCCTTTTATGAGTCTATTTGTGCTGGTTCTACTTAAGTAGTTAGTCAAATCAACAATCAATTATTCCTATCCGTACCAATCTCATATCTTTTCTTTCTCATTAACATATATCATCTAATCATACACCTTACCTTTACTGATCTTGCTTGAGTGACACATGGCATTCTTGAACTGGCATCTTCTTTCTTTTCTTACTTAAATCCCATTCTCTGTTCGAGTCTAAGCATGTAGGATGCTTAAATCTCTCGAACTTTGCTCTGATACCAACTTGTAAGGCCCCGTTACCGGTAACCCTACTTTCGTGTTGGATTTACTCATAAACACAGTTCTAAATATCAGAGTTAATTAAAAACTTTACGCGGAATATAAAACTTTCATAAAACATTACATATCGATTCATAATCATGTCTTAAAACATTCCTCTTGTCTTTCAAAATCAAAACATAACTTATAAAACATATCAGATCTTCAGATGCCAGGCTTTAGTCTTCTGCCATGTGTCCTCCACTCAAGGCAGCTGTCTCAACCTACTCACCTGCGTGCATACTAAAAGTCAGCTACGCTGAGTGAGTTCTAGTTAATCATACAATACCATACAATACCATATTACATACATACGTACTTAACCTCATAACTTTCTTTCATACACACATAAGTACTCATGCCTTCATTCTTACTTACATACTTTCTTTACATTCATAATCATACGTTTTAAAGAGCCTTTCGCCCTATAACCTCACAGATATTATAAGGGTCTGGTCCCTAACATCACAGATATTATAAGGGTCTGGTCCCTAACATCACAGATATTATAAGGGTCTGGTCCCTAACATCACAGATATTATAAGGGTCTGGTCCCTAACATCACAGATATTATGAGGGTCTGGTCCCTAACATCACAGATATTATTAGGGTCTGGTCCCTAACATCACAGATATTATTAGGGTCTGGTCCCTTGTTTTCGAATATTAGTAGGGTTCGATTCCCTCTTCGTTACCATACAACCATACATCATACCTCGAGTATTATTAGGGCTCGGTACCCTTTTCGTAACCATACAACCATACAACCATTATTTCCTTCTTTTATTAACTTTATTACGTTCATACACATAAACATACATATCATACTTGCCATATTTATAACGTTACAACCTGACAGTACGTGCAATATCCGAAGATCGTTCACGTACCATCAAGCAATCATTCATACATATCATACTTACCATATTTATAACGTTACAACCTGACAGTACGTGCAATATCCGAAGATCGTTCACGTACCATCAAGCAATCATTCATACATATCGCATATATTGTGGCATACACTTATCACTTAGGATAAATGTATTAACAACACATCAAGTATGCACACAGCCCCGAAAACACAACAAGGAATGGGGCTAGAAACTCACCTGGATCCTGTTACGCTCGCCGTTGATCGTAATTCCTTTCTTTAACTGGGCTCGGCTAACTGTATAATATTTACACATATCAATTAACTACTACTACTCGTTTTGTATTTCTATCTATATATATGACCCACAACGAACGGGGGTCCGGGGGCAGCGCCCCTGGCAGCGGGGTTCTAGGGGCGGCAGCCCCTAGCGGGGTCCAAGGGGCAGAGCCCCTGGCTGGGGTTAAGCTGCCAGGTCAGCTTGGAAAAATTTTATTTTCGATAACTGCCTTAACACATTTTCCATTAGGTTTTTAATTTATTTTCTAAGCGAACTTCACTTTAGGCGAAGTTAAACCTTAGGCGAACTTGGCTTCAGGCGAAGTTAAACCTTAGGCGAACTTGGCTTCAGGCGAAGTTAAACCTTAGGCGAACTTGGCTTTTAGGCGAAGTTAAACCTTAGGCGAACTTGGCTTTTAGGCGAAGTTAAACCTTAGGCGAACTTGGCTTTTAGGCGAAGTTAAACCTCGGGCGAACTTGGCTTTTAGGCGAAGTTACCATTTAGGCGAAGTTGCCATCAGGCGAACTTGGCTTGCAGGCGAAGTTCATCAGGCGAACTTAGCTTGCAGGCGAAGTTCATCGCTTGAAGGCGAAGTTGCCCAGATGAAGGCGAAGTTGTCGCGCTGCAGATCTGTTTGCCCATAACTCCTTCGTTTCTTAGCCAAATAACTCGATTTTGGTACCCACGGAATCGTATGATCGGCGCCTACAAATCCCAACCATCAAATCGGCCTAAAATCGACGTTTTAGGGGTCCGATTTGGGCAGTTTGGGTTTCGGGTCCGGTTAACCCATCCAATCCTAACCATTTTCAGTAATATTAACTTTGCGGGATTAGTTCTTACCTTTCCAACTCAGATCTACCAGCAAAATCTCGGGTCTCGACTTCGGATCTCGGTCGGTTATGTGTGTGTTTTTGAGTGTGTAAAAGAGAAAGATGGAAATAAAATGATATCTTGGGCTTGGGATGGGTATTTATATCTCTCAAGCCCACGGACCCAAGGCCCATTCTCATTTAACCCATCTTACGTAATCTAAGCCCATGACCCGTTCCTTACTCGACATTAAATAACTAAAACGTGAAATCACTAAACATAACTTTCTTTTATTTAACATTATAAAAATTTTAGGATGTTACAGTAACCGAGTATTTTAGAAATCCCAAACCCGTCCAAAACCCATGAAAAATTTCAAAACCAAACCTAAACCCGTCCCAAACCCTAATGGGACGGGTTTTACCCTTCCTATTTATTTCGGGTTTCGGGTATTCCCATCGGGTTCGGGTTTCATTGCCATCCCTAATGTCCTTCTCACGAGAAAACCATTTATACTTTAACCGAACTTCATATAATAATTCGCGCCGATTCATATAAAAACCTTAAAACTAATATAAAAATAACATTTTTTTTGAATGGTGAGAATCTGACGTGCAAACCTATCTTTTCGGGGCCATGTTCAAGGTCGACTCCACGACTGTTATAAGACTATAATCCTTGATGCGCGTGAACCGAATAGAATCCGTAAACCTTTCACCCCATGTCAGGTTCGAACCTAAAATTAAGCTCTGATTCATCCATTCACCTAGATATTCTTTGAAGCGGCTCAAATAACAATCAAACATACATCTCCCCATAGAGAGTGTAAGCCTCCTACCACAAACCAAAATTCTCAAGACAAAAATATAATGCACCCATATTAATAAAATATAATATTAGTTTTGTTTTATTAAATCATAAAGTTGGAAAAGGCAAAATCGAGTGGGACCATTGGCGGTTCAGAGATACGGAGTCTTTGCACATGAACAGCAAGTGTTGTGTTGTGTTGTGTTGTGTTGCCTCCGTTTTTCTTTTTCTCACTTCCTCTTCGTCTTCTTCTTGTTATTCAACCGCTTCCCACACCTAACTTTCGATTCACGTTCAAACAAACAAATAAAATAATGAATATGAGGTAAGAGGTAAGACTGTCTACATCTTACACTCCCCAGATCCTACCATAGTTTTGCTATTGATGGCATTTAAGAGCATTTTCATCCCATTCCCTATAATTATGAGAGGGAAGTTTGCAAATTATAGGGTGTGGTTTTAAGTGATCGTGAGTGTAAATTATAGGGTGGAGAGAGAAATGTAGTGATTTTTTGTAAATATGGGGAAACATTTGGGGAAACATTGTTTCCCATATTTATTTTTTAATATTTGTTGGATTGGTTGTGAGTAGAGGAGAGGTAAAACTGTAATGATAAATGTATAAAAAATATTATTAATTAAACAGTAGAGAGAAATACAGTGTTTTTTAGTGTAATTATAATGATAGGAATGGAAAACCGGTTATGAATGCTCTAATGAGTACGATGATGATGATCCTAAGGACATTCGTAGTGATAAGAAAAAAGTCTTATTACATAGATGAAAAATACTTCATAAAATATGCGTAATAGTTTCATCAATCTATCTAATATATTTGAAAGTAATATTTAAATTGTATAAATAAGAAAAATATTTAAATAAGTGGAGTGTTATACATATGTAATATGTTGCTTAGCTATACAGATACACATGTCCTTTAGGGATGGTAATAGGTTGGGTTTAGAACGGGTTTAGGCAATCTCAAACTCATAACCGATTAGTAAAACTCATCCCAAATCCGTCGGGTTTCGGGTACCGTTGAGTATGCCCAATCAAAAACCCATCAGGTATCTATCGGGTTTTAACAAATTATAACTAATTGATTATAACAAATGAATAATGATATTTATCATAAAATATCTCTAATAACTGGCTAAAAACAAGTTTCATATAAATTTATGTATGTTGTTTGATTTTTTATTGCTACTGAAGTATACACTTAGCAATAATAATAATAATAATAATAATAATAATAATAATAATATAAGTTATGTCGGGTATATAATCGGGTAAATGGGTCAATGTTATTGGGTAATCGGGTCGGGTAACCGAGTATTTTAGAAATCCCAAACCCGTCCAAAACCCATGAAAAATTTCAAAACCAAACCTAAACCCGTCCCAAACCCTAATGGGACGGGTTTTACCCTTCCTATTTATTTCGGGTTTCGGGTATTCCCATCGGGTTCGGGTTTCATTGCCATCCCTAATGTCCTTCTCACGAGAAAACCATTTATACTTTAACCGAACTTCATATAATAATTCGCGCCGATTCATATAAAAACCTTAAAACTAATATAAAAATAACATTTTTTTTTAATGGTGAGAATCTGACGTGCAAACCTATCTTTTCGGGGCCATGTTCAAGGTCGACTCCACGACTGTTATAAGACTATAATCCTTGATGCGCGTGAACCGAATAGAATTCGTAAACCTTTCACCCCATGTCAGGTTCGAACCTAAAATTAAGCTCTGATTCATCCATTCACCTAGATATTCTTTGAAGCGGCTCAAATAACAATCAAACATACATCTCCCCATAAAGAGTGTAAGCCTCCTACCACAAACCAAAATTCTCAAGACAAAAATATAATGCACCCATATTAATAAAATATAATATTAGTTTTGTTTTATTAAATCATAAAGTTGGAAAAGGCAAAATCGAGTGGGACCATTGGCTGTTCAGAGATACAGAGTCTTTGCACATGAACAGCAAGTGTTGTGTTGTGTTGTGTTGTGTTGTGTTGTGTTTTTCTCACTTCCTCTTCGTCGTCTTCTTCTTGTTATTCAACCGCTTCCCACACCTAACTTTCGATTCACGTTCAAACAAACAAATAAAATAATGAATATGCTAACCGTAGCTCTATCCGCTGGTGTCGGCACCGGCGTTTCTATGGTGACGGACTCGAATGATATCGAGTTCGCAAACCCTATGTGGTTCGTTTACGCCGGAGTCTCCTGCTTCCTTGTTCTCTTCGCCGGCATCATGTCCGGCCTCACCTTAGGGCTCATGTCATTAGGACTCGTTGAGCTTGAGATTCTTCATCGAAGTGGAACCAACACACAGAAGAAACAAGCTGGTAGGATCCATGGACACAATCCATTTCCTATTCTCTTTACTTTACTTTTTAATTATTATTATTATTCTTTTGTTGTTGTTGTGACTTTGAGTCTACCTAACACATACGGACGGTTACGGTTATGCTATGTGTTTGTGTTTGGTAGATCTATGTATATATTTTTTTTATTTTTAATTGCTTGCAGCTGCTATCTTACCGGTTGTACAAAGGCAACATCAGCTCCTTGTCACGTTGCTTCTCTGTAATGCTGCAGCTATGGAGGTAGGTAGATTCAGTATTTGTGTTTATTATTATTATTATTATTATTATTATTATATTTTGTACCTTTTATAGGGGTGAGGTGAAAACCGAATTAACCGAAAAAACCGAACCGAACCAATTGATGGTGATCAAGATTACGAAGATGATGAATGAAGATTGGGACTACACTTTTAGTGATTTTATATTAACAACTTTGTTGAATTTTAAACTCAACTACTCTAGCAACTATTTATTCGTGTGGTTCCACGTAACACGCACTTATTTTTGTTGTTTGAATTCAACATGCGGTGCTATAATACGCGTTTACAAGCTTAAAATCATCATTTCCACTTTTAAATTTTTTTTGCAATGTCTACTTAGAATTGAAAAAAAAAACCCGACTATAACCGAACCGAAACCGAAAATAACCGAAAAACCCAAACCGAACAGTTTGTATATTCAAGAAACCGATGACTTCGGTTTCGGTTTTGCCTAATAACAAAATCGGACCGTGCTCATATGGTAGTTTGGGTACTTCTTGCTGTACAATTTGTGTGCATATTTGGAGAAATAATATATGCAAACAGTAAACACTTTGTATTGGAATAACCTAATTTTATCTTGTTTAGTTTTGTTTTTCTTTTTTTTTTTGGTTATAGATGTCATTGAATGCACAACTTATAAGCTTCACATGTATTGTTATTTAACACCTCTATATATTAATTTGTTAATTAACAGGCTCTTCCAATGTACCTGGACAAGATTTTTCATCCAGCTGTTGCAGTGTTGCTGTCTGTGACTTTTGTATTAATTTTTGGAGAGGTATTTAATGTGATCATATGATGGTTCTCATTGTTACAGTATGCTATTTTACATGATCAACACTAAAAGTATTGTAAAATGGCAGATAATCCCGCAAGCAATATCAGCAAGATACGGCCTTGCTGTGGGTGCTGATTTTTTTGGGCTTGTTCGAGTTTTAATGTTCATTTGCTATCCTATTGCTTATCCTGTTGGAAAGGTATATCATGCAACTCGGTTTAGTAACTAACTTTAGCTTATGTGGCAAGAATTATGTAAAAAGCAATTTTTTTTGTTAATATTAGATGTGGCAAATATGCAGGTTTTAGATGCTTTAATCGGGCATAATGATACCCTGTTTCGGCGTGCCCAGTTGAAAGCACTTGTCTCCATACATGGTCAAGAGGTAAATAAACATCCTTGATTGGTTGTTTGTGGCATAATGTTACAAGTTGGCTAGATGCTGAAATTTCGACCGTTTACTTGTATATGGGTCAATTTGAGTTATGCTTTTATCTTAAACGGGTCAAACAGAAACAGTGGGTCCAAAGTTACAAATTGACCAAAGGTAGCTGTTCAACGTATTTACTTATGAACGAGTCAATTTATGTTGTCTCAAAACTGGTCAAATAGGAAAATAGCTGGTCAAACTGGTGCAGCGCATTGAAAATTGCTATCAATATTTTAAATTATGTTGATCAAGATCTAAATTGTTTGTACAACACTCTTTGATTTACATTTCATTATTTTTAAAAAGCTAAGTAATGAACAAAAGCCGTTTACAGGTCAGCCCAACTAACCCACTCAGTAGCCCATAAACAAAAATGGCTTGTTTCAGCCCAGGCCCAGTTTTTCCACCCGTTCATCTTTCTACTTCTAAGGTGGCATATGCTTATAAATATCTAACGCATTTAGCTAAAACTTGAGAGGCCTATAAGCAAATAGTGGATTACCAATGTTCTATGGTTTGATTCTTTCACTGTAACAATATATTTTGTTTTTTTTAATATCATGATAGGCTGGTAAAGGGGGTGAACTTACACATGACGAGACTACCATCATAAGTGGAGCACTTGATTTGACAGAAAAGGTATACTCGGTTGTAAATAAATTAATATATTGTTGTAAAATTTCCTCTATAATGCAAGTTCTTTAGAGAAGGCTATAGTTAAACATTATCTTGAATACCGTTCTTTTGAGCAATTTGATTCCGGATATGTTTCTTTGCCAAATATCTCATTTGTTTGACTTGATATTCAAGTCTACTTGGTTGGTCCAAAATCATCTTGATTTGCGAGTTAACTCAAATGAATCACACAAGTTGAACAACTAAGACTGATGAGCATGGGAAGATTCCAAATTGAATTGAGGACTACCAAAAACTTGAGTACAAGGGAACCAATCTGAGCCCTTTTGTCCAAAATATGATTAAAGAGATGACATGCGAATATACACATTCACATGTGGACACTTTCATTCACTTGTGATTCTCTACGATAGCCCTTTACTTTTTTGATCAAAGTTTAGATTAGTCTCTTGTTTTGTGGCTCTAGTTAGTTTATTTGTCTGTTACGTTTGTGTTAAACAAGATGATGAAATTGATAGAACATATTGGAATCTTTGTAGACTGCAGAGGAAGCAATGACACCCATTGAATCAACATTCTCATTGGATGTTAAATCAAAACTGAACTGGTGAGTTTTGTCACCATGTCTTTCATGCTTTTGTAAGTACATAATAAGGTTCAAACTATTAGGGGTGAAAACGAGCAGAGCTTGCCACGCTTAACTTAAAGAGAGCTTGAGCTCGGCTCTCGAGTAGTTTTTCAAGATTGAGCCGGCTCTTGTATTATTTATTAAATAACTTATGTATGCACATTTTTAGCTATAGTTTTTATATATATTTATTATTACAATTTTTATCTATAGCATAACATGTATTATTTAGTTATATTTATCATAATTGTATATATAATAGTTATTATGTAAATATGTTTATAATTTATTAAAAGATGCTTTGTAAATAATAGGCTTGTGTCGAGCTCTGTTTTGAACTTGTATAAGCTTGGTTGAGTTCGAGCTTTTAGCCAGCTGATCTTGAGTAGCTCCTGCGCAGCTCAACTCGTATAAACCACTACATAGTACACTCCATTTATTTGACATGGTTTACATAATAGACTCACTTATATCAGAGTAGACATTTCTTCACCTTATATTAATGTTCATTTTGTTAATTTGCAATATTTGTATCTGATATTATTTAGGGAAGCATTTGGAAAAATTCTTGCTAAAGGCCATAGTCGTGTTCCTGTTTATTCTGGCAACCCAAAGAACATCATAGGACTCTTACTGGTATGTTTTGAAAATCTACTTAGTGTCTCAACTTTTATATGTATTGTTTTTTTCTTTTTAAATTATTATCTATTTTTGTAAAGTAGGGCTTGTTTTTTTTTTCACCTGGTAGGTGAAAAGCCTTCTTACAGTTAGAGCAGAAACCGAAACTTCAGTTAGTGATGTTTCTATTAGGAAAATCCCCAGGCAAGTTTGTATTTTTTGAATTCTTGAAGGTTTATGTTGAATTAAACAATACCAACTTTTCATTTTTTATCAATTAAGTCCCTAAAGTTATCCTTTTGAGTGGTTTATTCTACTAAGAGTTTTTTTTTTCCTATTGCAAAGTGCAAACATATATAAAAGGAAAAATGTTTTCTAAATTAGCACATAGTTCTCTTGACTTTATTTAAACCATTAGATTTCTTAAATTATGAAAGCTCAACTAAAAATACGCCCCCTTTTGCATGATTGAGTTCCTAAACCGTGTTAAAACCAACAAATAGATACTTTTTTGCATGTTAATACTCTTAAATTATATACGAAGGGCATTTTCGTTAAGTTTTTATACATTTAGGGACCTGAGCAGGCAAAAATAAAGTTTATGAACTAATATGCGAAAAAGGGTTAAGTTATGGACTCGTCAGTTTATCCGTGTTTTAAACTTTTTAATAATAGAAATACACATTTGTGACGAAACCACTAAGGATAAATTAACTTTTGAGACTTAAATAATGAGTTGTGGGAAGAAGTTTGGTTAATTTTAAAATAAACCCTTTACTTAAATAATTAAATTTGGCTAACATTTTTTTATTTTATTTTTCAGGGTTCCAGCAAACATGCCATTATATGACATCCTTAACGAGTTTCAAAAGGGCGGAAGTCACATGGCGGCTGTTGTTAAAGTGAAAAGCAAGAATCATCTGCCTGTTGATGTTAGTGATCGAAAATTAGTCGGGAAAAATAGAAATAAAAATAAAAATTCACAACTAACTAAACCATTGTTGCCCACACTTGAAGAAGAGCCAAATGTCGTGGTCGACATTGACAAGACTTTAAATACAACGGTGCAACATATGGACCCCACAACAAAAAGTTCAAGATGTGTTAGTGATGATGTGGAAGATGGAGATGTCATTGGTATTATCACCCTGGAAGATGTTTTTGAAGAACTTCTACAAGTAACTTACTGACTCTTAGTTTCATACATAATCTTTCTAATTTTCAAACTTTCACACACACACACACACCGACACACGCACACACAGACGCCCGCGCGCGCTTGAATATGTATCAATGTGTGTGCATTTATGTATATGGGTGTGTATACATACATAAACTTTAAGAACTCTTAACAACCAATCATTTTATTTATGTTATATATAATAAAGTAATATTTAATATATATAATCAGTAAATAAAATGATTGGTTGTTAGGAGTTTTTAAATTTTATGAATTCTAAAGAGATGTAAACAATATATATATATATATATATATATATATATATAGAAAATGGTTCTAATAAGAATAAGGGGTTTCCTAGGAATTGTAAGAGCCAATAAATTTTTGACATTTGGCATTACAAATTATGGTGAAAGAATATTTCTATGAAACTATGTCGGTTATAATGATGAAAGAGTAATTCTAGGAAATTATTTCGGTTATTGGTAATTTTAAATCTTAACCATTGATTAACATGATTCAATGGCTATGATTTATTCCTAGTCTTCCTAGGAAACTACTTATTTTTAGAATAACCCTTCCCTATATATATATATATATATGGTTAGTATCATTTGAGAACTCTAATATATTTTAAGAACTTTGAGAACTCATCTAGACCATAGATAATTTAATCAACGGTATAAAAGAATAGTGGCATTTGTGCAATTAAATAAAAGGTTATGGACAATAATTAAGTAAGAATAGGGTATTATAGTGATTAATTTTATTCTCTTAATGTTTCCTATAATTACTCTCTATTTCTTGACTTAAATTAACTAACTCTTTTAAATTGATTTTCTTTCACCCTAACCATCTACGTAACTAAGATTGTTTAGGCCATAGGATATAATTTAATTTATGTGTATGGTTCAAATTTCAAGTAATGTTAATATTATTTCGGTCTTCACATATTTGAAGGTAATTAATTTGGATAATTAGGTCCACTGTTTTGTATTATATCACGTTGGTGGTTCATGCTAGTTAATTTCATTCGATTTCTTGGTAGATGATCTTAATATTGTTGTTTTCTTGGTAATATAAAAGGGGATATATATCACACATATATAATTTATAGGTGTTGAAATTTACATATATGTAAATAGTTGGGTTACGTAATCGCTTACATATATGTGCATTAAACACATAAAATTGATGGATTACATATATACATTTACTTGAGTTAAAAGAAAATACTTTTTATCTAAAAGTGATGGACCGTGTGTGAATGCATAGTAATTAATTTTTAAATAGTTTTAAAGGTGCACATATGTAAACATCTATGTTTGTGTTACCTACAAATGCATAAACATCTATGCACATATGTGTAAATGTCGATTTGAATAATGTCTGAATAAATATAAACGTTAGTTTCTTATATCTACTTTTTTTCATGCATATATGCAAATTGGATAACATGATTATTTTGAAAGTGGACGATTAGTATGAAAATTTACATATTTTTAATTTTTTTGTAATGTGTTTTCATCTTGAACAAATTGATAATTAGTTAAAAATGTATATGTAAATTGGATGACATGATTATTTTGAAAGTGGACGATTAGTATGAAAATTTACATATTTTTAATTTTTTTGTAATGTGTTTTCATCTTGAACAAATTGATAATTAGTTAAAAAAAATTACATAAATGTAAATGATATATTACTTGTATGTACAACATCTAGATATATATGTGTAAAAATATGATATCATCAATCGGTTAAAGTGAAAACAAAATAGAGAAAAGAGAGAAAAAGTTAATTAGTTATTGGAGAGAGAAATAATTTGAAGTTTACCAATATGTCATTCTCATTTAAATTTTAGTTTTAAGGTTAAATAAATAATGAGTGGTTGAGATTAGTTTAAATGAGGACATATTGGTAAACTCCAAATTGTTTATTTATTTAACCTTAAAACTAAATTTAAATGAGAAGGACATATTGGTAAACTCCAAATTATTTCTCTCTTCAATAACTAATTAACTTTCTCTTTCTTCATATTCGTTTACCCATATTGATGATATATAGCCTACATTTACAAATACGTAGATGCTATACATATATGTAAATATACCATTTACATTTATGTAAATTCTGAAACTGATTTTCAATTTATTCAGATGAACGTACATTTAAAAAATGTAAATTTATATACTCATCATATATTTTCAAAACAATCTTAACATCCAATTTACATGTGTTGTAACAAATATAAGAAACCAACATTTATTTGGCCATTATTCATATGGCATTTACACATATACGCATAGATTTTTATGCATGTCTAGGTAACAAAAATATAGATGTTTACATATGTGCACCTTCAAAACTATTTAAATATTTTTTATTTTACATTCACATACAAGTTAATCACTTTCAAATTAAAAAATATTTTCTTTAACTCAAGTGAATGCTTATAGGTAATCCATCAATCATTCAACTATATATGTTAATGCACATGTATGTAATCGGTCACATACACATGTTACGTAATCCAACTATGACATACATGTAAATTCTAACACCTGTATGTAAACCAACTATATATGATTAGTATATCATCCCCTTTACATTTACCAAGATAACAACAATATTAACATCGTATACCAAGGAATTAAATGAAATAGTAGCATGAACCACCAACAATATTAACATGGATGATATAATACAAAACTAATGGAACTAATTTCTTAATTATTCAAATTAATTACTTTGAAATCTGAGTACCGAAATAATATTAACACTACTTAAAATCAGGACCATACACATAAATTAATTATATCCTATGGTTAAAACAAACATAGTTACGTAAATGATTGTTAAGGGTGAAAGAAAGTCAAATTTTAAAACAGTTGGTAAATTTGAGTCAAGAAAGAGAGTAATTTTAGTAGATATTAAGAAAGAGAACAAATTAATCCTTATAATACCCTTTTCTTATTTAATTATTATCCATAATCTTTTACTTAATTACACATATGCCACCACTCTTTTGAACCATTGATCAAATTATCTATGGTCTAGATGAGTTCTCAAAATTCTTAAAATATATTAGAGTTCTTAATTGATATAACAATCAATCAATCAATCATGCCCAGTAAAATCCCACCGACAGCAAAGCTATAAGTAGGGCCTGGGGAGGGTGGGATGTAGGCACACCGTACCTCTATCCAAAGGAATAAAGAGGTGGCTTCCAGAGAGACCCTCGGCTCTAAGTACATGTGTATGAAGCAAAATAAAGGAAATCAAAGTTTAACAGTTATATAAAAACTACTACTAATTATAATAATATTAATAATAAGATCACAGTTTAACAGCTATATAAAAGCTAATAATAATTATAATAATAATAATAATATATGTAAGGGAAATACCATTATGGTATGTGACCTAAATAAGTTAAGTCGAAGCCCTAAGGTATTCAATTCTCTCTAAAAATCCTTAAGTTTAATTCTACTTCTCCACGAATTCCTATCCTCAACCATGTCCTCGGAGAGGTTTAGCTCTATCAAATCATGCCTAATCCTCTCATCCCAAGTCAATTTCGGTCGTCCTCTACCCCTCCTCCCCTCTACAGTAATGTTTTCTACGGATCTAACAGGATTTGTCGTCTGTCTTCTCTTTACATGTCCAAACCATCTCAATCTCCACTCTCTTATCTTGTCTGCTATGTTCGCCACCCCTAATCTCTCGCGAAACACAACGTTTCTTATTCGGTCTAGCCTTGTGTGCCCACACATCCAACGTAGCATTCTCATTTCTGCTACCTCCATCTTCCGCACTTGTGCCTTCTTGATGGCCCAACAATCTGTTCCATATAGCATTGCAGGTCTAACTGCCACCCTATAGAATTTTCCCTTTAGTTTAGTCGGGAAACTCTTGTCGCACAATATACCTGTGGCTGCTTTCCATCTACACCATCCTACCTGAACTCGGTGGGTCACATCACTGTCTAATTCCCCATCGGTCTGTACAAATGATCCTAAATACTTGAACTTCGTTACCTGCGGGACCACCTGCCCTTCAATTGTGATCTGTGCGTCTTCATTGTCGTTTATCCCACCAAAATCACAGTGGAGGTACTCCGTCTTAGATCGGCTAATCTTTAAACCTTTTGTCTCTAAGGTTGTTCGCCACTCCTCAAGCCTCATGTTTAGATCTTGTTTTTTCTCAGCAAGTAACACAATATCGTCTGCGAACATCATGCACCACGGGAGAGTCCCCTGAATCGACTTTGACAACTCATCCAAGACTACCGCAAAAAGAAACGGGCTCAACGCTGACCCCTGGTGAAGACCTACCTCTACAGGAAAGAAATCAGTATCCCCCACTGGCGCACGGACACTTGTTTCACTCCTGGTATACATATCCATAATTATCTCTATGTATTTCCTGGGCACTCTTCTACCCTCCAAGCACTCACAGAGCACCTGTCGTGGCACACTGTCGTAGGCCTTTTCTAGGTCAATAAACACCATATGTAGATCACGCTTCTTCTCCCTATACTTTTCCATTAATCTTCTTATAAGGTGTATTGCCTCTGTGGTGGAACGCCCCGGCATGAAGCCAAATTGGTTGACCGTAACCTGAGTTTCTCGTCTAAGTCTAACCTCAATCACTCTTTCCATAGCTTCATAGTATGACTTAGTAGTTTGATTCCTTGGTAGTTACCACAACATTGGGCGTCTCCTTTGTTCTTATAGATAGGAACTACAACGCTGCTCCTCCACTGGTCTGGCATCTTACCTGATTTGAGAATACTATTGAACAGAGTAGTTAACCACATGACTCCTTCCTCCCCCAGACACTTCCACACCTCGATGGGTATGTTGTCTGGGCCAACCGCCTTAGACCTTCCCATCCTCCTAAGTGCATCCTTCACCTCTTCTCGTGTGATCCGTCGGCAGTAGCAGTTATTCGATTGTTGTCGTTGAAAGTTTGTGTTGTCATGTTCTTCTTGGTAAGCTCTCCCATTGTTAAAAAGATTGTGGAAGTAGGTTTGCCATCTTAGCTTGATGTCCTGCTCCTTGACCCGTACATGCCCATCTGTATCCTTTATGAACTTCACCGGTCCTAGATCTTGCCTTCTACGCTCCCTGGCTTTGGCAATCTTAAACATAGCATGTTCCCCCTCTTTTGTTTCTAGACTTTCATACATCCGTTTAAAGGCCGCCTTCTTTGCTTCCGCCACTGCCTTCTTCGCCTCTATCTTGGCCGTTTTGTAGTTGTCCTTCAATTCCACTCGCTCCTCCTCATTCGTGCACCTCATTAGCTCCCTAAAACATCCTTGTTTGTCCCTTATCTTGTCTTGCACTGCGTCATTCCACCACCAAGATTCCTTATGCCCACTTGTCTTTCCTGTTGTGACCCCGAGAGTCTTTCCACCACCAAGACTCCTTAATTGATATAACCATATATATATATATATTTTCTTTTAAAGTTTTGTAATATCATATTAGGTCCTTCAAAACACTAAACATATCATATCTGCCTGTAATAAATAAAACAAATCAGTTGGCTATAACAATGTGCTTCACTGGATAAACAAATAGGAGAACGTTGTTATTGTGAATCATCTCAACACATAATGTTCTCTTCGCTTATCAATGTAACAAACTGACAGCAACTGATTTTTTCTTATTTACTATCGACCGGGTAAATATAATACTGTGAAATTTAAAAGCTTTTATATATTTTCCATAAGTTTTGCTAAGTAGTCTCCCTCATTCACGCAGGAGGAAATTGTTGATGAAACTGATGTGTATGTGGACGTACATAAAAGGTGCATGTGCGCAGAAACATTTTTTGTTCGGTTATTCGTTCAACATTTCTAGGCGATCTAAAAACTTTTCTTCAAATTATTTTGTAAAATGTTTCAGAATACGTGTGGCTGCCGCTGCTGCTGCCTCATCTGTAGCTCGTGCTCCCTCAACCCGAAGACTAGCTGCTCAAAGACCCATGGTATGTTTTCATTAATTTTGTTATATAAAACTGTTTTTCAAAGTCTGTTAATTTTAGTTTTTTATTTATTTTTGTAATAGTATTATATTGTGATTTTAACATATTAAATATCATTTCCGTACCATGGAGGTAGTTAATAAAGCGATTTCTTTAATTTATATATACATCACAAGCAGTGTATCTTATTGATTTGTTGGTTTTTTTGATCAATTTACCAGGGGGTCAAAGAAGAAAAGGACGTCCCACGGGTGCTGTAAGCCTGTAATGGTCTAATCTAATAAGCATGCTCAGAAGGATGAACTGCAGTAGTTGTAGTAGTAGAAAAGTTAATTCGCCCATTACCGTGTAAATGTTACAGTAAGGGTGAAAAAAAAAAGAAGCTAAATAGCTAAATTGTAAAAACTTAACAGCTATCTTTTTCAAATACTGTTAATTCGGAGGCTCATGAAAACCAGAATCAAAAGAACCACTTTTTGACCCTGGAATCATATCTCAGTAATTTGTCGTTTCATCATGTAATCTACTTATGACTTGCTAAAAGCTCGAGTCTGAATTAGAGCATGTTTAATAATAAGACGTGAGCCGAGCTTTTGTGATTGACTAAGCTCTAGGGATGGCAATGGAGGGGTTTGGGACGGGTTTAGCGAATCCCAAACCGATACTCGATTATAAATTCTTGTTTCAGTAGGGCGCAGAGACTTTGTCAGGTTAACATATATTTAGAGCTCTAGATGACTGTTGGTGACTTGAGATATAATTTGTTAGATTTACCCATCTTAGCAACTGATATTTTAGATCTATATTTGCAACATATGGGTGCCAGGGAATGCAATGATAATGCGAAAATTTATTTTATTTTCACCTATCAGTTCACATATTTAATACTTGCAACTGTATAATCAACAAAACTAGATTATATGTGGAGGAACGGCTAAATAAAACGTTTTTTAAGTAAGCCTAAATAAGATTTAAAGAAAACAGGTTGAAGTTGTATATCCTTTTTAAGTTTAAAATTTTAATTTAAGTGTCACGCGATTTAAAACCCAAATGACTCCTAACTTAAAGATCTAATCTAAAAGCTATAAATTCTTTGTTATGGATCATCAGAACTAAGAATATATACATGTATATATATTGCTTGTACACTTGTATTATAAGTTTGACCTACTAGATCTCTGTTTATACCCAAGACGCCTAAGAACAAAGAAACGGCTACTCAAGGTGGTTCATGCTAACTAACTTCGTACCTTGAATTCATGCATTGCTTATTTCAAATCACAAATTCACATTGAAAACTTTGTGTATATTATTAACTAGATTTTATCCCCCGGGGTTGTTTAACCTTATTCGTTATTAATATTTATATATATTTTAGAATTTTCATTTTATTTATTGTAAGAAAGTTAATAACATGATTGAGGTTTGATGATAAAAGAGTTTCACAAATAAATAAGATGTTATAATCCGGTTTAAAAGTTATATGGGTTTAGCGATACCCATGACCCGTTTATTTTTTCTTTTTACTATAAAGTTGTATCTTAATAATAAATAATATATTTTTTTTAAATAAGATATTATTTTTTAATATATTCCTATTTTTTAGGAAAATATTTGGTGAGATTATTTTTTTTAATTTAATGAGATGTTATAACCCGTTTAAGGACTATTTGGGTTTGATGAGACCCGTACCCATGAATTTGGGTCAAATGTATGAGAAACCTCCATTTACTAATAAAGTAATATGGTGACTTGAGAGAATTTAGTGAGGTTTCGTTTATATATATTTAAGGTTTAATATTAAGATAATCTGTTTGAACTACAACAATTATTAAAAACTCACAGAAGAAAAAAGTGTGAAATTCATTCTGGATGCATCAAGAAAGCAGTTGGAACTTGAAAATCAGCTGGCTAACACTCAAACTCCAAGACATTCTTCCCGAAATCCATCTTCAGTTACTGAGCCTGCAAGACATGTCTCATCAAGCCCAATAATCATCAAATGGAGTTGTAACAAAGCTACATCATGTCACACCCCGATCAAAAACGTCGGAACATTCCCGGGCACGACGTGATTGTTTCAATGCACAAAACACTATTAAAGTGTCAATATTTAAATAACAAATTTATTTCACTTAACATCATAACACAACACAACTTGTTCATTACAAAATAATACAAAGTACGGATAATAAATAGTTTAATTTAACTAATAACCTAACGGCACAAAATAAATATAGCGTCTTCAAATCTTCATTCAGCCGATAATCAAACCTGTAACGTTGCATAAATTATATTTTGTCAACACGAATGTTGATGAGCATTTCCATTATTTTTGTATATATAATATGAGGCAAAATCCACAATTCTTATGTGAAATCATAAATAATAACAACCATTGCGGTATATAAATTATAAATAATCGAGGCTCCTTTCAAATAGTTAAAAATACCAAATTACAAGGAGGAGCGCATGATCATACTTATTGAGGATGAGGATGAGACCAACCAATAAAAGCAATAAACATTTAGCAATTAATCATATAAGGCATATAACACATAATCTAGCAATTATTCTAAGTAACACATAAACTAGATTTGTGGTTTGAGAATCCAAGTCATCATTTTTGTTTACGTAAGTATGCAAGCTACTCCCAAAGTATAAAAGAAAAAACGGGGATGAAATCACTCACTTGGACAAAGTGACGTCGATGAAGAAAACTAATAATATTCAAGAAAGCGAGCCGACGGTTTAACGAGCATGTCCTAGATTGAAAGATCTGGAGTTAATATTGAGTCTTGAAGATGAAAAATAAATGATATAAAAGTGCATAAAAACAAGGCTTGGGGTTTTGGGAGTTTAAGTTATATTTTACATGGGTTTTACATAAAATGCGGTTAAATAAAGTAAGCGTAACATAAAATGGGTTTTACATGAAACCGGGTTTTTAATGTTTAGTTTTACTCAATCTATGTTAAGTTTTACATATGGGAGTTGGTTTAGTGCAAGTGTGCACGATCCCGCTAATGTAAGTATCAAAATTCAACTTTTAAAGATTTGTTTGGTTTAGTCGGTTAGGGATTAGATAAAGCAACAAATCCACTTCCAACTTCCAAAACATTTAAATACATGAATGAATTAAATAAAATCAGTAGCTTAAACAAGTTTAAGAATTTTTGTTAATTAAAGTCCCAAACTCGGGTTTAGTGTAAGTCGGCCCGATCTCGGTATAAAACCAAGTTTGGTTCCGACATACCGTAATCTTAGAAAAATAAATAATATAAAGTGAAAAATGAGTTAAAAAGGTTTGGGAAGATTTTTGGTGGTTTGAACGGTGATTAGCTCGTTAAGACGAGTAGTTCGACTTTCACTTGGTTTTTACCCGAAACTTGGTTTAAGCTAAGATTTGTTCCAACACTTCCAAAATCTTAAGTAATATGAGAAATATATAGTAAAACATAACTAAAAAGATAGGTTGAACTTTTGGTGGTTTGAACATTGACTAACTTGTTAAAACAAGTGTTCGGTTTTACTCGGTTTTTACCCGAAACTTGGGTTCAAGCTAAGATTTGTTCTACACTTCCATATCAACCATATAATAGCTAAGATATAAAGAAAAAACTCAGATCGAAAGTGTGTCATACAATATCTTTGTTTAAAAGTTAAATAAAGTGCTTAAATGAGTGTTCGGTTTGAATCAGTCATTGACTCGGTATGAAATCGAGGATGTTACCACATTTCCGACAGCACAGAACTAAGATATAAATGAAAACTCAGATTTAGAATGTTTTCATGCAACATGGTTGTTCAAAAGTTAATTAAAGTGTTTAAACGAATGTTCGGTTTTGGTTCGGCCCTTGACTCGGTATGAGACCGAGGATGGTTATCACATGTCAAAAACCATAGAACTAATAGGAAAGTAAAATTTCCAGATCTAAGCTCAAACAAGAAAGTTAAGTGAGTAAACTTCCCTAAAGCGACCCAAACGAGCCTAACATGCAAAAATAAGTATTTGAAGGTCCAAACACCTTAAACAAAGATGAAAATGGTTTTCTTAACATAAATTAACTTATAACAGCTGAAAGTAACAAGAAAAATATACCCGAAACGGATTGAAATGCAAGATCCGGTTCCGTCGGCTTTTAAGTCGAACTTAAGCAAAACTAGCTAGAACAACTTGCAAGCTTAAACAATTTGAGAGAGAAGGGTGAAAAGGTGAAGGGAAAAATGGCTGAGATGTGTGGGTATATTTATGGGGGAGGATTAGAGTTTGAAGGGTTGGATAAAACCTTTATCTAATGGGTAACCGGTACACTTTGATTCTTTATTTAAAAATAATTAAAATATGTTTTAAGCTATATAAATTATATCCAGAGATAATATCAAGTTTGGTGGCTTCTTAATATAATTATGGGCTAAGTCTTGGTCGGTTTGGATAGTTAAAACACGAGTTCAGGCCTTAAACAAACTTAAATGAACCAAAAATGTTAAAAAAACTGATTTTTCTTTGCTGAACTGATCTGTTGGCTGCTGTGCAGCAGGATGAGACCAGATGCACGCGCCACGTGAGGTAGGGTTGTCGGCCAAACTTTTCTTTTTGGCAATTTTAGTCCTTGTAGTTCGTTTTAGGTCGTTTTGAGCACAAAATGAGTGTTTTAAACACCGTTAAAAACTTTAGAACGAAACGACAAGTATGAAACATGATTATAACATAAAATTCTTTGTTTTATTAATATCTAAAGATCCGAAAAACAAAACGAATCTGGTTTACATTACAGAAACAAATACAAATCGAACCGAAAATGACGATTGCCACGCATCATGCATCACTTTAGATATGCTCAAATGACCCCTTCTCACAATGAGAATGCATATAACCCTATTCCGGTCAATTGAATGGCAAAACGGTACGTCTAAAGTTTTTTAACTTTGGAATGAATTACTTGGGCTAACTATTGAAGTGCAAAAGAATATTTTGGATTTGCCTTTGGAGAAAGAAGATGATGTCCTTGGTCACAACTTGAATTATAAACTATAGGGCAGATCAGAGAAAGAATTCTAGAAATAAGTGAAGACTTTAATACATGGTTTGAATATCATAAGGGGGAGATTCCTAAGTATGATAAAGAACTTATGTGTCAAAGACCAAACAAGTTATCTACTATTGATTGTTCTTCACTA
This sequence comes from Bidens hawaiensis, assembly GCF_021521415.1. Classification (NCBI taxonomy): domain Eukaryota; kingdom Viridiplantae; phylum Streptophyta; class Magnoliopsida; order Asterales; family Asteraceae; genus Bidens; species Bidens hawaiensis. The sequence continues at coordinate 305,503 of NW_027494043.1, forward strand.
GTAATTAATAAACGTTAACAACTACTCTCTCCAACGACTGAAGCCAGAAAGGACTGATAGAGACATTAAACAATTGAAGATTAAAAAAGTGTTGATCATGAAGAAAGACTTCTTGAAGAAACAACTAATATGCAACATCAGTTGTTCCCATTAAATCTGTATTTTCTTAGTGACTTTTTATCAGTTGTTTAAATGTAACACTGTCTATTGTATGATGATCAGTTGTTCATAACTGACAATCAAGTTTGGTATTTAGGTAGAGTTTGCTTTCTAGGTGATATCATTACTTAGCTCATTAGTGGTTTGTGTACTTGTATAAATAGATCATGAGAGTCTCATGATCTTGTAGAGCTTGATAGTACGAATCCGAACAAATTGCTGTCTCATGATCTTGTAGATGATGTGGGCCCAAGTATTGAAGACCGGGCTATTATGTATTTGGAGGCCCAAGATCACGCTATAAAAGGTGGCCCACGAAAACGGGCATAACTTGGCCCACAAAGCTCCGTTTCAGGCCTATTACCAGTCAAATCGAAGCTTGAGACGAGGAGCACTTTTGGCAAACGCCTACGGCGGTTTGGCCCCAGTCCGAAGCCCAAAAACGCCTCCTAAATAAAGTTTTGGCCTTTTATGTTTTTTCAGCACTTTTTATGTATTGTTTTTGGGTTTGTGTCACACCCCGGTCGTAATGGCGGAAAACCGAGGCGTGGCGACTAGGTCGTGATTGATTGAGCACAATAGTATAAAAGTCTAAATGCATAAACATAACCAAACTGTCAAATATTACATCATCCAGGTAACATGAAACAAATTGTTTTAATACAAAATATCAAGTTTCCAAACAACTCCTAGCCTAGCCTTCATCTCTCTAAGGCCTCTATCAGCTATTAGCTACTTCCTGCTTCATTTCCTGAAAACATGTAATAAAACGTCAACTACAAAAAGTAGATGAGTGAATTCATAGGTTAACTAATACTGTAGTGATAAGCCCTACACAAGCATACTAGGCTAAGTTGTAGGGGTTTATATATAGGGTGTACCATCGGCTAACCCACCACTCCTACAACTTATCCTACTATGCTTGGTATGCTTATCATCTCAACTGAATCTGCAAGAGTTTCGTATAAAGATTCCAATTATTGTTTCCATGCATGCAGGAGGAACGGTATCAAGGATATATGTATAAGATACCCAAGAATCATATGTAACCATGCCATGATGAAAAATGATAATGATGCATAATGATCACACAAGACCTGACATCGACCCCACACAAGACCACACTATGCTACTTGATTTCCTTGATGGTAACCCAAATCGATCACTTTGGGTACCATGAGAGAATTCTAAAGCGTACTTTAGTATCTCTTGGATTCCTAATCGATCACTTAGGAGATCCTTCGGATCCTTAATCGAACACTTAAGAGATCCTTCGGATTCTTAATCGAACACTTAAGAACCCCATAGGTCACGTGTATTCTAAATCGATCACTTTAGAATCCCACATCTAGTGACGGCCTGTCTACCAATCGACCACTTGGAGATCAAACCTATGCACTATTGTGACCTATATTGCCACTGTTCACACGATCACAAGACTGACCAATGAATAATGTGTTTTCATGATAAAGTATAACGGGTACATGACTTTGATTTCCAAACGTCCAATGTTCCCTAAACGCTGAGTGATTCCCATATTTACTCCTGAATATTTGATTATGCATACACAACTTCCGAGAAAGTTAAGGTACGCGTAACCTGCCATGATTACTTGTTTTCCCAATGTTCATTGTTTGCAAAAGATTTGTCAAGTGTTTATGATAAGTAATGTTTGAATAAATGTGTTTTGTCAAAACGTGTACATTTACCATGTTTTCACCCCCAATGATTTGAAAGGCTTTAAAAGAAAAATGGGGGCTATGAACTCACCTTGTTGACTAGGTGTGGTTGCTAGGGCGGTCGGGTGCTGTCAAACGTCGATCCTCTAAGTCTAGACAAGGACATAATAAGTTAACAACGCAGTTTAAGTCTAAGAGTGTAAGCCTTACACGATCTCGAGCAAAAACTAGGTTTTAAAGACGAAACAGCTTGGTTCTGACCTGATTCGATCGAATAGGAACACATTCGATCGAATAGACACACATTCGATCGAATAGGAACACATTCGATCGAATAGACACACATTCGATCGAATAGAAACACATTCGATCGAATAGACAGACGTTCGATCGAATACGAAGCTCATTCGGTCGAATGAGTTGGAGACCATTCGGTTGCTTTCCTATTCGGTCGACTGGACTGGTTCGATCGACACATTCGATCGAATGAACTGATTCGATCGACTGGTTCGATCGAATGAACTGATTCGATCGACTGAAAGCTGGGCGACGGAGATACCCACGGGTTTTCCAGATTTTCCAGATTTTTGACCCAAAATCGAAGTTTTTGACATGGAAATGCTCGGGATTGAAAGGGGTATCGATTCCTAGTACTTTTAAACACAAAAGCTTGCATTTTGACACCAAAAATGACGGTTTTTGACCAAGAACACACTTGACACAAAAGTCGGAGTTTTTGCTCGATTCGGGGCGGGTTTTGGTTGTAAAAACGTATGATTTTCAAGAAGATCTTACCGACAACAACGATAAACAGATTGGTGGACTCGAATCTTAGATTGGATGACTTTCTCTCACTACTCTCTCTCTAGAAGTGGGAGTGTTTGGGTGGGAAGTGTTGGTGGAAATGAAAGAGATGGTGTAAGAATACTTGATTTTCCGCTTAAATACTCGGGTGACTCGGGTTCGGGTTTAGGCTACCGACGGGTCAAGACTAGTCGAGTTCATAAGTTTTTAAACAAACTAAAACTTTTTCAGCAAAACTTTTATAAACCATTTTCCGAATAATTATTTAAAATCTTTTTTTTTTTTTTTTTTTTTTTTTAAATAAGAACATTTTATTTTTCAAAAGCATAAAAATTAATATTTTCCAGGCGTAAATGTCGTTTTATAAAATAAACATTTCAAATGATAAAAGCAGATTTCTCCAATGATATGGGTTCCGAACTTATCGTCCAGAACCCCAAAGTGTATAGTTTCCGATGATTCCTTGATTTTTGTCTACCAGTCAAATTCCAGGGCGTTACATCCTCCCCAACTTAGGGGAATTTCGTCCCGAAATTTAGCTTTTTAGTATACTTGATGCATCGATGATTAAGATTACATGATCCCATGATGACCACTATGCGCCACCACTTCTAATATTCGTCTCAGGCACCACCCAAATCAAGCCGAAGGGGCTTATATATAGGGTGTACCAGCGGCTAACCCACCACTCCTTCAACCTTACTTGGGTGTTTCCTTCGACTCCTATTAGATCAATGACACACAGGACGACACACTATTTTCCACTACGAGGCATCATCCTCAAGCTTTACATCAGACATATTCATTTCGGATTGAAGGGGTTTATATATAGGGTGTACCAGCGGCTAACCCACCACTCCTTCAATCTTCCGCGAATATTACCCTCGGTAATTCTTGAATTCAATGTCTCACAGCTGCCACGCTAACTATAAGTCCCTAATTCCAGGTTTCGCTTCAGACATATTCAACTCGTGCCGAAGAGGTTTATATATAGGGTGTACCAGCGGCTAACCCACCACTTCTTCAACCTTTGTCGAATATTTCTCTACACGAACCTTGAGTTCACGACTTCTAGTTACACAATAGCATATTGCTTATACACGTATACACCTGTGACCTTGATGTAATTATATTCCGGACTATAATTACGAGCTCACCTTGTATCAATGTATAAGCTCTATTGTGTGCGGCTAGAAAATTTGACACGACACCACACACATACACACAACCATGCTCCATGAATGCAAGAATGAATGACAAATTTTTGGCTTAAATAATGTATAAATTTCCCCAAAATTCATATGATTGAGTAGATATGACTTGTGCTCCCAGCATGAGCCCTGAGTAGCCAAATTTGTGGATGCAAATAAAAGAATACTTATAAGCATAATAAGGCAACACGATATTCATTGAATAACACAATTATTTGATACATGCTGCAAATGTTATATTGACTTCTAGACAATAGATTACAAGAATAGAGACTAAGAGAACAGATGAGGGTATTTCTCCTTCATTTGATCTTCGCGTTCCCATGTAAACTCGGGTCCGCGTTTGTTATTCCATCGAACATTCACAAGCGGTATGCGGCTACGCTTGGTCTTCTTGACCTCGCGATCCAAGATTTCGACGGGTTCTTCAACAAAAAGCAGATTGTCGTTAATTCGAACCTCGTCGACGGGAATGAGAAGGGCCTCGTCAACAAGACACTTCTTTAACTGCGAAACATGAAAAACATTGTGAACTCTACCGAGTTCCGGCGGCAGCTCAAGACGATAGGCAACTGGTCCGATCCTTTCAAGGATTTTGAATGGTCCAACATACCTAGGAGCGAACTTTCCCTTCTTCCCGAAACGGACTACGCCCTTCCAGGGGGAAACTTTCAGCAGAACACGGTCACCAACTTGAAACTCGAGTGGCTTGCGTCGTTTGTCTGCGTAGTACTTATGCCGACAACGGGCGTCTTTGAGTCGCTGTTGAATGATAGCGATTTGATCGGTTGTTTCCTGTATTAGTTCCGGGCCGATGATCTGTGAATCCCCGGTCTCGGACCAACACAAGGGTGAGCGACACTTGCGACCGTAAAGAGCTTCAAACGGCGCGCATTTAATAGAAGAGTGGTAACTATTGTTGTAAGAAAATTCTGCCAGCGGCAGATGAGCTTCCCAACTATTACCGAATTCAAGGATACAAGCTCTCAACATGTCCTCTAGGGTTTGTATGGTCCTCTCGCTCTGCCCATCAGTTTCTGGATGATAGGAAGAGCTAAGCTTCACACTTGTCCCAAAGGCCTTTTGCAAAGATTTCCAGAACCTGGAAGAAAAACTGCTGTCGCGATCAGACGTAATGCCCTTAGGCACACCATGACGGGAAACGATCTCACGAATGTATATCCGCGCCAACTTTTCCGTAGTGTAGTCCTCACGAACCGGGATAAAGTGAGCGGATTTAGTTAGAATGTCCACAATAACCCAAATTGAGTCATGACCGCTAGGCGTCCGCGGTAGCTTGGTGATGAAATCCATAGCTAACTCTTCCCACTTCCACTGAGGAATAATAGGTTGCTGAAGCAGCCCAGACGGCCTTCGATGCTCTGTCTTGACTCGCGAACAAGTCAAACATCTCATCACGTATAAAGCGATGTCTTTCTTCATCCCGGGCCACCAATAATGAGGTTTAAGATCTTGATACATTTTGCTGCTGCCGGGATGAATCGAGTATCTGGACTTGTGGGCTTCACTTAGAATAAGCGTTCGAAGAGGCTCAGAGTTTGGGATCCATGCTCGATCAAGAAAATAGAGGATGCCGTCCAACTTGGTTTCGAATTTCTGTTCGGCTCCACACGACAAAACGCCCTTGAGATCTCCATTCACAAGCGCCTGATTCTGAGCTTCGCGAATTAAGGAGGGAAGATTGGATTGAATTCTAATAGAGTGCAGCTGGGTCCTTTCTTTACGACTCAATGCGTCAGCCACCACATTAGCCTTTCCCGGGTGGTAGCGGATTTCACAATCGTAATCGCTGAGAAGTTCGACCCAGCGTCGCTGCCTCATGTTCAACTCTTTCTGATGGAGGATGTGCTGCAAGCTCTTGTGGTCGGTATAGATGACACACTTCGTGCCGTACAGGTAGTGTCTCCAGATTTTTAAGGCAAACACCACAGCACCCAACTCGAGGTCATGCGTGGCGTAGTTCTTTTCGTGCACCTTGAGTTGTCGAGAAGCGTAAGCGATGACCTTCCCTCGTTGTATTAAAACGCAACCGAGGCCTTGATTTGAAGCATCGCAATAAACGGTAAAGTCATCGTCACCTTCCGGAAGCGATAGAATCGGTGCACGGCAAAGTTTATTCTTCAGAGTTTGGAAGGCTTCCTCTTGATCTCGTCCCCACACGAAGGGTTCTCCCTTCTGAGTCAGAGTGGTCAAAGGCAAGGCAATCCTGGAGAAGTTTGAGATAAATCGGCGGTAGTAACCAGCCAATCCAAGAAATGAACGGATTTCGGTAGGTGTTTTAGGCGCTACCCAATTTCTGATGGCTTCTACCTTGGCAGGGTCGACGTGTATGCCGTCGACATTGATAACATGTCCCAAGAATTGAACTTCCTTTAGCCAAAATTCGCACTTGGAGAACTTGGCATATAGTTGTTCCTTCCTGAGAAGCTCCAAAATAAGCCTGAGATGAAGCTCATGATCGGTCCTCGAACGAGAATAAATGAGAATATCGTCTATGAAAACAATGACAAACTGGTCGAGATATGGACGGCAAACGCGATTCATCAGATCCATGAAAATGGCGGGGGCATTGGTCATTCCAAAAGGCATAACCATGAACTCGTAATGACCGTAACGAGTTCGGAACGCAGTTTTCGGGATATCCTCTTCCAGAACACGCAATTGATGGTAACCAGAACGCAGATCGATCTTAGAGAAAAAACGTAGCACCCTGAAGCTGATCAAAGAGATCATCAATTCTCGGTAACGGGTACCGGTTTTTGATGGTCAGTTTATTAAGCTCCCGATAGTCAATGCACATACGGAAAGTCCCATCCTTCTTTTTGACGAAGAGTACTGGGGCTCCCCATGGAGACGAGCTAGGGCGAATGAATCCCTTGCCAAGAAGTTCTTGAAGCTGATTCGATAATTCTTGAAGTTCCAGCGGAGCTAGACGATAAGGAGACTTAGCAACAGGGAGAGCACCAGGAATAAGATCGATACGAAATTCCACCTGCCTGCTAGGAGGAAGTCCAGGCAGCTCATCGGGAAAAACATCAGAAAATTCACGCACGACAGGGAAGTCCTGCAGTCTCTTGACTTTGGATTCCTTGAGAGTAACACGGGCTAGAAATGCGGGATACTTCTTTTGAAGGTACCGACTGGCTTTTAAGCAAGAAACGATTCTTAGGCATCCACCCGACCTATCCCCTTGAATGGTTAGAATTTCACCAGAAGACAGAGGGATACGAATAAGTTTCTCGGCGCAGATTACTTCCGCGCGATTGCTAGACAGCCAGTCCATTCCCACAACTAGATCGAAGCTTCCAAGACGAAAAGGTATAAGGTCAATACTGAACGATGTGGTGACAAGAGTAAGGGTGCAATATCGAATGACAGACCTCACTTGTGTGGACTCTCCACTAGCAAGTTCAACAACCAAGGCAGGTTCCAACTCGGAAATTTTTAATTTCAGCAAAGGAACCAATTCGCAAGAGACAAAACTCCTATCAGCTCCTGTATCAAATAGGACAGACACCCAATTGTTGTTAAGAGTAAACGTACCAGTAATAACATCGGGGTTTTGGCGTGCTTCGGCAGCTCCAATGGTGAAGGCCCTCCCGCGAGCCGGAGGAACGTTGGTGACGCGAGGGCATCGATTTCTGTAATGGTCCATCGCGCCACACTCGAAGCAGCCTCGAGCAGGGTTAGGCTGAGGGTTAGCATTCCCCACAGCCAATTGGTTGCCAGGACTCCTGCAGCGCTCCACCAGGTGTCCGAATCGTCCACAATTTGTGCACTTGCGGCACAACTCACTTGTTGGGTGATGATAAGAACATAAGTTGCACTTGGGATGCGGCCCAGTATATTCCTTTCTCGGTCTTCCCTGGACTGTTGCGGCTGAAACGGGGGCCATGGAGTTGATAGGCGTAGCACCAGTGATCGCAGTTAAGTAGGTCGCTTTCCGCTTCCTATTGTTCCCCTTTTTCGCTTTCCCATCGGAAGATTTGCCCTTATCCTGATGCAAAACACCGGACCTGAGCTGTTCCCTGGTCAAACGGGCAGTGAGATCGATCACTGCCTTAAGTGTAGTGGGGTCAACTGCAACCGCAATGCCCCTCATAGAGTCCGGAAGACCGCTGATGTATTGCTCGACAGCGCGAGAAGCTGGGGTAACCATGTGGGGCACCAATAGGGAGAGTTCATGAAATCTCTCCGTGTACTTCATGTGCTCTTGCCCGGATGAACTCAGGGTCAAATTCGCGGCGAGTATGTTCCACAAACGGGCTCTCACGTGGTGGAATATCGAGATTAGAACCAGGGGGCGAGACGCGGTCTTAGCCTTGCCCTGGGCCGAGTTTGTTGAGCTAGTCACGCAGGAGTTCGTTCCGAGAACCGAACTCCAGAAATTGGAGGCTGAGTTTAGGGCGCACACGATGAAGGGATTTCACAATCGTAATCGCTGAGAAGTTCGACCCAGCGTCGCTGCCTCATGTTCAACTCTTTCTGATGGAGGATGTGCTGCAAGCTCTTGTGGTCGGTATAGATGACACACTTCGTGCCGTACAGGTAGTGTCTCCAGATTTTTAAGGCAAACACCACAGCACCCAACTCGAGGTCATGCGTGGCGTAGTTCTTTTCGTGCACCTTGAGTTGTCGAGAAGCGTAAGCGATGACCTTCCCTCGTTGCATTAAAACGCAACCGAGGCCTTGATTTGAAGCATCGCAATAAACGGTAAAGTCATCGTCACCTTCCGGAAGCGATAGAATCGGTGCACGGCAAAGTTTATTCTTCAGAGTTTGGAAGGCTTCCTCTTGATCTCGTCCCCACACGAAGGGTTCTCCCTTCTGAGTCAGAGTGGTCAAAGGCAAGGCAATCCTGGAGAAGTTTGAGATAAATCGGCGGTAGTAACCAGCCAATCCAAGAAATGAACGGATTTCGGTAGGTGTTTTAGGCGCTACCCAATTTCTGATGGCTTCTATCTTGGCAGGGTCGACGTGTATGCCGTCGACATTGATAACATGTCCCAAGAATTGAACTTCCTTTAGCCAAAATTCGCACTTGGAGAACTTGGCATATAGTTGTTCCTTCCTGAGAAGCTCCAAAATAAGCCTGAGATGAAGCTCATGATCGGTCCTCGAACGAGAATAAATGAGAATATCGTCTATGAAAACAATGACAAACTGGTCGAGATATGGACGGCAAACGCGATTCATCAGATCCATGAAAATGGCGGGGGCATTGGTCATTCCAAAAGGCATAACCATGAACTCGTAATGACCGTAACGAGTTCGGAACGCAGTTTTCGGGATATCCTCTTCCAGAACACGCAATTGATGGTAACCAGAACGCAGATCGATCTTAGAGAAAAACGTAGCACCCTGAAGCTGATCAAAGAGATCATCAATTCTCGGTAACGGGTACCGGTTTTTGATGGTCAGTTTATTAAGCTCCCGATAGTCAATGCACATACGGAAAGTCCCATCCTTCTTTTTGACGAAGAGTACTGGGGCTCCCCATGGAGACGAGCTAGGGCGAATGAATCCCTTGCCAAGAAGTTCTTGAAGCTGATTCGATAATTCTTGAAGTTCCAGCGGAGCTAGACGATAAGGAGACTTAGCAACAGGGAGAGCACCAGGAATAAGATCGATACGAAATTCCACCTGCCTGCTAGGAGGAAGTCCAGGCAGCTCATCGGGAAAAACATCAGAAAATTCACGCACGACAGGGAAGTCCTGCAGTCTCTTGACTTTGGATTCCTTGAGAGTAACACGGGCTAGAAATGCGGGATACTTCTTTTGAAGGTACCGACTGGCTTTTAAGCAAGAAACGATTCTTAGGCATCCACCCGACCTATCCCCTTGAATGGTTAGAATTTCACCAGAAGACAGAGGGATACGAATAAGTTTCTCGGCGCAGATTACTTCCGCGCGATTGCTAGACAGCCAGTCCATTCCCACAACTAGATCGAAGCTTCCAAGACGAAAAGGTATAAGGTCAATACTGAACGATGTGGTGACAAGAGTAAGGGTGCAATATCGAATGACAGACCTCACTTGTGTGGACTCTCCACTAGCAAGTTCAACAACCAAGGCAGGTTCCAACTCGGAAATTTTTAATTTCAGCAAAGGAACCAATTCGCAAGAGACAAAACTCCTATCAGCTCCTGTATCAAATAGGACAGACACCCAATTGTTGTTAAGAGTAAACGTACCAGTAATAACATCGGGGTTTTGGCGTGCTTCGGCAGCTCCAATGGTGAAGGCCCTCCCGCGAGCCGGAGGAACGTTGGTGACGCGAGGGCATCGATTTCTGTAATGGTCCATCGCGCCACACTCGAAGCAGCCTCGAGCAGGGTTAGGCTGAGGGTTAGCATTCCCCACAGCCAATTGGTTGCCAGGACTCCTGCAGCGCTCCACCAGGTGTCCGAATCGTCCACAATTTGTGCACTTGCGGCACAACTCACTTGTTGGGTGATGATAAGAACATAAGTTGCACTTGGGATGCGGCCCAGTATATTCCTTTCTCGGTCTTCCCTGGACTGTTGCGGCTGAAACGGGGGCCATGGAGTTGATAGGCGTAGCACCAGTGATCGCAGTTAAGTAGGTCGCTTTCCGCTTCCTATTGTTCCCCTTTTTCGCTTTCCCATCGGAAGATTTGCCCTTATCCTGATGCAAAACACCGGACCTGAGCTGTTCCCTGGTCAAACGGGCAGTGAGATCGATCACTGCCTTAAGTGTAGTGGGGTCAACTGCAACCGCAATGCCCCTCATAGAGTCCGGAAGACCGCTGATGTATTGCTCGACAGCGCGAGAAGCTGGGGTAACCATGTGGGGCACCAATAGGGAGAGTTCATGAAATCTCTCCGTGTACTTCATGTGATCGGCGCCCTTCATCGTGTGCGCCCTAAACTCAGCCTCCAATTTCTGGAGTTCGGTTCTCGGAACGAACTCCTGCGTGACTAGCTCAACAAACTCGGCCCAGGGCAAGGCTAAGACCGCGTCTCGCCCCCTGGTTCTAATCTCGATATTCCACCACGTGAGAGCCCGTTTGTGGAACATACTCGCCGCGAATTTGACCCTGAGTTCATCCGGGCAAGAGCACATGTTGAATGAAGCTTCGACTTTCTCGAACCACTGGAGAAGACCAGCAGCTCCCTCGGATCCATTAAAGCTCGTAGGCCCAGTGTTAGTAAAAGCCTTATAGAGCCTGTCGGCCTGAAGAGTAGGATTCGGTTCTGGGGCTTGTGGCGCGCCCGAGGTTCCTTCTTGCCTTAGGTTGTTAACCAGACCCGGAAGAACTGCTGCAATTTGCTGCGCTATGATGGCAGCGAGGTCAGCAGGGTCAGCATTAACGGACGAGCGACGAGGAGGCATTCTGAAAAAGAAAAAGAACGCGCAAGAATGATACCGGGAATAAGAATAACAGGATAAGGAATAGCCAAAGAATACATCGCTACGATAGACACAATTAAAGATGCAGCACATAAGCACATAGCAAGCACATAAGTGTGGGCGTGTGATAGTGATGCATGAATTATCTAGAGTTAAGGGTCCTAGGTTATAGTCTAGGTCGGTTTCCTAATTCCCTATAACCATTGGCTCTGATACCAATCTATAAAAACCAAAACCCAAAGACGTGGCAGCTGTGGGTTTGGGATTGAAAATAGTTGGTTGAATTCAATGTCTCACAGATTTGAAAGGCTTTATAAAAACCCCTTCAATCCGAAATGAATATGTCTGATGTAAAGCTTGAGGATGATGCCTCGTAGTGGAAAATAGTGTGTCGTCCTGTGTGTCATTGATCTAATAGGAGTCGAAGGAAACACCCAAGTAAGGTTGAAGGAGTGGTGGGTTAGCCGCTGGTACACCCTATATATAAGCCCCTTCGGCTTGATTTGGGTGGTGCCTGAGACGAATATTAGAAGTGGTGGCGCATAGTGGTCATCATGGGATCATGTAATCTTAATCATCGATGCATCAAGTATACTAAAAAGCTAAATTTCGGGACGAAATTCCCCTAAGTTGGGGAGGATGTAACGCCCTGGAATTTGACTGGTAGACAAAAATCAAGGAATCATCGGAAACTATACACTTTGGGGTTCTGGACGATAAGTTCGGAACCCATATCATTGGAGAAATCTGCTTTTATCATTTGAAATGTTTATTTTATAAAACGACATTTACGCCTGGAAAATATTAATTTTTATGCTTTTGAAAAATAAAATGTTCTTATTTAAAAAAAAAAAAAAAAAAAAAAAGATTTTAAATAATTATTCGGAAAATGGTTTATAAAAGTTTTGCTGAAAAAGTTTTAGTTTGTTTAAAAACTTATGAACTCGACTAGTCTTGACCCGTCGGTAGCCTAAACCCGAACCCGAGTCACCCGAGTATTTAAGCGGAAAATCAAGTATTCTTACACCATCTCTTTCATTTCCACCAACACTTCCCACCCAAACACTCCCACTTCTAGAGAGAGAGTAGTGAGAGAAAGTCATCCAATCTAAGATTCGAGTCCACCAATCTGTTTATCGTTGTTGTCGGTAAGATCTTCTTGAAAATCATACGTTTTTACAACCAAAACCCGCCCCGAATCGAGCAAAAACTCCGACTTTTGTGTCAAGTGTGTTCTTGGTCAAAAACCGTCATTTTTGGTGTCAAAATGCAAGCTTTTGTGTTTAAAAGTACTAGGAATCGATACCCCTTTCAATCCCGAGCATTTCCATGTCAAAAACTTCGATTTTGGGTCAAAAATCTGGAAAATCTGGAAAACCCGTGGGTATCTCCGTCGCCCAGCTTTCAGTCGATCGAATCAGTTCATTCGATCGAACCAGTCGATCGAATCAGTTCATTCGATCGAATGTGTCGATCGAACCAGTCCAGTCGACCGAATAGGAAAGCAACCGAATGGTCTCCAACTCATTCGACCGAATGAGCTTCGTATTCGATCGAACGTCTGTCTATTCGATCGAATGTGTTTCTATTCGATCGAATGTGTGTCTATTCGATCGAATGTGTTCCTATTCGATCGAATGTGTGTCTATTCGATCGAATGTGTTCCTATTCGATCGAATCAGGTCAGAACCAAGCTGTTTCGTCTTTAAAACCTAGTTTTTGCTCGAGATCGTGTAAGGCTTACACTCTTAGACTTAAACTGCGTTGTTAACTTATTATGTCCTTGTCTAGACTTAGAGGATCGACGTTTGACAGCACCCGACCGCCCTAGCAACCACACCTAGTCAAACCTATGCAAACCTATGCACTATTGTGACCTATATTGCCACTGTTCACACGATCACAAGACTGACCAATGAATAATGTGTTTTCATGATAAAGTATAACGGGTACATGACTTTGATTTCCAAACGTCCAATGTTCCCTAAACGCTGAGTGATTCCCATATTTACTCCTGAATATTTGATTATGCATACACAACTTCCGAGAAAGTTAAGGTACGCGTAACCTGCCATGATTACTTGTTTTCCCAATGTTCATTGTTTGCAAAAGATTTGTCAAGTGTTTATGATAAGTAATGTTTGAATAAATGTGTTTTGTCAAAACGTGTACATTTACCATGTTTTCACCCCCAATGATTTGAAAGGCTTTAAAAGAAAAATGGGGGCTATGAACTCACCTTGTTGACTAGGTGAGTTCAATCCGAAACCTGGAAATAGTCGCGTTTTTATAAAGCCTAACTTTTTCCGATCAAATCGCTATCATTCAACAGCGACTCAAAGACGCCCGTTGTCGGCATAAGTACTACGCAGACAAACGACGCAAGCCACTCGAGTTTCAAGTTGGTGACCGTGTTCTGCTGAAAGTTTCCCCCTGGAAGGGCGTAGTCCGTTTCGGGAAGAAGGGAAAGTTCGCTCCTAGGTATGTTGGACCATTCAAAATCCTTGAAAGGATCGGACCAGTTGCCTATCGTCTTGAGCTGCCGCCGGAACTCGGTAGAGTTCACAATGTTTTTCATGTTTCGCAGTTAAAGAAGTGTCTTGTTGACGAGGCCCTTCTCATTCCCGTCGACGAGGTTCGAATTAACGACAATCTGCTTTTTGTTGAAGAACCCGTCGAAATCTTGGATCGCGAGGTCAAGAAGACCAAGCGTAGCCGCATACCGCTTGTGAATGTTCGATGGAATAACAAACGCGGACCCGAGTTTACATGGGAACGCGAAGATCAAATGAAGGAGAAATACCCTCATCTGTTCTCTTAGTCTCTATTCTTGTAATCTATTGTCTAGAAGTCAATATAACATTTGCAGCATGTATCAAATAATTGTGTTATTCAATGAATATCGTGTTGCCTTATTATGCTTATAAGTATTCTTTTATTTGCATCCACAAATTTGGCTACTCAGGGCTCATGCTGGGAGCACAAGTCATATCTACTCAATCATATGAATTTTGGGGAAATTTATACATTATTTAAGCCAAAAATTTGTCATTCATTCTTGCATTCATGGAGCATGGTTGTGTGTATGTGTGTGGTGTCGTGTCAAATTTTCTAGCCGCACACAATAGAGCTTATACATTGATACAAGGTGAGCTCGTAATTATAGTCCGGAATATAATTACATCAAGGTCACAGGTGTATACGTGTATAAGCAATATGCTATTGTGTAACTAGAAGTCGTGAACTCAAGGTTCGTGTAGAGAAATATTCGACAAAGGTTGAAGAAGTGGTGGGTTAGCCGCTGGTACACCCTATATATAAACCTCTTCGGCACGAGTTGAATATGTCTGAAGCGAAACCTGGAATTAGGGACTTATAGTTAGCGTGGCAGCTGTGAGACATTGAATTCAAGAATTACCGAGGGTAATATTCGCGGAAGATTGAAGGAGTGGTGGGTTAGCCGCTGGTACACCCTATATATAAACCCCTTCAATCCGAAATGAATATGTCTGATGTAAAGCTTGAGGATGATGCCTCGTAGTGGAAAATAGTGTGTCGTCCTGTGTGTCATTGATCTAATAGGAGTCGAAGGAAACACCCAAGTAAGGTTGAAGGAGTGGTGGGTTAGCCGCTGGTACACCCTATATATAAGCCCCTTCGGCTTGATTTGGGTGGTGCCTGAGACGAATATTAGAAGTGGTGGCGCATAGTGGTCATCATGGGATCATGTAATCTTAATCATCGATGCATCAAGTATACTAAAAAGCTAAATTTCGGGACGAAATTCCCCTAAGTTGGGGAGGATGTAACGCCCTGGAATTTGACTGGTAGACAAAAATCAAGGAATCATCGGAAACTATACACTTTGGGGTTCTGGACGATAAGTTCGGAACCCATATCATTGGAGAAATCTGCTTTTATCATTTGAAATGTTTATTTTATAAAACGACATTTACGCCTGGAAAATATTAATTTTTATGCTTTTGAAAAATAAAATGTTCTTATTTAAAAAAAAAAAAAAAAAAAAAAAAGATTTTAAATAATTATTCGGAAAATGGTTTATAAAAGTTTTGCTGAAAAAGTTTTAGTTTGTTTAAAAACTTATGAACTCGACTAGTCTTGACCCGTCGGTAGCCTAAACCCGAACCCGAGTCACCCGAGTATTTAAGCGGAAAATCAAGTATTCTTACACCATCTCTTTCATTTCCACCAACACTTCCCACCCAAACACTCCCACTTCTAGAGAGAGAGTAGTGAGAGAAAGTCATCCAATCTAAGATTCGAGTCCACCAATCTGTTTATCGTTGTTGTCGGTAAGATCTTCTTGAAAATCATACGTTTTTACAACCAAAACCCGCCCCGAATCGAGCAAAAACTCCGACTTTTGTGTCAAGTGTGTTCTTGGTCAAAAACCGTCATTTTTGGTGTCAAAATGCAAGCTTTTGTGTTTAAAAGTACTAGGAATCGATACCCCTTTCAATCCCGAGCATTTCCATGTCAAAAACTTCGATTTTGGGTCAAAAATCTGGAAAATCTGGAAAACCCGTGGGTATCTCCGTCGCCCAGCTTTCAGTCGATCGAATCAGTTCATTCGATCGAACCAGTCGATCGAATCAGTTCATTCGATCGAATGTGTCGATCGAACCAGTCCAGTCGACCGAATAGGAAAGCAACCGAATGGTCTCCAACTCATTCGACCGAATGAGCTTCGTATTCGATCGAACGTCTGTCTATTCGATCGAATGTGTTTCTATTCGATCGAATGTGTGTCTATTCGATCGAATGTGTTCCTATTCGATCGAATGTGTGTCTATTCGATCGAATGTGTTCCTATTCGATCGAATCAGGTCAGAACCAAGCTGTTTCGTCTTTAAAACCTAGTTTTTGCTCGAGATCGTGTAAGGCTTACACTCTTAGACTTAAACTGCGTTGTTAACTTATTATGTCCTTGTCTAGACTTAGAGGATCGACGTTTGACAGCACCCGACCGCCCTAGCAACCACACCTAGTCAACAAGGTGAGTTCATAGCCCCCATTTTTCTTTTAAAGCCTTTCAAATCATTGGGGGTGAAAACATGGTAAATGTACACGTTTTGACAAAACACATTTATTCAAACATTACTTATCATAAACACTTGACAAATCTTTTGCAAACAATGAACATTGGGAAAACAAGTAATCATGGCAGGTTACGCGTACCTTAACTTTCTCGGAAGTTGTGTATGCATAATCAAATATTCAGGAGTAAATATGGGAATCACTCAGCGTTTAGGGAACATTGGACGTTTGGAAATCAAAGTCATGTACCCGTTATACTTTATCATGAAAACACATTATTCATTGGTCAGTCTTGTGATCGTGTGAACAGTGGCAATATAGGTCACAATAGTGCATAGGTTTGATCTCCAAGTGGTCGATTGGTAGACAGGCCGTCACTAGATGTGGGATTCTAAAGTGATCGATTTAGAATACACGTGACCTATGGGGTTCTTAAGTGTTCGATTAAGAATCCGAAGGATCTCTTAAGTGTTCGATTAAGGATCCGAAGGATCTCCTAAGTGATCGATTAGGAATCCAAGAGATACTAAAGTACGCTTTAGAATTCTCTCATGGTACCCAAAGTGATCGATTTGGGTTACCATCAAGGAAATCAAGTAGCATAGTGTGGTCTTGTGTGGGGTCGATGTCAGGTCTTGTGTGATCATTATGCATCATTATCATTTTTCATCATGGCATGGTTACATATGATTCTTGGGTATCTTATACATATATCCTTGATACCGTTCCTCCTGCATGCATGGAAACAATAATTGGAATCTTTATACGAAACTCTTGCAGATTCAGTTGAGATGATAAGCATACCAAGCATAGTAGGATAAGTTGTAGGAGTGGTGGGTTAGCCGATGGTACACCCTATATATAAACCCCTACAACTTAGCCTAGTATGCTTGTGTAGGGCTTATCACTACAGTATTAGTTAACCTATGAATTCACTCATCTACTTTTTGTAGTTGACGTTTTATTACATGTTTTCAGGAAATGAAGCAGGAAGTAGCTAATAGCTGATAGAGGCCTTAGAGAGATGAAGGCTAGGCTAGGAGTTGTTTGGAAACTTGATATTTTGTATTAAAACAATTTGTTTCATGTTACCTGGATGATGTAATATTTGACAGTTTGGTTATGTTTATGCATTTAGACTTTTATACTATTGTGCTCAATCAATCACGACCTAGTCGCCACGCCTCGGTTTTCCGCCATTACGACCGGGGTGTGACAGATTCGGATCCTTAATCGAACACTTAAGAGATCCTTCGGATTCTTAATCGAACACTTAAGAACCCCATAGGTCACGTGTATTCTAAATCGATCACTTTAGAATCCCACATCTAGTGACGGCCTGTCTACCAATCGACCACTTGGAGATCAAACCTATGCACTATTGTGACCTATATTGCCACTGTTCACACGATCACAAGACTGACCAATGAATAATGTGTTTTCATGATAAAGTATAACGGGTACATGACTTTGATTTCCAAACGTCCAATGTTCCCTAAACGCTGAGTGATTCCCATATTTACTCCTGAATATTTGATTATGCATACACAACTTCCGAGAAAGTTAAGGTACGCGTAACCTGCCATGATTACTTGTTTTCCCAATGTTCATTGTTTGCAAAAGATTTGTCAAGTGTTTATGATAAGTAATGTTTGAATAAATGTGTTTTGTCAAAACGTGTACATTTACCATGTTTTCACCCCCAATGATTTGAAAGGCTTTAAAAGAAAAATGGGGGCTATGAACTCACCTTGTTGACTAGGTGTGGTTGCTAGGGCGGTCGGGTGCTGTCAAACGTCGATCCTCTAAGTCTAGACAAGGACATAATAAGTTAACAACGCAGTTTAAGTCTAAGAGTGTAAGCCTTACACGATCTCGAGCAAAAACTAGGTTTTAAAGACGAAACAGCTTGGTTCTGACCTGATTCGATCGAATAGGAACACATTCGATCGAATAGACACACATTCGATCGAATAGGAACACATTCGATCGAATAGACACACATTCGATCGAATAGAAACACATTCGATCGAATAGACAGACGTTCGATCGAATACGAAGCTCATTCGGTCGAATGAGTTGGAGACCATTCGGTTGCTTTCCTATTCGGTCGACTGGACTGGTTCGATCGACACATTCGATCGAATGAACTGATTCGATCGACTGGTTCGATCGAATGAACTGATTCGATCGACTGAAAGCTGGGCGACGGAGATACCCACGGGTTTTCCAGATTTTCCAGATTTTTGACCCAAAATCGAAGTTTTTGACATGGAAATGCTCGGGATTGAAAGGGGTATCGATTCCTAGTACTTTTAAACACAAAAGCTTGCATTTTGACACCAAAAATGACGGTTTTTGACCAAGAACACACTTGACACAAAAGTCGGAGTTTTTGCTCGATTCGGGGCGGGTTTTGGTTGTAAAAACGTATGATTTTCAAGAAGATCTTACCGACAACAACGATAAACAGATTGGTGGACTCGAATCTTAGATTGGATGACTTTCTCTCACTACTCTCTCTCTAGAAGTGGGAGTGTTTGGGTGGGAAGTGTTGGTGGAAATGAAAGAGATGGTGTAAGAATACTTGATTTTCCGCTTAAATACTCGGGTGACTCGGGTTCGGGTTTAGGCTACCGACGGGTCAAGACTAGTCGAGTTCATAAGTTTTTAAACAAACTAAAACTTTTTCAGCAAAACTTTTATAAACCATTTTCCGAATAATTATTTAAAATCTTTTTTTTTTTTTTTTTTTTTTTTTAAATAAGAACATTTTATTTTTCAAAAGCATAAAAATTAATATTTTCCAGGCGTAAATGTCGTTTTATAAAATAAACATTTCAAATGATAAAAGCAGATTTCTCCAATGATATGGGTTCCGAACTTATCGTCCAGAACCCCAAAGTGTATAGTTTCCGATGATTCCTTGATTTTTGTCTACCAGTCAAATTCCAGGGCGTTACAGTTTGTGTTCGACCCATGGCCCATTTTAGGCCCATTTCGTATTAGACTCTTTATTTATATGCTGGATATGTAATATGAACAATCAGACTTGAATTTTAATAATTATCAATTTTCTCTTCAATTTCCCTAAACCTTTGGGTGGGATTTGGGAGTTTCGAAGTTCATCACGGGTATTCTCCGAATCAACGTGATTCGATCTTCATTCTTGTTTATACCGCTGCATCAGTAGAGCTTGATAGTACGAATCCGAACAAATTTCTTTATACTTGATAGATGAGCTAAGGGTGAGGGGCATAATTAATCTGTAAACAAAATTTGGTTAATGAAATATGTGATGATGATGCGAACCCATCTTAAGCCGAAGGGTCCAAGGGAGACAAATGGATGAGGGCACTGAACGATCTACGTAATTCAACATTTACTACTACAATTAGGCTTATTTATATGCTTGTGTTCTAATTTTTGGGATATCAATGCTGATGTTGATAGCCATAATTTGGTTTGGTCTGGTCTGGTCCATCGAACCTACGGTGGATCGGTATCTTGGAGACCAAGTCGAGCACATTACTTGGGCTACAAGTTATTTAATTAATTGTTCAAAAATGTTTTTACTAATTAGTACTTGAGTATGATAAGGAGTTTGTATTCTAGTCTAATCAAGTTTTCATGTTGAAACTAGTATATATACCCGAGCTTATGGGTTATATCATTATGCATTGTAATTTTCGAGCTAATAAAAGTTAAAAGGATCGAGCTTATGATCTAAATTCGTCCTTTTGTTTTCGATTCTAGTTACCAAACTTCAATTGGTATCATAGCTCGGTTTATAAAAACACGAGTTCGTTTGTGAGTTTCTTTGCCGTTTGAAGTCATTGTTTCATTAAAGAGTTGTTTTAATAAAACAAAAGAAGTCAACGTTGAGTTGAAGAAGACACAAGCGGTGGAAGATTCTTATAAAACAAACAAATATACTTTTTCTTTGCAAAAAGGATCAGAGTAAACAAATAATTATTCTCTGGTACTTGAACAATTCACCATCGGAGATTTTTCTTTTATTAATTCATCCTCATCATCATCGAAGTAGTCTGTTTATTCGTTCTTCTTCTTTTCAACATCGATCCTAGACTTTTGCAAACCTACAATCGACAAAGAAGAAGAGGAGTTATGGGTGATTCTTCAAACCGCACAGGAGGTTCTTCAATTCCTTTACTCTGTCCGATGCTCACGAAGAACAACTACACCACGTGGGCGCTTCGAATCAAAGCCTTGTTTCGAAGTCATGATTTGTGGGATGTTGTTGAGCCGAGATCAGTAGCTGCAGTATATGAAAAGAAGAACAATGCTACGATTGCATATTTGTTTCAATCCATACCGGAAGAACAAATCCAACAAGTTGGCCAATACGAAACCGCTTGGGAAATTTGGAATGCGATCAAGACCCGTTATGTTGGCGAAGAGAGGGTTAAGGAGACTCGCCGACATACCTTAATTACTGAATGTGAAACCATGAGGATGAAGGACACCGATACTATTGATGACTTTTCCGGGAGACTATCCGGTATAGCCTCAAAGTTCGCCTCGCTCGGTTCTGCACTCGATGAACAAAGGCTAGTAAGAAAGTTTTTTACAAGCATGCCTAAGCGTTTTATAAACTTTGTTGCCTCATTAGAACATGTCATTGACTTAAAAACCATAAAGTATGAAGAAGCGGTAGGTAGATTAAAAGCCTACGAGGACTGTGTGAAAAGTGTCAATGATATGGATGATAATCATGGTAAGCTCTTGTTTAATAAATCTTCCTCTCCGAGCAACTCCAAGGGTGGGAAAAAAGGGAAAGGAAAGCGACATCAAGAGCAATCCCGAGACAAATCAAAAGGCAAATACAACCGGAACAAAGAAGGTGATTCGGGTATGAAAAGGGATTATTCGGGCGTTCAATGTTTTCGTTGTGACGATATGGGTCACTTTGCTTCGGCATGTTCGGAACAAAGAGGAAAACGAGTTGGAGCAAAACGACCCGAATTAAACCTAACCGAAGCAAACGGAGAAGCAACAAAGGAAGTTTTAATGAAGATAAGTATTAATGAAGAAGTTTTCTTGAAAGAAGAAAACGTGCATTCGAAGCGGTATGAGTCGGAACCGAAGGAGGATGGCGTTTGGTACCTCAATAATGGGGCAAACAATCATATGACGGGTACGAAATCTTACTTTTCTGATTTAGATGAAACGATTGATGGACAGGTTCGTTTTGGTGATAGTTCGTGTGTGGACATAAAGAGAAAAGGCTCGATAACTAATATATGTGATGATGGTGTTGAGAGGGTAATAACTAACGTTTATTTTATCCCAAGTTTAACGAGCAATATTTTAAGCTTGGGACAAGCAACCGAACACGGGTGCAAGGTGATTATGGAAGATGACCAACTTTAGTGCTTAATAAATCTAGAAAGGTAATAATGAAGTCAGTTAGATCAAGGAATCGGTTGCATAAGGTGTGGCTTCGGGTTGGAACACCGGTATGTTTATTGTCAAACATTGAAGATCCGGGTTGGTTATGGCACGCGCGTTTAGGCCATTTGAATTTCGAGCCAATGAAACTTCTAACAACCAAGGATATGACACGTGGTGTTCCTTCGTTTATTGCTTATACTAATCCGTGTGATAGTTGTTTAGTAGGTAAGCAAACCCAGAAACCGTTTCCCGATCAAACACGTTTTCGAGCCAATAAACCACTTGATTTGACTTATGGCGATTTATGTGGTCCAATTTCACCGAGTACACCGTCGAGTAAGAAATTTATTTTTCTTATTGTTGATGATCACACGAGGTTCATGTGGGGATTTTTGTTAAAATTAAAAGACGAAGCTTTTGATTATTTCAAAAAAATATAAAAGTTTGGTTGAAAGTGAAAGCGGGTACAAAATTGGAATTTTCGAACCGATAACGGAGGAGAATTTACGTCTTTTGAGTTCTCAAAGTTTTGCACAAGTGAAGGAATCACAAGAAATTATTCCGCCCCATACACACCCCAACAAAATGGTGTGGTGGAGAGGAGAAATCGAACCGTCATTGACACAATTAGAAGCATGCTCCATGTCACAAAAGTTCCAAAACGGTTTTGGGGAGAAGCGGCGAGACATGCTATT
Source organism: Bidens hawaiensis (assembly GCF_021521415.1). Lineage (NCBI taxonomy): Eukaryota > Viridiplantae > Streptophyta > Magnoliopsida > Asterales > Asteraceae > Bidens > Bidens hawaiensis. The sequence continues at coordinate 327,919 of NW_027494043.1, forward strand.
TATATCCTAAACCGAGTACCGACGAAATCACTACCGGAGAAGACTCCCTATGAAGCCTATAAAGGTGTAAAACCCAATCTTGATCATTTACGTGTTTTCGGGTGTTTCGGTTATGTGAAAACACCTCCAACTACTTCGGTTAAAAAGCTTGACGACCGAAGTACCCCTATGGTTTATCTCGATACCGAACCCGTGACAAAGGCATACCGGATGTACGATCCGGTTAGACATCAAATTCATGTTTCTCGAGATGTTACTTTTAATGAGAAACAAGGTTGGAATTGGTCTAAAAGTGGTGAAAACTAGGCTGAAAATTTGGTAGTTAATCTGGAACAAGTTGGTAACGTTATAAACTTGTTTGACCAAAATACCCCTAGCCAAAACAGCCCAAACAACACCCAAAACAGCCAAAACAGCACCGAATTCAGCCCAAACAGCATTGATTTCAGCCCAAGCAGCACCCAAAACAGCCAAAACAACACCGAATTCAGCCCAAACAGCACCCCAAACAGCCTAAACAACATCCAAAATAGCCCGATCAGCACCAGTTCAGCAAACTGCACGCATCTGCAGCCCATTTCAACTAATTTACATGCTGACCCAGGTCCATCTACCCCAAGACGGTCGAACCGAACCTCAATTTTACCTAAAAAGTTGAATGATTATGTGTTAAATGTTGAGTTTCCATACGGGGAAGAAATGGATGAAGGGTTTGAAGATGAATTATTTTTGACTCAAGAAGGTGAACCGACGAGTTACACCGAGGCATCCTGAGTAAAAGAATGGGATAATGAAATGAACGAGGAGATTGCATCTATTGAACGAAACAAGACGTGGGAACTTGTTGACAAACCAAATGGGTTTAAAGCGATCGGGTTGAAGTGAGTTTATAAAATTAAAAAGGATGCTATGGGTAGAATAGTAAAATACAAAGCACGACTTGTGGCGAAGGGTTATGTTCAGAAATTCGGTGTGGATTTCAATGAAGTTTTTGCTCCCGTTGCTCGAATTGAAACAACTAGATTATTATTCGCCTTAGCCGCCCGAGAAGGGTGGGAAGTACATCACTAGGATGTGAAGTCGGCATTCTTACATGGTGAGCTTGATGAGACCGTGTATGTTAGTCAACCAGAAGGTTTCGAGAAGAAAGGAATTGAAAATAAAGTTTATTTATTAAAGAAGACCATTTACGGGTTAAAGCAAGCCCCGCGGGCTTGCAATGTGAAGCTCAACAAAGTGTTGCAATTGCTTGGTTTTTACCAATGTCAACGAGAAACGGCGGTGTATCAAAAATATATAGAGAATGACATATTAATAATATGTGTGTATGTTGACGATTTACTTGTCACAGGTTCAAGTAAGGATGAAATTCTTAAGTTCAAGAAACAAATGGAGGAACAATTCTATCTCGGAATAGAAGTCTCACAATCCGAAACCGGGATCAAGATCAAGCAAGAAGCCTATGCCAAGAAGATCTTGAAAGAAACAAATATGTAGATTTGTAATCCTACCAAGTGTCCACTTGAACCGAGCACAAAGCTTTCAAAAGACGAGAATGGGAAACCCGTTGATGCTACCATCTACCAAAGAATAATCTGGTGTTTGAGGTATTTGTTACATACAAGACCGGATATGATTTTTTCTGTTGGAATAGCGAGTCGGTATATGCAAGAGCCAAAGGAATCTCACATGGATGCAATTAAGTATATTCTTCGGTATGTTAAAAGAACCGTGTCTTACGGTTTAAAGTATTCGAGGGGTGGAAGTCGTCACCTTTACGGGTATTCCTATAGTAGCCATGGAGTTGATGACGATGATGGCAAAAGTACTACCGGGTATGCTTTTTTACTTTGATGATGCCCCGGTTATATGGTGTACTCGAAAACAGCCCACGGTAGCTTTATCTTCGTGCGAGACGGAGTTTATGGAAGCAACCGCGGCTGCGGGTCAAGCAGTTTGGCTCCAAGAATTACTTAGTGAAGTAACGGGATGGCCAATGGAAACCGTAGTATTATATGTTGATAATACATCTTCCATTGCACTTATGAAGAACCCGGTGTGGCATGGTCGAAGTAAATATATAAAAACAAAGTATCACTTCATACGAGATTGTATTAAGAACGGGGATGTTAGAGTGGAACATATTCCCGGAAGTGAACAACGAACTGACACGTTGACGAAGGCTCTAGCTTGTATAAAGTTTGCGGAGATGCAAAAGCTACTTGGAGTGGATGATCTCTCTAAGGCCAAACCGAAATTAGAGGGGTGATTGTTAGCCATAATTTGGTTTGGTCTGGGCCATCTAGCCTATGGTGGATCGGTATCTTGGAGACCAAGTCGAGCACAGTACTTGGGCTACAAGTTATTTAATTAATTGTTTAAATATGTTTTTACTAATTAATATTTGAGTATGATAAGGAGTTTGTATTCTAGTCTAATTAGGTTTTCATGTTTAAACTAGTATATATACCCGAGCTTATGGGCTATATCATTATGCATTGTAATTTTTCGAGCTAATGAAAGTTACAAGGATCGAACTTATGATCTAAATTCGTCTGTGTTTTCGATTCTGGTTACCAAACTTCAGATGTTTATAAAAAATAAGAGGTTTTATACCTTTTTAATCGAAGACCTAATCCTTCTCGAATTGAATTAACCTATCAATCTCACCTTTTATTTTTCAGGTTCTATTAGATGATTATTTTGCTACTTGTTCATTTTGTTATTTGAATTACTTACTTTCGCTGCAATGATCAGTTCAATCATAACTAAATATGATCTTAGTTATTTCTAATTATTTAGAAATTGAATATCTAATCCAACAATTTCTACAAAACCCATGATTATGAGGTTCTAAATAGTGTACATATGCCGTAATCAACAACTAAAACTACAAGGGTCTATTTAGTATAATGTAATGAAATGGACAAGTGAAGAAACACTAATCGACCCCGGGCAGATTACAGATAATCTGGGGGTTAAATAGATGTTTCCCACGAGGGTTAGTTCCGGCAAAGATGGTTGTTCTGATGACCTGCAAAACAGACACCGTGAGCTCGTCACTGAGAAGGGGGGGTACCTCCTTGTGACCACCCTCCGGCGTGAGAATCAGACTAGATTGCTCTTGAATATAAGTGTATATTAAGAGAAATAGCTAGAGAGAAGATGATGATACCGTTCCAAGGTGTTGGAGTATTTATAGCCGAAGGTAGGTTTCCAAGCAGGTACAGCCGGCTGAATAGTATTCCTGTTCTACCAACTGTGGGCTACGCACGTGCCATGCTGATGGTTGGTGGGTAGGCAGCGGCTGATAGTGACCAGGCCGGCTGTGTACTATTCCTTTTCCACCAACTGCAGGCTATGGACGTGCCCCGACAGGGGTTGGTGAGTAGGCAGCGGCTGATAGTGACTTTAAGTACTAGAGCGTGCTGCCTGTCGTACTGTTGTCAGTGAGCTGTCGCAGCTTTGGTCAGTTCTTTTGTCCATACCTTGGCAGGTACAGTACAAAAGATCCTCCAGTATCGTACGGACTGGCTCATTTGGGCGGGAGAATTCCCGGCTTTGGGCGGGAGTATTCCCGGCTTGCTCATTCCCTCTTCAGGTGACATTACTGAATTATTTGAGAGTTAGTGCCTTGTGCGTGTAGCCTTGCTGCGCGGGTAGCCTTCCCTGGTATCCGTAGCTGCGGGAACAGGCGGAGTACGTCACCATTGGGAGGCTTTTCCTGCGGGAACAGCTTGCGTACTGCGCGTAAGGACGTCGCGTCTCTGAGCATGGTTGGTCATGCGGATCCAGTTGGTCTTTGCGCAGACGTCCCTCAGGAGTCTTGCGAGTTCAACTGCGCAGACGTCTCTTCGAGGTGAGTCTTGCGGGTCCAACTGCGCAGACGTCCCTGTTTAAGGTGAGTCTTGCGGGTCCAACCGCGCAGACGTCCCTGTTCAAGGTGAGTCTTGCGGGTCCAACTGGGCTCTGCTGGGACCTACCTCTTCAAGTCCCCCCAGTCCAATGTTCTTCTCATGAATTGTTAATAAGTGAGGTGAACTTTTGGACTTAAGCAAGGGGTTTTGAAAAGGGTTTAGTTTTAAGGTTTTCCATGGGGATTCTTCCCGCGGAAGTCCTAATGTCACGTGCAAAAATTCCCGACTTTTCTGCTTGATCTTTGGGTATGATGCGGGTAGGTTTGTAACCTCCTCGCAAGTCAGGAGCGTTGAGTTCCACTTGTGTAGATTCTCCATGTGGTTTTGGTAGTTTTAAACATAGTGATCAATTATGTTAAAACAACCAATTCCATCTTGGAGCTTCAAACAATCTAGTTGTCAACGTTCCCGCTATGCGGGGATGTTATTTCCGTTTCCGCAAGCATGGCCCAGAAGATCCTTCTTGGTTTCAATTCCCTGCGGAGTGCTAAGTATGTGAAGGGTTTTGCCTTGACACTGTACCCGCACTCGCCTTATAGTTACTTTACTTCCAAGGTATTCCTGGCGTCAATTCCCTGCAGGTGCTAAGTATGTGAAGGGTTTTTCCTTGACACTGTACCCGCACCCGTCTTATAGTTACTTGTTTGCCGAGGTATTCTTGGCTTCAATTCCCTGCAGGTGCTAAGTATGTGAAGGGTTTTGCCTTGACACTGTACCCGCACCTGTCTTATAGTTACTTGGTTGCCAAGGTAAGGGGGTATTGTCCCGCTTACTTTTGAATCTTTTTGAATCTTTTTGAAATTCGAAGAGTTGGTGAAAGGATAAGAACAGTTCAAACTGTTGAAGGGACGGTTGCGTCGTCCGACGGTTTCTTCTGACAGTTTCAGGACGTGCAGGAAGTTATGGCGACGTGACCGTATATGGTTATTCCAGACGCTCTTTCAGGCGCGTGGGCGCGAGTTTTCGGGCGCGTGGCCGCGAAGTTTACGGCGCACGTCCTGTCGACAGCTGTTGTCAGCTTGCTTTTTCCACGTGTCATAGTTTCATTGCACCTGCGCTTTTCCGTCTCTCCCGCATTAAATTCATCGCATTCATTGCGATGAGTATATAAAGGGAGGAGAGGATGCATCTCAATTCACAGTTTCACTTCATCTTCTAAGCGATTTCCGGCGAATACTCTAACTTTTCCGTCGAGCATTCTCCTGAAATCGTTCTTCTTTCCATCCTCCAAAACATGTCTTCTACTCATGATCTTGAAGTTACTGCTGAAGAGTCGGACGTGTATTCCAAGAACCCGACGTCCACTTCTGATAAGGACGATAAGAGTACTGCTGGCGAGTGCCAGTGTGCTCTTCCCGTCGACCAGTATCAGTACATCGTCAGGAAGTTCATGCTCGAGCCTTTCGAGCCTGAGTTCCCTGAGCCTCACCAGACGGTGTACGATGCCCCCAAGGGCAAAATAGGGGTGTATGCTGCATTCTTCATCTATGGGAATCTCAGGTTCCCATTGACGAAGTTTGTATACCGTGTTCTGGAGAGACACGGTGTGCACCTGACGGAGGTACACCCAATGGCGATCGCCAAGATCCGCCATTTTGAATGGGTGTGCCTCATTCTGGGTGTGGAGCCCCATGTCGACCGCCTGATGACCTTCTACTCCTGGAGGTGCATCCAAGGCTGGTACACCTTGGTCACCCGGATCAAGGGTTTGAAGATCTGTGCTACCGAGCGCAGTCTTCGGTCTTGGAAGCGGGAGTTCTTCTACATCTCTGCCCGTGTCGTCCCCATAGCGATGACATTCAAGAACGGGAGAGCACTTCCGAGCCTTCACGCCTCCAACTACCAGGAGGCGGAATGGTTTTCCAAGATTTCCCGGATCCAGACTCCGGTTTACCGCTTTGCGGAGTCCGGGATGGTTATGCTCGGGATGAGCCGGGTGTGGAAGGATGCCGGGGCAGAGGCGCCACAGATTCCTATCGTCCTCGAATACGGTTTGAACTATATCCCTTACGGTATGCTTCATATCTTTTTGCTGATTTAGGGTTTTTCTTCTAACTGTTTGTCTATTTTCAGAGGGAAACAACTTGCAATCTCTTCTGCAGCCGCGGGAGAGCGATGGTCCCGCTCGGATGGGTACTCGTGCTCTTGATGAGAACGAGTTGCCCATCCTTGAGCAAACTGCGGATCGGTTTGTGGAGGTCTACCCGCCGGGCCACGAGATACTGAGCGCCACGCGGCCAGGTAAAAGATTATTTAACCCTCGCCCTCTCAATGCTCAAACCTCTGCTGGAATTCCTCTAATTTTGTCATCTTCCGATGAGGAATCCGCAGATGGTCCTTTTGTCGCGAGGAAGAAGGCTGCTGGCGGGAAGGGCAAGGCGAAGGTTGCCTCCACTGCTGATCAGGGGAACCGGTCTGAGTCGGAGACCGAAAGTGAAGAGGCGGCGGGGAACCCTGGTGATGGTGAGACCACTGTCCCGGAGGTTGAGACAGCTGTCACCTCCGATCCGCCCAGTACGACGACGGTGACCGGCGTGAAGAGGCCGGCTCCATCGGGTTCGTCCCCGCCTGTCAGAACTTTCAAGCTCAAGAAAACTCGTAAGTGTAAATTAATCTTACCCACAATTTTTTCCGCCATTGTTTTTAATATCTCGTCTTCATGCAGGCGTGGATGCTACTGCATTCCAAAGTGATGCGGGGAGGAGTAGTTCTGGACCCATGACGGTAGGTTTGGTCAACCTACCCGAGGCGATGACCCAGGCGGCTACGCCTGTTTGCAGTATTGGTTCAGTTGCTCATCCTGTTGAGGCAACTGTTCCAACTGTAACATCATCCCCGCCGGCTGTCAGTGTGATCTTCACGGAATCCTTCACTGAGCCGGCGGTGATTGTGTCCGCGGGCTCCTCCGCGGCGGCGGCCACGGTTGTGAGTTCACCTCCAGTGAGTTCACCACCGATGGTTTCTACCGCTGCGGCTTCAACCGTGCCTCCGGCATCGGCGACTACCTCGTCCCCGGCCGGTTCAGCAGGTATGTTTGGGGCTTCTAGCCAATCTCTGCCTCCTTCCCATCTGCCTGACCTCTTGGATGGTTATCCGTTAGGTTCGGGTGATGGGTTTGGCGGCTACCGGCCTGTTGTCGACCCTACAGGTGCGTAGGGTTATTTTGGCCTTTTTATATTTTTATCATCTTTTCCTAACTGCTCTTTATTTTTGCAGTGTCGGATTCGAATGAGGTGTATGTTCCACGGTGGAACATTCGCCGGGGAACAACCCTTCGGACGGCTGTGGACTGCGTCGAGTGGGCGCGTCACGCGGCCCCAAGTGGCGCGTTGGGGGAAGCCATGTCTAGCTACCAGGAGGGTAGGCTGACAAATGAGCTTCGGATTCTCCTTGCCCGGATGCAGCCGCGCGTCGAGTTGCTTTGTCGTGAAAACGACAAGTTAAAGGCTGCGCGTATCCAAGAAGTGGCTCAGGCGCGGGCTATCCGGGAGGAGAACAGGAGACTCTCCGCAATTGCTGCGGAGAAGGAAAAGGCCTTCAAGGCCCTCGAGGTTGAAGTGCAGGCCCGGCTCGAGGCCTGTTCCAAGGCTACCCAAGCTGTTAACGAACAGCTTCGGTTGGCTAAGGAAACTGCGCGGAACGCGACCGAGAGGGCCACCAAGGCTGAAGCCGTTGCTGAACCTCTGCGCGCCGAAAATGAGGAGCTTAAAGCCAAACTAGAGAGGCTTCAGCAGGCTCATGATGCTTTGGCTATGGAAGACGCCAAGAAGCTTCAAGAGATCTTGGATCAGAGGGGTATGCTTGACCATACTGAGCGTAAGCTGAAGGGCGTTGAAGAGGCTGCTGCTAAGGAAGTGTTGCTTGACAACCTTAACAAGAATGAAGCCAAACGCGCCCGTGACCTAGCTCAGGCTGCCCTCCAAGAAGCTCTGATTACCAAGGAATGGCTTCTACGAGAAGCGTTGTCGCAGGTATGCGTAGCTTCATAATTTCTTTACGTTTTTCTTTGTGCTTAGAAAAGGTTTTGATACTTGTATTTTTTCTTGTAGGTTGTGCATCGAGTCTTCACGAATACATCTTATGACGATGCCATGAGCGCAGCCCTCAACGCTTCTCATGAGGATGGGGAAAAGGCTGGCTTCCTGCTTGGTCTAGGGTTTGTTGAGAAGGGCATCCCGCCTTCCAACTTCCCTCTATATGATGTGGATACTGAAGCTGCTTATGACCAAGCAGTGAACCAGTATGCTGCCTTCCCGCATCCGGTGGTGGAGAAGGTGAACGAGATTGCTGCTGCTGATGATGGGCTAACCATTCTCAAGACTTTCCTTGAACCGCCACAGCCAACTGATGGTGCGGGTACAAGTGGGTTTGGAGGTAGTGGTCCTGAAGTTTGAACCTTGAGATCCCTTCCCACCGCTAGGATATATTTATATTTTTGTAGGCGGGTAGATACCCGGCCATTCTTGTAATGTTTGAATTTTTTATGAAATATAAATGTTTGTGCGGGTACGACCGCCAATTTCACTGGATGACTTGCTTTATAAACGTTGACTTGCTCATGCATATTATAGCTTAATTTGGCACTTGTTTTGCCGCATAAACAATATATGATTCGCTCGTGCATACGTTAGTTTAACAGCAATTTTCCAAGTTTTTTGAATAAGTTAACCGTTCGACGCGCGGTTGTCAATAGGTTAGTGTTCAGTTTCTTCTATCATGATTGTGCGGGTAGGACCGTCACTTTCATTTAGTGGGATGACCAGTCTTCACCTATAACTGACCTGCGTGTAGGTTTGCCGTTTTTTGTGTTTATGCGGGTTTTGCCGCCGTCCACACGCAACGACGTCTCCACTTATTTATGCGGTGAATACCGGCATATCTGTTTTTAATAAGTTAACCGTTTGATGCGCGGTTGTCAATAGGTTAATGTTCAGTTTCCTCTATCATGATTGTGCGGGTAGGACAGTCACTTTCATTTAGTGGGATGACCAAACTTTACCTGTAACTGACATGCGTGAAGGTTTGCCGTTTTTTGTGTTTATGCGGGTTTTGCCGCCGTCCACACGCAACGACGTCTCCACTTATTTATGCGGTGAATACCGGCATATCAGTGTTGGATAAGTTAAACCTTTCGACGCGCGGCTGTCAATAGGTTAAAGTTCAGTTTCCTCTATCATGATTGTGCGGATAAGACCGGCACTTTCATTTAGTGGGATGACCAAACTTTACCTATAACTGACCTGCGTGAAGGTTGTCATCTGTTTGAAATTTTTGCCGTTTTTTGTGTTTATGCGGGTTTTTCCGCCGTCCACAACGCAACGACTTACTTCCCCACTTATTTATGCGGTGAATACCGGCATATCAGTGTGGAAAGTTTATAAATGTAAGATCATCAGCGTCAATGTGATAAGGAGAATCATTTCCATTAGAAGTGGCTCTGGGCCTTTTCTTTACAAGTTTGGAATTGATCTACATGCAGCCTGTGTAATTGAGCTCCCTTCCATGTTCTTGGGATGGGAGTGTCATCGAGCCTTTCGAGCTGATATGCACTTGGTTCGGAATCTCGTTGTTTACGCAGTATGTAGTCTCCAACATTGAAGCTGCAGTTTCATTCGTGTTTTTCCCAACTGGGGTTCAACACGCATTAGCCTGCTCAGCGTTCATTACGCCACGAGGTGCGTGAGCGTCCCATCTCTGACAAATGCTTCGACGATGTCCTTCAAGTCTAAGCATTCCTCGGTGGTGTGGCCTCTTGTCCTGTGGAAGTCACAGAATTTGCTTTGATCAGCGTTTGGACGCTGTCGGATAGTTGGAGCCTCTGGCCATGGGAGCCTCTCAGTGGCGAATATGTCGGTGACGCTTTTGGTGAGTGGCGTCCATCTGGAGTTGGTGAGTAGGCAGCGGCTGATGATTATGAGGTTCTAAATAGTGTACATATGCCGTAATCAACAACTAAAACTACAAGGGTCTGTTTAGTATAATGTAATGAAATGGACAAGGGAACAGAGTGGATCATCGTCATCCCATTGTCGTTAAAAACGGATCAATCATTTGTTTGTGTTGTTTGGTAGGCTATTAAAATATGAATGAATGAAACACAAATGATAAAAATACTCTTCTCAAAAAGAAAATTTATCAAAATAAAAAAAAGCTGGTAATGGTGGTGGTGGCAACGGCGGTAGTGGTCAAGTGGTGGTGGTAGTTGTGGTGCCTATGACCACGACAGTGATGGTTGTTTACGGTGGCGACGGTCACAACCTGACCAACAACGGAACTTGTCGGGGCGTAACGTTGATTGCTCAAAAGCTCAAGAGACAAATTAAAAGTGACTAATTATTAATTTATTTCATAACACCCAAGTACACATTGTTCAAATGATCCGATAAAAAAACCATGACAATTGTTTATTAGTTAAATAACCTAAAGTTAAAACTAAGTTTTCAAACTTTCAATCATCCGACAAGCGAACTTGTAACATGCGCAAATATAATATATTTGTCAACAAAAATTATTGGTGAGCAATACGTAAGATTATATATATATATATATATATATATATATATATACTAGTAGGTACCCGCACGATGTTGCGGCGACAATAACTTACAACGTTGCACTCAAAATACGTTGGTTTATCAGTCATCTCGTGCAAAAACAATTGTCCAAGTGCACGTGCATAAGGCACATTAACTCTAGTAAATATAATACAAAAATGTTTATAGATAGTGATACTAAAAATATTTATATTAACTACATTAGAGGTGCACAAATCGGGTATTCTCATGAACCGGAACAACGTAGGAACCGGAACCGGGCATGGTCAACAAAAGTCAAAATCGGGTCCGAGTACGAACCGGTTCCGGATATAGTCGAGTATTTGACCGGTTCCATAGGGTTTTTTTGGGGTCTCGGGTTGGGTATGATCGGGTTTTGACCGGGTATTGGCGGAACCGTTTCCACCAGGTCTGGGTCGATTCTGGTTCGGATACAATTCTCGGGAGAAAACCAAAACCTGGTCCGTACCCGCGGGTAAGGTAGGGCCGGGTCCGGTTCCGGGTAGGAACTGCCGGGTCGAGTCCGGAACCGGTTCTTTTGTGCACTTCAAAAGTACATAGCTAACTTCTAGTTCATTAGCCACATTAAACCAATATTACTAACTTCTGGAGAACTTCTAGTTCATTAGCCACATTAAACCAATATTCACATTAAACCAATATTACTAACTTCTGGTTCTCCAAAGAGTAAAATGATCCAATCCTTACATTGCGCAAATACAGCCAAAAAATATCAAACTGGTTAAATTTCCGCTGTATTCAATGTTAAGAATTAACATCGATTTCAACTGTAAATAATGTAACACAAACATCCCCTTGGTAAACAATTTCAACCAAAATCTACAATTTTTCATGGTAAACAATATTCTACACATGCTTTTTACTAAATTTTACAAATTAAATAAAAAGAACAATGCATATTCAATTCAAAGCAAAGCAAAATGTTTACAAAATTAGATAAGGCATAAACAATAACAATTATCTACTTGTTCATAGTTTGTTACCCTGAATCATGATGTAATACAGTAACATGCAAATATGAATGCCTTGTTCGGTTCATGTGTATAATACGATTTACGGTTTCATTTCATTTTATGTTGGACCTACCAACAAGCAAACACGACCCATTCAATATAAAAATAAAAAAAGAAATCCAAGTGATAACTTGGCGAAACAGGCCTAAACTGATGCACTCTCACAGGCCTCCTGGGTAGCTTGTTTTACAGCTTGTCTAGCCTTTTCTTTTAACTTCTCAAACCCTCAACATCTTGAAACATAATCTGTAAACAAGAATTTCTGTCAACATCAAGATGGATTTAAAAACGATGTAAACCATAAAATATAAAAAATACAGTATAACTTATAAGGCAAAATTTTACAAGGATGATCAAAATAGTTCATATTACTATTTTGCCCCTGCACAAAATATACTATTTTAACCTGCACATATACACTGCCCTATACATTTTCACCTATACAAATTACTGTTTTGTCCCTGCACAAAAAATATTGTTTTGGCCCTAACACAAACTATTATTTTGACCCACAGTTTGACCTACACGTGTATACACTGCCATATAAATAAAACTGCTATTTATACATGGGCTTTTGATACATACACTGCACATACATAGAACATATACTATTGTTACATCTGAAATGGTATCACTATGACCTGTTGTTTTGACCCTAAAAATTGTTGTCAATTTCCATTCACTTCATTCCTAAAATAAAAACTATAACCAATAGGTCCATATAAATACAATAACCATGGCGCATACATAAATATTAACCCATAAAAAAACATTGTAAGTAAAGCTTGTTTGAAGACCCCCGTCCCTTGAATCTTCTATCGAAGACCCTAGTAACAAAATGATTGTCTATTTTTCTAAATGTAGTCACAACAACTATTTTAAGAACACCCAAGACAAATAGTAGTAATTTTAAAAGCCGACGCAAAATAAAACAAAGTACAACCATGAATCGTTGTTAAAGTGAAACCAGTTATTCCTACAAAGTACAACCTGCCACATATGGTGTTTAATATAAAAGACGCAATTATGTATTAAAGTCACATGTCTATAAAAACATTTATAAACCTTAAATCTTGTTTTGACATGAAATGAACCGAAATGACCTATTGAATCAAATTATATGTCGGTAGCATCTAGGCTCAGATTGTAATGGAACATATTAAGGTTAAGAAATTCCAATATTTATAGAAACATACTATCAAAGTCAATCAAACATATAAAACAAACCCGACGTCCCGGACGTTGCTTCTTGTTTTTTTTCTAGCAATACCAACACATACAACTGTAAATACGGTGTTGCTTCTTGTTTTTTTCTAGATGTTTATAAAAAATTCTATGAAGGCGTAGGCAGTCTGCACCTAAACTCATTAACAGGGGTTCAATCAATGAAGAACAAAACAACTTTACCAAAACTTTTTGTAGGGGTATTTAGTGCATTTACAAGACTTTTGAGTTTATAGAAAACTTACTTTGAACTATCAATAGAAAACTAACCAGCTGTAAAAAACTTATTTTGAATTGTTTCGACTTTCATCCAAAAGACTAATTGGGCATCAAGTGAGAAACAGGGGGTCAAAATAAAAAAGTCATAGATCCAAAATAAAAAAAAAAATCTAAAAGTCAGCCAATAAGGACCATTTCTTTGTCATAAGAATAAACTAAATAGTCACTAAATGATAATAATAACAAAATGACTAACCACCAAGACAAAATCATGTCATTAATCTAATTTATCCATTGCAGAACAAACAATGACAACTTGAATTAGTTGCTACACTTCTCGTATAAAGTTTTAAATGAAGAAAACTATGTTATTATACAATTTAACTCACCAAACGGACGAAATAGAATCTTTAATTTATTAACCATTTATAAGATAGTTTATAACAAAAATGATTAAGAGCCCTAATTTTAATTGCTAAACTGGAGCTTCATAAACCATTTTAACATACCTCAATTCAGTCCGGGTCACAACAGGCCATTTTAAAAAATTGTCAATTTGGTTACGGGTCAGAACGTGTTTGGTCAAGACACCTTCGTGTCAAAACGGACCACTTTTTGTTAAAGGTAAATTTGGTTCGGGTTAGGAGAGGGTTAGGCCAGATCAGGCCAACTTTAAGAAAATGTCATCTGGTTCGGGTCACAGTGGGTCATTTTTAAAAAAATAGCAATTTATTTGGGTAAGAACGGGTTTGGACCAAAATAAGCATCAGTCGAAATGGGCTGCATAAAAACATAATTAAAGTATATTATGAGAACTCTTTAGAGCTATACAAAGAGCTCAACTTAAACATGAAAACTAAAAATGTGAAACAAACTGATCATTTCACCTTATGAATGACTTTTTGACTCAAAACGGTAACTTTAGAACGGGTCAAATAAAGGCATAATTGACAAAAGTAGCAAACTGAGTACTGACTGATCGAAATTTCATGAGTAGACTTTCTATCTTAGATTGTTTGTCACAGTGTATTTTAATAATATATATAAAATAAGCACACAAAGTTTAAAAAAAATATTTGCAAAGAAAACATATTAATTGGTCAGATTTGTCTAGAAATCAGTAAAAAGTTTACTTCACTTTAAGTTCTTTTGTTTACAAACAGATTAACAATTTATAAAATTTATACTATTACAAAAACGTGTTGTAAGTCACCCAGTAGCTATTTTAATTTTATAAATCATATAAGACATTCACAGCTTCAGTTCAAATTAAATTTTAGCTGGTCAACCTAGTATGTCTAATATGAAATCTTGACTTCGTACATTAACTTTGAAAATTAAAATTTAGATATTTGGATAAAAATGGCTTACCAATCTTTTGTTGATGATTCCACATATCTGAGAAAAACCAAATGTAATTAAGTTTGTATTTGTCTTCTTTAACTTTAATCTACAAAACCACAAATTGTCGATTTAAGCCCTAAATTATGTTATAAAAATATCACATAAACAGCTAGAAGTATCAATTCACAAATGCAAGTAATCGAATTACCAGGGGAATATTGGGCTGCAATTCTTGAACTTGCATTACCTTCCACTTAACACCTGTAAGATCATCAAATTTCATCAAAATTGCGTCAAATTCATAAGTCAAGTGCATATGTGCATGATTTAACTCAGATGAAGTTATAATCACAAAAAAATTAGTGTTTTATATAAGTAATAGGTAGGAGAAAACATGTACCTTTTAGCATTACTCTCATCGGCTTTCTCCCACTAAAGAGTTTCTTCAGAGTCACTCATCAATTTATACATGTTCTTCAAACCTTCAAAGGCAAAAAAATTTAGTAGAAAATGTAACAAAAGGTCAGCATTAGCCGGAACCAATACCAATAATCCAAATGAAAGATGCCAAGACAATAATCCAGTTCTAAAAACAATCTTTCAAAGAATGAGTTTACCTTCAGTAATCTGAATACATAAATAAAAGGATAAATAGGATGCTTTTCCTCCATGTAATTCCTTATCTTGGGTGCCCCGTTTTGCATTCACTTAATTTGTTTTCGCCTTTAAATTGTGACCTGCATTTATGATAAAAGAAAAAAACATAAAATCTTCTAAAAAAACATATCATGCGGAAAAAGAAGTGTCTTTTTATGCGAAACCAGAATTAAAGTTCATTCAAGTAAAATATGAAGTAGATTACCGAACTCGACCGGAACCCACCCAAAACCTGAGTAAACAACACCCAACTTTCCAAAAAGTTTCATTTACAAATGTAAACATGTTCTTCTGGTTCTTGTCGCATCTGTCATAAAGTTGAGTAAGATGTCTAACATCTTCAAGTGAATTTCTGAAAATTTGATTCCTTTTAATTTGTGATTTCTAAAACAAAAAATAAAAATATTTAATCTTTAAGCATTTTGGATCACAAACCCTAAAGATAAACAATTGAGATTAAAGACCCACCAAGAACATACCTTAAAATAGAACTTCAAATCTAAAAATTGTATAAACAAAAAGATAGTAACTTGAAAATCAGCAATAGCAGCCTTCGAATCTAAAACAAACATGTGAAAATTAGAGGAATAATAAAGAATGTTATAAAAAAAATCTGTAACCTAATGCCTTTCACAAATAAAATTTTTAACCTAATGAAGCATAAATACTATGATGAAACTGAGACCTCGTAGACACGACAGATTAGAAATTCTCATATTTGAGTCGGCAGATGCAAGTATGTGACAGCCATAGACCACCGTGAAACCCTAAGTCGGAGAGACCCAATATTAAGAGAAGATATTAAATGAAGGTATAAGGTTTTACCTGGCGTTGGAATTTAATCTCCGGAAACTCGGTTTCATGGCCGGTGTCACCTCTAGAGCCAGAGAGGGAAATCCATTCAACACTTGTACATTGTGCTCAAAGACTTGTAAACTCTAAAATTAAGAGTTTTTGTTAAATGACGTTCTCGTCCTTCCTATATGTATATTAATATAGTATAGATATATATACACACACACATATATATATATATATATATAATATATATAAACGAAAACATAAAAATCCTATGTGTCGCGATGTGGTCGCTCCCCTTTTTTTGAAGTCACCAGATTTGCTTGATTTTTAAATGGAGGTTTCTCATGCATTTAACCTAAATTCATGGGGGTCTTACCAAACCTAGATATCCCTTAAACGAGTTATAACATCTCATTAAATTAAAAATTATTCTCACCAAATTATTGATGTAAAAATCCTATAAAATAGGATATACCAAAGTTAATATCTTATTTATTTTAAAAAAGATATATTATATTATTTAAATTAAAAAAAACAATTTTATAGTAAAATAAAAATAATCAAGTTATTAATGACCGGACGAAACCAAGAAATAATCCCTCACGTGCGAAATTATAAAAGATCCCCTTTAAGATCAAACGATTCCATTGAATTGAGTATGATTGTATGTGTGATAGCATCTACTATACCAGGAATATCAATGAATCCGATTATTGCAATTACTCAGGATACCCTTTTTTAGTTTCTAGGGTCTATTTCTATATGCCTATTATGTATATGCACCCCCTGGAAAAATAAACGAGTTTTGGGTCTCATCAAACTATAAGTATGTTATTAACTTTTATAAATATTATTTATAATTAAAAAATCAATTTTATAGTAAAAGAAATAAACGGGTCTTGGGTCTCATCAAAACCATATAGCTTTTAAATCGGGTTATAACATCTCATTTATTAGTGAAACAATTTATCACCAACCATAAGTATATTATTAACTTTTATATAATAATAAAATATATATCAAAATATAAATAAATATTAGAACAAATCATATAAAACAACCCCCGTAATATGGGGATAAAAACTAGTGTATATATATATATAATATTATATAACACGGATGTGGTAATTACAACATTAATGAAATATTTAACAAATAAGTTCTATTCTACTTGACATAAGCCAAGATAATTGGATAAGACGTATGCTCATACTATGAGGATGAAGAAGAGGCCAACCAAAAACACATACTCATATAAGCACAAATCAATAATGAGCAATTACACATATAAGTGAATTGTGGTCGAGGACTCGATGTTATAGATATGAGGTTTTGTGTGTTACCCCTAAAATAAAATAAGAAAAAAGGGTGTGTAAAACTCAACTTAAGTAGGCGAGTAAATCAACGGTAAATTGGAACTTAAACGAGCTGATATGACAATATCAACCAAATAACCCTAATATAAAATAAGTTAACTTAATGAGAATATTAAATATGAAAACAGTATGACCAAACATGTCAGAATTTTCATAAAGTTTGGGTTTAAAACCCATTTTTGTAAAATAATTTTACTTTATAATTCATCACTTTTAAAGTTTGTCATTAATCTAGTTGATTTTAACTACTGAAATCCAAGTTTAATAAACCTTATTAGTAAACACTACTAACAAATTGATTCGGTCTAAAACAAGTGATTCTAACTAATTAAAATGATATAAGGGTCCAACATGACCATGAAATACTATAAATGATAAAAATGTTGGTTATTTTAGTGTTATTGGATTAACTTGTCGATCGAGAAAATAATGTTAGAGATTAAACGAGTTAGGTGACGCGGGAGTGCGGGCTCGATTTAATTCTAATGTTATTTGGGCTTTATTATTGAATGTTAAACTTGGGTTTAAGTAATTAATTTACTTGGGCTTAAGGGTAATATTAGATGGGTTTCTAATTATTGATTTGGGATCGATCAAACAGAAGAGAACAACAATAACAAATCAATTTCATGTGCAGAATTCTCTGTCTTATCTGACAAATCATTGTGTGTAACCCACAAATAGGTTTATCTGATAGTGATTATACGATTCAGAGAATGATCCAAGTTGCAATTTCTTTATCTACATCGCATACACGATTACCAGGTTTGTTTATTTGTTTAATTGATTGATTTTGGGTTATAGACAACATAATATATACAACAAAGATAAACCTACTTGTGTTTGATTAGGTTGTTTGACGGTTTTGAGAAATTAATTTTATCCAAAACTACTAGACAACAATCGGGCATGTCAAATATTATGAGATATAGTCTAATCTCATGTGTTTCGTTATAATAAAATAAATAGATGAAGAAAAGTGTTCTTTGAAAAAGTCGTGTACTTCAAAATATGAAAATAAATGTGTTGGTATTTTTTGTTTGGAAATATGATTCTGTACACAACTAATATTTGGTAAGTGTGAAACTGTTTTTGTTATGAATTCAAAATTAAGAATTTCTTTTACTGGGTTTGATTTAAATTGAATTTTCATTCAACGAATTCAAAATATTGAACAGAGGGTAAAATTAATTTTGATGAATGGATTAATTTTCATATATTAAAGATTGTGTCGAAATTTTAATATGTTGAATAAATTCTTAATTTAATAACATACATGGTTTGAGTATATTCCAATACATATAGTTTAGTGATTTGTTTGGAAATTAAATGTATTCACAACATTGCCATGATTACTTTTGGGAGTATATCAAAAACTGGAGTTTTAACCCAACGGGCTATACATACATATATTATTATGCTATCACTATGTAGTTTATCAATGAGAGTTGTTTGATTTTCTTGTGCAACTTTTAAATCCCATACACTGGATTGGAAGGTTGTTAATATATCTTGACTCGTTGTTACATGTTTGTTGTTTTGGATATAACAGTAATAAGGATAACATGTTTAGATTGAATGTGAATATCATATATGCTTTGGTAGAGGATTCTTTTTATATGGCTTCAAATATATCTAAGTACCATGTTATTATGCTATGATATGAATATGAAATATAATATGATAAATAAACACATGGGTCACAATGTGACAATTAACATCCCAACAAGAAAGTTGAACTAGCATGTTGGAGATGTGACGAACTAGGATAGATCAAGAAAGATTTTCTAGTGAAGATGGTAAAATGGAAACAAGTTTAATGGGGTGGATCCAAGTAAAAAAAAAAAAAGGGTCAAAAGACCCACATGCTCCAAAAGGTATGTTTACCAACTCTACTTTAAATATGGCAAAACTTATGAGTTTTGTAGTTGATTCAATGATTTATTTGGGACAAATTAATTTTATGCAAAACACAAATGGATTTGTTTCAAAGAAACAATGTTTATTTTATAGTTTGAATGAAATAAATATTATTAAATATTTGTCCAGATAGTACACACATGGATTGACGGGTCACGGCCCGGGTAATAATCAACCACTAAAAGTATACAGGTCAGGAAAGCCCGTTGGGTGCGAAATAAATGAAACCGTGGTTTCGGGTTTGTTATTGGACTTAAGAAGTTCAATGGTTTCTAAATATAATTCGGTTAAGAATTATGTATTATTTATTTTGAATCCTTTTAAGTACAGGATAACATGCTTGCATGGTGTGTAGACTCGGTGATACGAGTCAAGTATGCAAGGATCTAGAATGGTTTGAAGAACTTGAACCAGTTGAAGATGGATTTGTACTTAGGATGAGATATGCAATAGTTGAAGACTTGTATTTACTTGTAGAAAACATATATTTTGGATTATGTGTTGTATGTTTTAGGGATTAAAAAGAACCTCTTGTCTGGGTTGTTTTAAATAATTTATGGTTTTAAGTAGGTTATTGGGTCAAATAAATTTATTTTATCTTGACATGCAATCTTATGGATTTGGATATATGTGTAATTGAATGTTTAAACTTAATATAAATGTCCCGTTTGCTATTGAATCTGTTTGTATAGCATCTTCATCTCAAAGCATGTGAGTTATTTTGGAGTGAAAAGAAATATAGAATCTTGAAGGAAATGATTGATTCCTTGTTATTTTACTCGCGTTTGAGTGATTGATTAGACAAAGAAATTATTATTTTCTAGTTTTGATAAAAAGGATCTGGGGAGGTTGATGTTATCCTAGGTATAATAATTAAAGGGAGTAATTATGGTATAGATGACTCGATTTAATTATTGAGAAAGTATTGAAAAAATTCAATCAATTTGATTGTTCTTCAGTTAGCACTCCTATATATGGATCCTAATATCAAGTTTGTGCCTAATCAAGGTGATTCTATTTCACAATTAGAGTATTCAAAGTTAAATGGATATTTGATGTATTTTATGATTTACACAAAGACTTACATAGTTTATGTTGTGGGTAATTTGAGTAGATATACTAGTAATCATAGTGCTCAACACTGGCAAGTAGTAAACAAATTGCTTAACTATGGATATGTATTCTCTTTTGGAGAATGTTTCATTTCTTAGGTCATTAAGGAATGAATTTGCATCACTTGACAATGGAATGCGAGTTTCTAGCATTTGCAACAACTGATAAAGTGGTTGAATGAATTCATGAAATTTCATTTCATTGTGGTTAAACCGATATCACCAAAATCTATCAAGTGAGATAGTCCTGACTAAGGGTAATAGTCAGGTGTATAATGGAAAGTCTAGACAGTTATATATTATACATAGCATGTTTCATGAGCTCATCATGCAAGGTGTGATATCAGTTGAGTTTGTAATATATGAGTATAATTTGGCTGATGATCTAACTAAAGAGTTAGGAAGAGATCTCGTGAACATATCAGTCATGGGGATGGTGGTAAAGTCCATACTTTAATATCCTATGTCAAGACACCCAATTCCCATCTAATGCAACGTTAGATGCTGAATTCAATGCGGAAAGCTTGTCATAGAGATGTTGGAACACAATATCGTTATAAACATCCCAAGGTTTGTGTTCAGACCGCAAGATAAAGTAGGTTGAAGTATAGCTTCTTAATAGTTCATTGATAAATTGCAGTGCGGGTGCGAGAATAATGAACTACCTATAAGAATATGAAGTTTAGCCGCTTCAAAAAGCTTTGGACTTGAGCTTTGATATATTCTTTGAAGGATTAGGACACAGGCTAGTAAAATATAGTGTCAAGTTGAATTTAGATTTGGAAACGCATGTGTATTTACCTACAAGTATTAAAAATGGATAACTTGGGTTCAATCCATAGTGACACCCAAGATATTCTAATATTTGTAACGCGTAAATACTAAGATGAAAATTCAATCCATAGGACATTTTCATTTATGCATAGTGTTTGTGTTTTTGTGAGGATGGTTAAGTTAATCATGGATATCACTAAAATGGGGGGAGGATTGTTGGTTATTTTAGTGTTATTGGATTAACTTGTCGATCGAGGAAATAATGTTAGAGATTAAACGAGTTAGGTGACGCGAGAATGCGGGCTCGATTTAATTCTAATGTTATTTGGGCTTTATTATTGAATGTTAAACTTGGGTTTAAGTAATTATTTACTTGTGCTTAAGGGTAATATTAGATGGGTTTCTAATTATTGATTTGGGCTCATATGGGTTTTTTAGTTTAAACAAACTGATGTTATAATCCCAGGGGATTAATAGATATCGATCGATCATACAGAAGAGAACAACGGTTACTGGGTTCTTCTCTGGTTCTTCATAGAACAATAACAAATCAATTTCATGTGCAGAATTCTCTGTCTTATTTGATAAGTCATTGTGTGTAACCCACAAATAGGTTTATCTGATAGTGATTACACGATTCAGAGAATGATCCAAGTTGCAATTTCTTTATCTACGTCGCATATACGATTACCAGGTTTGTTTATTTGTTTAATTGATTGATTTTGGGTTTAGACAACAAAATATATACAACAAAAAATATGACAAGTCAGACTATTTATGTGAGTTTAGTTCGTTAATTTGTTAAAACCCCAAAATTGACTTAACATAAACCATAGAACTAGTAAATTGAAATTGGTCAATTAAATACCTCAATCAAATGGAACTGAGAGAGGTGTCTCGGTCCATGGATGATATATAACATAAACAAAACAACAATTTATCCGGAAATTAAGTAGAAAAGAAGATTAAGCTCGATGGACTTTTGAAAGTCAAAATGACCAAGATTCTCCGAATTGGGTAATTAGATTAAGAATTAGAATGGGCAACGACTGAGAGTTGCATAGCATTGCTTATATAGCCACAAGCAAGCTTGAAGAATAAGAAAAACGTTGGTAAATAGCACTAATTGTGAATTCCCGAAAACAACGAAATATTTAACGAAAATGGATGAATACTTACTCCCTAATCCAAGTTTTTGGTAGAATATGATAGAATTGATGTCCGGGCATATTCCAGTTGTTCTAACAAGAAGATACACGAAATTGAGTTGCCAAAATAAACGAAACCAAGTTTGAGAAAAAAGCCCGTCGCTGAACTTTGTCGCGCATCGCGAGTAGTGAGACTCAAAACGTCGCAACGCGTGGGGAACTACTGGGTTTCAGATTTTGATTTCTGACACTTTTCGCCCTTCACTTTGATTACATGCAATAATGATATAAAATAAATGAATTTGAAGATTTTTTAACGAGTACAGGACAATACAATGATATAAAAATAAATAAACACTAAGAAATACTAATCAATGGACATTTTATTAATGATCAGTGGTTCAAATAACAAGCATGGGTTGGGTAAAACAAATACAAATCCGAATTCAAAATTTAATGAACTTTACAATGGTGGTCGGCTGGTGGCCATGTAGTGGAGGTGAAGGTGGTTGCGGCGACGATGATAATGGTGATGGCAACAACGGTGGTCAGGTGGTGATGAAAATTTTGGTGGTGCGACGCCGAAGGTGGAGGTGATGATGTCGATGACGTTGGTGAGACGGCGGTGGTGGTGAAAGGTGGTTGCAGTGATAGTGATGACGAAGGTGGTGGCGGTGGTACCAGTGGGGTTGGTGGTGGAAGCGACAACGATTGTAAGGTGGTGGCTGATGGTCGGGTAAAAGTCATGTATATTATTATATTATTTGTTTACTTTTAGTTTAAATATTATGTGAACTTTGGTACTTCAAGCGTGTTTATGTGTTTCAAGATACTTGACGTTAAGGACGCTTATCGGATAAATTACGGGCTTGGAACGAAGATGTAGAAGACTCATGATGATTGGCACGCTAGCCTATGCAAAATAAAAGAAAAAAATAAAGAGGATGTGTCAGACACCCTTAGGCGCGGCGCTAAGGGGTCTTGAGGGTGATGTTAGAGATACTCTAAGATCATATTTAAGAAATCAGATCAATGAGTCCTTAGAGCGGCGCTAAAGGCTCACCCCCTGGATATTAGTGCCGCGCTAACATCCCTTCTGACTGGGAAAATTATCCTAACTTTGATATAATCAGTATTGAGCCCCTATTTCGACATATCCTTCATTCCAGCAACCAAGTACAAGCCCTAGGACGATTTTGCATAATCCCTAAGCCTCCGATTCGTCCGTTCATCGCATTCTTTTGTCCTCTCATCAGATAAGCGAATCCTTCGTGATGCCGATGTCAGGCTAAATCATTGTATTCACTTTAGGCTAAGGTTCTGTGTAAACTAACTTTCATTAAATTTTATGTTTTGAATGATTATGAACTTGATTGAATGTCTTTAATCTTGTTTTACATTAGCATTCATTGTTTAAAAACGGTTTATGATTTTGATTATCAAACTTTGCATCACTTTTCAGGTTGTGTTCATCACATGTAGGGTTAGCTTTTATGCCATTGAACCAGTAATCGTTAGTCATTGCTTAAAATTGGTTTTCATACATTAAACTGGTAATTGGGTTAAACCGGGGTTTAGTTGTGTCAACAATTCGGTTAGGGTATCTTTGTCATCACAACCCAACTGTTAGGTTTAGTAATTACCGTTCAATTAATACCTATGAATATGTGAGTAGTCGGTCATCACATTACCTGAACCTGAAGTGAATCGTTTTCCTATAATTGTTTACAACCTTTAACTTAGAATCGTGTGTTTTCTTAAATCAACTTTTCTAAAACCGCTTGAAATCGTCTATCCACCTTAGTTAATTAATTAATAATTGTGAAATTTACTTGCACTTTCCATTGATTCCCTGTGGAGACGACCTTACCTACTCATACTAGTTATAGGTATTAAGTCTTATAAATACTTGTTTTTGATTAGAGCACGACATCTACGTCAAAATGGCGGCGGGTGCCGGGGAATCAACGCGCAAAGTGCTAGTTTAGCTTAGTTTTTAATTTTTGTTTTTTAATTATCTCTTCGTTGGTTTAACACGGGGTGTTAGTGTTTTTGTCTGTGCAGATAACTTTACAAGTTGATGCATACGCGATATTCCCGTGAGATAGATCCGCTACAGTTTGATCCAGAAATTGAGAAAACAACAAAGAGAAATCGAGCAACTCAGAAACCCAAACTAAACCGAATACCAGAAGTCACAACACCAAAATCAGAAACAATGAGTACCCGAAACAGAGGTGATCTGAATGATTACTCACCATATAACCAAGACCAACCAAATAACCAAGAACAAACCGCTCCACAAACAACCTACCCCCTACTCGAAACCAAAATGTGAACCGAAAACCGAAACCAAAACCCATTTAACCGAGGAGCAGTCAACCATAACCACATGAGGCAGTTTAATATGGATGACAACTTGTCAATCAGATCCACTCTAGTAACCCGTCAAAGACAAGCTGAGTTTAGAGAGGAAAGACCCGAGATTCACCAGGCTCATGTACGGGTGGATAATTAGTATATAGGGGACGATTTGGGGTTCGATTCGGGAGGGCGAGGAAGAATTAGAGATGAACAAGTGGGTCAGTATTAACAACAAGATATCCGTAATGACCAAGAAATTTGACAGAATCATACACAGAAAATCATCAGAGATATCGAGCACCGAGATTCCAGCAAAACCGTGAACAACAGGCACCGTATTACGAGTTTAGTGATGGAGTGCCGAGAGCATATATCCCACCGCCAATCAGAGGAGTTCAAAGTCATTTCATTCCACAAGTGGCTACGAACCCTCCACTAATCATTATCCCGGTCAGAAATGGAAGGACCTTTTTCGGTGAGGCAGAACAGTTTGACGGGTTATCGACATTTCATGGAAAGGCTACTGAAGAACCATACTTGTATTTGAATGATTTTAACTCGATATGTGCGCTTATCTCGAGTCAATGTTTTACTTCAGAAGAGGTGAATATGGTAGTGTTCCAATTCGGTTTGAAAGATGCAACAAAACAATGGTTCTTATCTCTGCCATCAGCTAGCATTTACACTTGGGTGGATTTGGTGCAACAATTCTTAGACGAATATTATACACGCCAGAGAACAACCGAGGCTTGAAACACCATTAAGAGTTTTCAGCAAATCACAGGTGAAACCTTTTATGAGACATTTCAAAGATTTAAACTATTGTTGAGTACTTGTCCGCATCATGGAATCGCTTTATGGGAGTTGATAAAGGCATTCCACGACAGTCTCTCAAATGATTATGTTCATGATCTCCAAGAAACCACTAATGGATCCTTTCTTGTAAATGATGAAAATGTGGATTGGGGGCATTTGGAGAGACATGCAAATAATTCAAAAAGGAAAGCACAGTCGAACAAGATGGCAAAAAGAGCAGCAGTAAAAGCAGTTAAAAGTCATGGTTCAGATTACAGAATGGATAGGCTGGAAAAGAAGATGGATAGGTTGTGGTTGCAGGTGTACAAAGAGCAGGGAAATCGAGAAAAAACATATCCAATGTGTGAAGGTTGTGGTGAGTTAGGGCATGAGGTTGCAAGTTTTGGGTTGCACAAGATGAAGAAACTGAGGAAGAGGAAGTCAATTATGTGCAGGGTGAAAGGAGATACAATAATATAAGTTTGAATACTTATCATTCTGGCCTCAGTAATCATCCCAATTTCAGTTATGGGAAACCCGAACACGCAGCAGAATCCGAATTTTCAGGGTATGTCCCAGAAGACAGGTTATCAGTCGAACCAGAAACAGTATGGTAATAGTTTGGGCAGTGGTCAGAGTGGGTACAATTAGAGAGATTATGGGGGTTACAATAAGGGTTATCAAAAAAGTTATCAGCAGGGGCAAGAGAATTCTTCTGGTAACAAAGAGGAGTCGATTAAGGATGTGATGGAGTTATTAAAGCAAATGAATCAAAGGCTGGAGCTTCAAGATAAGGCAATGCTGGAAGGGACAAACAGGTGAGTCAACTGGTAGAAGAAATGGCAAGCATAAAGAAAAATACATCAAAATTACCGGGTGACATCTTGAAGAATCCTAGCTGATGTATATAAGAATATACATCTTTTTAGTATCAAATAATATCTAAAAATTGCAACTTCTATCGTATAATATAGTTCAAATAACTACTTATCATGTTAAAATGTATTTTCAAGTGAATCCAAGCCTCAAACGAAGAAACGAATGAAAAGACAAAGAAAAATCAAAGAAAACCAAAGAAAACATCAAAACACGAGGTCGTGCTTCAGAAAACATGGGGCTGTGCTTAACAAAACATGGGGTTGTGCTTCAAGAAACATGGGGCTATGCTTCTGAGAGCATGGGGTTGTGCTTCAAGAAACACGAGGCTGTGCTTCAAGAAACACGAGGCCGTGCTTCTGGAACACGGGGCCGTGCTTACCTATCTAAATAGACAAAAATTTACAAGAAAAGACAAATAGTGGACAGCTGGACACGGGGCCGTGCTTCAATGGACACGGGGCCGTGGTCACCTTTCAAAAACGACAAAAAGAATTAGTACATGTCACTAAAAAGCGTGGGGCCGTGCCTCAGGAAGTACGTGCCGTGGTGAGTTATCATGTACAATCTGACAGCATTTAATGCGACTGGACACGTGGACACAGGGTCGTGCCTCATGAAGCACGGGTCCGTGCCTCTCACTCCAGACTGCCCTTATTAAATAGAGAGCTCATGTTGCTCTCATTTGGTGTGCCTTGAAGAGAGTTTTTATACGGTTTTCACTTATAAAAACACCCAATAACACTCATATTGAAGATCTTGTGGAGAGTTTGAAGGCTTGGAGATCATCATCATCATCATCATCATCATCATCATTAAGGAGATTCATCCACATTTGGTTAGATTATTCTAGTTTAATCATGTGTTTGTTATCTTCATCTCTTTTGATGTCATTAACCATGCTCATTATGAGCAAAACTCCATTCACGATCTAAATTCTATGAAGAAGCTTTGTTTTACTTGATGATTATATTGAACACGTGGTTTAGTTTAGTAAAGTACATGGTTATTTTTCAATTATCCTTTGATGAAAAATGTTTTATCACTTTAACTCAATAAATCAAAGTTGATGATTAACTTTCATTCATGATTTACTCATGTTCTTGGAGACTAGAAATGGTAAAAAGAATACTTTGATAACTTATTTAAGATAAAACATGGATCCTTATATTGTACTTAGAAATGATGAGATATAAGCTATGATCTATTTCTCTAGTTTTGATAATTCTGAAATAACATCGTTAACACGATTACTTAGGTTATCATGCTAGTTAAAGAAATCATATGTTAACGGAATGTGTAACTATAACCTACTTAAATCAACCAAGGTGAGGTTTTGTGACTAAACTATAACCACCCGAAGTTGTTAGAATTTGTATTTGAGAATCGAAGTCAATCCTAATCTTTCTACTTTATTAACTACTTGCCAACTCAAATTGACATTCTCGTGGTAGCATGACATTAGGAAATGGTTGACTTTAAAATGCGCATGATACTTTCTTTTATGTCATAGGATATGCTCACTTAGAAATGATGAGCTATTCTATCATGCATTATTACGACAAGTTTATCACATGTTCACTTTATAATCACCAAGGACAAATGGAGTGGATTCTCGGATTTAGATGGTAACCTTCATATATTTCAAACACTCATTTAGAATTTCTCTTCTTGGTCACCTATATATATATATATATAGGGGTGAGTTAACTTACAATAATGACTTATCATACATTAGGTAAGCGACATTCCAGAGCGTTTGATTAAAAAACGCGCTGGGGTGGCAATTTCGTAAATAAACCCAACAGTAGTTCGCGATCAAAATTCGTCAATTACAAATCAACTCTGATCCAAATCCGAACTTGTAGCTCAATCTAATCTAATTTCTAAACTCTAATCACAGCTTAAAGTATGAAATCTCTAAAGTCAAAAACCAAAATTGAAATAGAACGTCCCTGAACATTAAAAATCTTCAAATTGATCAAAAATTGATGATTTAATCAATCGAATTGATGTGTAAGTGGCTTTAGAATCATCAATCGATTATGAAAATACAAATTAACACACTTAATTGAGCTATGATTAGGGTTCATGTTAAACGTTCTGCTCAAAGTTTAAACGTTCTGACCAAAATAAACACCAAAATTGATGATTTAATTAATCGAATTGATGTGTAAGAGGCTTTAGAATCATCAATCGATTATGGAATTGCAGAAATAACGCACTCAATCGAGCTCTGATTAGGGTTCAAATATTATGTTTAAAACGTTCTGAAACAAAACTGAAGAGCTTTAAACGTTCTGACCAAAAATAGCAACTTTAAACGTTCTAATACGTTCAATGAAGTTCTGGGTGTTCAAAAAACAATGAACATCTTTAAACGTTCTAATACGTTCTAAGAAGTTCAGGTTGTTAAAAAAAGTTTAGAAGTTCTGATAAAGTTTAGAAGTTCTAAGAAGTTCTGGGTGTTAAAAAAAGTTTAGAAGTTCTGATAAGTTTAGAAGTTCTAAGAAGTTCTATGTGTTCAGAACTTCTATAACTAACAAAAAAAAAATTAAACACCTATAAACATTAAATTGAACACTGAAATCACTTCATATAATCTCATAATCAACAAACAATCGTCAATCGACCGTTAATTTGATCATTGATT